>NC_053495.1:197865680-198178180 GCF_905171775.1 Rana temporaria
GTTGCGCGTAGGGCAGCCCGCGGAAATATATAGACGTGCAGCACAAAAACGTGCACACAAAATGCATGCAAAATTGCACGTCCAACGAATGTGAATCGGGCCGAACGTTATTTATCATCGTTTCCTGTGAGGTTCTCTTTAGGATCGCATATCAAGCGATCGGAAGTCAGCTGCTTGTAAGAAGTAACAACGACATGAAATTTTTTTTTATCGGTGTGTTAAACAGGAAGAAAGGAAATCAAATAAACGGGAATCTTGTATAAATAAAGGGAACGTACACGTAGAGCGGCCGGGAAAACAAACTCTCGGGGGTTTCTGCGCCAGCAATATTATCATACACCGCGACGGCGAGCGCTATGGATAAGATTCCGCGGTGATCTTATCTCTCGGAGTCGAATGTGAGAAGACTTCATTGTTTTATGATAAGTCAGAAATCTAGAAAGTATGTGGGACCACCCCGGAGACGCTGAGAGATGGGCTCCGAGCTCCTCAACATCTCCAACTGGATTCCTTGTCCAGATACCGTTGGAATGACGCCGTGCCGCGTATGGAATGTCTCATCTACTTCTGATTGAAGTCATATCTAGGAATTCGATCCTCAATTCCAATGCTGCCCATGAACATTCGATGGGATCCAATTCATGGGGTGGGAGGCGTGGCTTGGGAGAAAAATCTTCACGTAGGATTCGTGGCGTGCCAAAACTGAAACCGGAAATTCGGTATGCACTTGGCCAAAAACCGAAAATCGAGACGGACAGTTTAAGGCCCGGATTCAGATACATTATCGTATCTATCGGTGGGCGTAGCGTATCTCAGATACACTACGCCGCCGTAACTTAGGGCGCAAGTTCCGTATTCATAAAGAACTTGCGCCCTAAGTTACGGCGGCGTAGTGTAACTGAGATACGCTACGCCCGCCGATAGATACGATGGGCCAGATTCACAAAGAGATACGACGGTGTATCTACAGATACACCATCGTATCTCTGACTTACACTGGTCCTATCTATGCGCCTGATTCATAGAATCAGA
This sequence comes from Rana temporaria, assembly GCF_905171775.1. NCBI lineage: Eukaryota > Metazoa > Chordata > Amphibia > Anura > Ranidae > Rana > Rana temporaria. The sequence goes on from NC_053495.1 coordinate 197,866,713, forward strand.
TACGCATAGATATGGCTAAGATCCGACAGTGTTACAATGTGTTACACTGTCGTATCTTTTTTTCCATTTAAAAATAGCGCCGGGGGCGTTCCCGCTGATTTAAATCAGCGAGATACGCAAATTCACGAACGTACGCGGACCCGTCGCAGTGTTCTTACGTCGTTTCCGTAGCGGTTTTCCGTCGTATACTTACCCCTTCTTTTATCAGGCGCAGCCAATGTTAAGTATAGCCGGCGTTCCCGCGTCGAATTTGAATTTTCCTACGTCGTTTGCGTACGCCAATTCACGAACACGCGCGTCGCCTGATTTAAATAGTACACTCCCCTAGCCGCGGAATTTGAATTCCGCCGGGGGATTTAGGATCCGCCGCCGCAAGTTTGGAGGTAAGTGGTTTGTGAATTAGCCACTTGCCTCCTAAACTTGCGGGAGCGGATCTTAATTCACGTAGATCGAGCGGATCTATAGATCCGCTGAGCTACGCGAATCTGGCCCGATGTATCTCAGATACACTACGCCGCCGTAACTTAGGGCGCAAGTTCCGTATTCAGAAAGAACTCGCGCCCTAAGTTTAATTATTCAATTAAAGCGGATCTCCGAGGAAAAAAAAGAATAAAAGCCAGCAGGTACAAATACTGCAGCTGCTGACTTTTAATATTAGGACACTTACCTGTCCTGGAGTCCAGCGCCGTCCGCAGCAGAGGAGGAGCGATCGCTCGTCACTCTGCTGCCCCGAGCGCTATCCTCAGTGAGGGAACCAGGAAGTGAAGCGCTCCGGGTTCACTGCCCGGTTCCCGACAGCGCATGCGCAAGTCGCGCAGCGCCGTCCTCACTGGTTCCCGTTGTGTTCTGGGAGCCGAGTGTTTCCCAGAACAGGGGTGGGAAGTGACACACTACCCGCAGTGAGGACTCCCGGAAGCGGGTGCAAATAACTGTCTTTGACAGGTATCTGCACCCCCCTCCCCCCTGAAAGGTGTCAAATGTGACACCGGAGGGGGGGAGGGTTCCGATGAGCGGAAGTTCCACTTTAGGGTGGAGCTCCGCTTTAATGTGGCTGGCTGTGCATTGAAGTCAATGGGACACGATTTTGCATTGAAGTCCACAGGGGTCATCACTGATGGGCACTGAGAGACTGCACTGATGGGCACTGACAGGCAGCACTGATGGGCACAGATGAGGAGGTACTGATTGGTACTAATAGGTGGCACTGATGAGGAGGCACTGATGGGCACGAATAGGTGGTACTGATGGGCACTAATAGGTGGCAATGATGGGCAATTACGAGGATGCACTGATGGGAACTGGTGAGGAGGCACTGATGGGCACTAATAGGTGGCACTGATGGGCACTAATAGGTGGCACTAATGGGCGGCACTGATGAGGAGACCCTGATAATCAGTCCCCTGATTGTCAGTGAAAACGATGTCCTGACACAGCCACAGCATGGGAGGAAAGGAATGCTGGTATCCGACAAGTCTGGTTACATGTGAGCAGCTGTGATTGGCCCTTTACCCAGATCTGCCTGTCTGTAGGATACAACATCGGCCATAAAGCACACCGGACGTGTGCCGCAGGAGGCGCAATGGGGGAAAAGGGTTCCGGGAGGGCGACCCCCCTCTCAGAACTGGACGCCTGCGCTGTAGCCGTCTTTCGGCTGCAAGTGGTTAAAGCAGAACTCATGGGATAAATAAACGCTGTCTAAATCCATTCCATACGTGTAATCTTCCCTGAATCTCGGTGTGTTTTCTGGATTTCTTCCAGATCTGTGCAGTAATCCAGTGCGAGACTTCCTGTAATAAAGACCAAACACTGCTGCTCTCTCTCCCTGTGCAGGAGGACTGGTCTTGTCTCCGCCCCTTCCTGTCGTTTTCTGCAGACAGCCTGTAGTGGGTGGAGCTATCCACAGTTCTGTTCTCTGCTCAGGCTATGTAGAGCCCGGTGATGATGTCACTGGGTTTGCAAAGGCATCTGCTGCACACCAGAGGCGTTGCTAGGGGGGTGCGGGGGGTGCGGTCCGCACCGGGTGACACCCGCTAGAGGGGTGACAACAACCCGTTTTCTTTTTTTTCTTTTTTTTTAGCTGACATGCCCAGCCTGCCCTGTACCACCCCAGCCTGCTCTGTGCCACCCCAGCCTGCCCTATACCACCCCAGCCTGCCCTGTATCACCCAGCCTGCCCTGTACCACCCCAGCCTGCCCTGTACCACCCCAAACAGCCCTGTACCACCCCAAACAGCCCTATACCACCCCAGCCTGCCCTGTACCCCCCCAAACAGCCCTGTACCACCCCAGCCTGCCCTGTACCACCTCAGCCTGCCCTGTACCACCCCAAACTTTCCCATGCCACCCCAACTTGCCCTGTGCCACCCTAACTTGCCCCGTACCACCCCAATCTGCCCTATGCCACCATAACTTGCCCTATACCACCCCAACCTGCCCAATGCCACCCTAACTTGCCCTGCACCACCCCAACCTTTCCCATGCCATCCCAACTTGCCCTATGCCACCCTAACTTGCACTATACCACCCAACCTGCCCTGTACCACCCCAACCTGCCCTATGCAACCCTAACTTGCCCTATACCACCCCAAACTACCCTATATCACCCCAACATGCCCTATACCACCTTAACCTGTCCTATACCACCCCACTACACCAACCTGCCACTATACCACTCTATACTACCCTAACCTGCCACTATACTGCCCTATACTATCATTTACAGGTGCTGGATTGGGGTGCGCCCCCCGTGCCCATGCGCTGCCTGCTTGGTGCTGGGCAGCCTAGACAGAGGGGGGGGTGACACCATGTTTTACCGCACCGGGTGACACCAACCCTAGTGACGCCACTGCTGCACACAAAGTAGATTTATGTCCCTTTTTTGTTGGCTTTTGAAGAATATAGTTAAATGAATATTTATGCTCTCGGAGTTCAGCATTAACTGCAATGCATTTTTATTTAAGCAACAAAAACCTGAAGGGAGAGCGATTCCGTAGATGCAACAAAACTGTCAGTGTGACACAGGCCTTGGCCAAGCAGGAATCTGGTGTGGGGGAGGGGTGGACACTTTAGATTGGGGGGGAGGGGGAGGTAAGCGGTCTAGATATGCGCACTTTATTTGAGACGGTACTTATCCTCTAAGTAGAGATATGACAGATTGCTGTCGGTGGAGCTGGAACGGGTTAGCAGTTTCCATCCGTTCTCTGCGAGGGCCGCGGCTGATCTCTAACCGCGAGGTGCGGGGATCCGGTATCACCGCCATGGAAAATCCACAACTCTAATTGCTGCCCTTTTATTTATGAGGGGAGAGCCGGGAATTCTGCTGCAGGTGGGAAGAACAGCCACGGGGATCGGAGAGAGAAAAACGCCAGAATTCTTGAGATGATCGTTTGAAAGCGAATTTTAATAGCTGGAAATAGCCCAGATTTTCAGTCCCGGCGCCATCTGTACTCTGAAATCCACTGGAATCTGAACTCCGGACACAAAAACGGTTGTGTAAATAGATTCCTCAATAGCCAGAGAGGGTAGAAATCCAGATATTACCTTGTAAAAGTAGCAGTGACATCATCACTGTGCTGTACATAGCCCAGGGCTCAAAATTTCAAGTCCTGAGCTACTAGCCAGGCCTCAAGGCGTACTCGCCACCAGTTGCCCCGCCCAACCCCTACCATGTCCCGCCCCCTAATCCCGCCCCTAGACACGCCCTCATAGATCTCATGAAATTACACTTAAATGTTTTATGCAGAATTAAGTTATAAAAATAAATATTAACAAAAACTTTATCCGTGTCCAAAAATGCAGCCTGCCCATGTCTACCAATGCAGCATGTGTCCCCAGTGCAGCCAGAGTCCCCCCCACAATTGCAGCTAGAGTCCCGCCCACAATTGCAGCCAGAGTCCCCCCACAATTGCAGCCAGAGTTCCCCCACAATTGCAGCCAGAGTTCCCCCCACAATTGCAGCCAGAGTTCCCCCCACAATTGCAGCCAGAGTCCCCCCCTATTGCAGCCAGAGCCCCCCCACAATTGCAGCCAGAGTTCCCCCACAATTGCAGCCAGAGTTTTCCCACAATTGCAGCCAGAGTTCCTCCACATTGCAGCCAGAGTTCCCCCACATTACAGCCAGAGTCCCCCCCCACATTACAGCCAGAGTCCCCCCCCCACATTACAGCCAGAGTCCCCCCCCCACAATTGCAGCCAGAGTCCCCCCCCCCCCACAATTGCAGCCAGAGTCCCCCCACTTTGCAGCCAGATTCCCCCCCACATTGCAGCCAGAGTCCCCCCACATTGCAGCCAGAGTCCCCCCACAATTGCAGCCAGAGTTCCCCCACAATTGCAGCCAGAGTTCCCCCACAATTGCAGCCAGTTCTCCCACAATTGCAGCCAGAGTTCCCCACAATTGCAGCGAGAGTTCTCCCACAATTGCAGCCAGAGTTCCCCACAATTGCAGCCAGAGTCCCCCCACATTGCAGCCAGAGTCCCCCCCCCCACAATTGCAGCCAGAGTCCCCCCCCACAATTGCAGCCAGAGTTCCTCCACATTGCAGCCAGAGTCCCCCCACATTGCAGCCAGATTCCCCCCACATTGCAGCCAGAGTCCCCCCACATTGCAGCCAGATTCCCAACCACATTGCAGCCAGAGTCCCCCCACAATTGCAGCCAGAGCCCCCCCCCCACAATTGCAGCCAGAGTTCCCCCACAATTGCAGCCAGAGTTCCCCCACAATTGCAGCCAGAGTTCCCCCACATTGCAGCCTACCTGTATTGGGTAGGAGAGGAGCCGGAGCCGCCGCCTGGTTGTTCAAACCGCGGGGAACATAACAGCTTTTAATTCAATAGTTGTGTGTTCCCCGCCGCGCGCGTCATATACAGCCCCCCCCCCCCCTTATCCGGGAAACTTTGATAGACAGATCACCCATCCAATCCTGGGATGGGTGATCTGTCTATCAAAGTGCCCGGACAAGGGGGAGGGGCTGTATATGACATGCGTGGCGGGGAACACACAACTATTGAATTAAAAGCTGTTATGTTCCCCATGCTCTGAACAACCAGACAGCGGCGGTTGTTGCTCGCCCCCCCCCCCTGCTCCCAGGCAGCCCACACTCGCCAGACCTCAAAATTTACTCGCAAATTGCGAGCAGGCGACTGTAAATTTTGAAGGCTGACATAGCCTTTATAGAGAGAAGAGCTGTGGGAGGGGCCCGACAGGCTCCACCCACTACAGGCTGCCGGCAGAAAACTACAGGAGGGGGCGGAGAAAACACTAGTCACCCTGCACAAGGAGAGAGAGGGCAGAGCTGTGGGAGGGGCCCAGCAGGCTCCTCCCGCTACAGGCTGCCTGCAGAAAACTGCAGGAGGGATTGGAGACAAGACCAGTCACCCTGCACAAGAAGAGAGAGGGCAGAGCTGTGGGAGAGACCAGCAGGCTCCACCCACTACAGGTTGCCTGCAGAAAACTATAGGAGGGGGCGGAGACAAGACCAGTCACCCTGCACAAGGAGAGAGAAGGCAGAGCTGTGGGAGGGGCCCATCAGGCTCCACCCACTACAGGCTGCCTGGGGCGGAGACAAGAGCGGTCACCCTGCACAAGGAGAGGGCAGAGCTGTGGGAGGGGCCCAGCAGGCTCCACCCACTACAGGCTGCCTGCAGAAAACTATAGGAGGGGGCGGAGACAAGACCAGTCACCCTGCACAAGGAGAGAGAGGGCAGAGCTGTGGGAGGGGCCCATCAGGCTCCACCCACTACAAGCTGCCTGGGGCAGAGACAAGAGCGGTCACCCTGCACAAGGAGAGGGCAGAGCTGTGGGAGGGGCCCAGCAGGCTCCACCCACTACAGGCTGCCTGCAGAAAACTATAGGAGGGGGCGGAGACAAGACCAGTCACCCTGCACAAGGAGAGAGAGGGCAGAGCTGTGGGAGGGGCCCATCAGGCTCCACCCACTACAGGCTGCCTGGGCGGAGACAAGAGCGGTCACCCTGCACAAGGAGAGGGCAGAGCTGTGGGAGGGGCCCAGCAGGCTCCACCCACTACAGGCTGCCTGCAGTAAACTATAGGAGGGGGTGGAGATAAGACCAGTGACCCTGCACAAGGAGAGAGAGCAGCAGTGAGCGGTCTTTATTACAGTTATTTTTTTTTTGCTGTTCCTGTGGTATTTGGGAGATTTTCCCTCTTTGCAGTCACCGAGACCCAGGATGTGAAGAAATAATAATAATTTAAATCTGACCTCCAGCCTTTCTCTTTCACTCCTGGACTGAAATGGCTTCCTCTGATTTCACTGCACACTGTGAGCTTCTCACCATGTGCATTAGAAACTGCAGAAAGTAATTTCCTGCCTGGAGAACGTCCAGCATCATCTAAACCTTTCATCTGATTTCTAAATTGCTGCATTTGTAAATTCTGAAAGCCAATATAAAGAAAGTAGTAGTAAAAAAAAGCTCTAATGTGGGTTTAACCACACCTCCCAACTTTTTGAGATGGGAATGAGGGACACCTATCAGCAAAAGTATGAAGTCATAGGACACACCCCTTGCCACGCCCCCTTAAAGGAGAATCGTACAAAAAAAAAACAAGATTGGTTAAACCCACATTAATCTTGTTTTTTTTTTTGTACAATTCTCCTTTAAGGGGGCGTGGCAAGGGGTGTGTCCTATGACTTCATACTTTTGCTGATAGGTGTCCCTCATTCCCATCTCAAAAAGTTGGGAGGTATGGTTAAACCCACAAGTGCTTTCTTTACCACTAATATTCCTTTATTTTGGCTTTTGAAATTTACAAATGCAGCAATTTTGAATTTGGAAGAAAGGTTTAGCGCTGGAAAACACTTTTTAAAAGATAAATAATGCATTTTATATACATCTCTATAGAAATCAGACCAAAATGAGGGACAAATGAGGAGGTATGAGGGACAGAGGGACATTGCTCCAAATCAGGGACAGTCCCTCGAAAATCGGGACAGTTGGAAGGTATGGTGTGGATCATCCCAACCACAAGTCAGCAGCAAGGAGTAAAACAGTCCTTTATTAATCCAATGGAGTAAAATGTTCTATAAAACAGCCAACACTAACGCGTTTTCAGTCTAAAAAGACCTTCCTCATAGTTGTGTGGATCACTTCCTGTGTGGGTCACCAGGACAGGAAGTGAAAAGAAATTAAAGGTTCTTACTGCAACCAAAGCCAACAAATACCTTTACGGCCGAAGTTGGGCTTAAATTTAGGAAGGCGGTCAGGCCGAGCCTTAGAAAGGTTTTCAGAGCTCCGTCTAACACTCCATAAACTTCCACTAACCGAAATATTAGTCTTGGCCGGACTGACCCTTTCATACCCGCCCCGCACCACCTGCGTCCTAATAATGGCCGTGCCGTTTTCTGATGTATCTCCTCTAATTATGTTCACAATAAATATTTGAGTTGGGCTGTCGCAGGCTGGAGAGCACTTATTGCCTGTTGGACACAATCGTCTCCTCAGCAGCCTTTCCTGAGTGATGTCAGTCTGCTTATTATGTTCTCCGGCGCCCGGCGCCCCCATACAAGGGCCATATTGTCCGGGGTGAGAGGAGGGGGCAGGCTGGGCGGCCATCTGCACAGAGCCAGGGTATGTTTACACAAGTGTCCGGGTGTCTGCGGTGTCAGGGAAGATGGTGGGCCTTCATCTGTCAGAGCTGAGTCATCATCTCTGTCCCGAGTGCTGGGGAAGCCCTTATTGACTGGCCTGTCGTGGACTACACGAGCAATCTATAAAAAGGCCATGCGGAAGTGCAAAGTGCAGTCACTATGAGCTCGGCAGGCAGATCTCGGTTCCCTGCGAATGTGGGGGTCAAATGACAAGCAATTGGGGCCTCTCAAAGAGCAGTGCTTCTCAACCTTTTCACCTGAGAGCGGGGTATGGAATTCAAATTCAAGGAGGTCCAGTCACTAAAATTTTCTTTCAGGCGAGGCCTCAATCTCAAGTTTGCGCTACGAAAGACTGCAGCCATTGTATGTCCATCAAAAAATCTGAAATGCACAATTTCCACAGCATTTTAACAGTATTTATCCCCCATCAGAGTTCCCCTTTACAGCAGTTGTGCCCATCAGGGTGCCCCTTCACATCAGGTGTGTCTATCAGACTACCCTATAGAGCAGATGTCCCTATCAAAGGGCCCCTTCACAGCAGTTGTGTCCATCAGGGTGCCCCTTTACATCAGGTGTCCCCATTAGAGTGCCCCTTTACATCAGGTGTCCCCATTAGAGTGCCCCTTTACATCAGCTGTGCCCATCAGGGTGCCCTTTACATCAGGGTGCCCATCAGAGTGCACTTTACATCTGGTGTGCCAATAAGAGTCCCCTTTTACATCAGGTGTCCCCATTAAAGTGCCCATTCACATCAGGCGTGTCTATCAGACTACCCCATAGAGCAGATGTTACAATCAAAGGGCCCCTTCATAGCAGTTGTGTTCATCAGGGTGCCCATTTACATCAGGTGTCCCCAATACAGTGCCCCCTAACATCAGGTGTCCCCATCAGAGCTCCCCTTTACATCAGGTGTGCCTATCAGACTACCCCATAGAGTAGATGTTCCAATCAAAGATCCCCTTCACAGCAGTTGTGTCCATCAGGGTGCCCCTTTACATCAGGTGTCCCCATTAAAGTGCCCCTTTACATCAGGTGTCCCCATTACAGTGCCCCTTTACATCAGCTGTCCCCATTAAAGTGCCCCTTTACATCAGGTGTCCCCATCAGAGCTCCCCTTTGCATCAGGTGTGCCTATCAGACTACCCCATAGAGCAGATGTCCCTATCAGAGGGTCCCTTTACAGCAGTTGTGCCCATCAGGATGCCCCATTACATCAGGTGTGCCCTCCAGGGTGCCCCTTCACATCAGGCGTGCCCATCAGAGTCCCCTTTTAGATCAGGTGTCCCCATCAGAGTTCCCCTTTACATCAGGTGTGCCTATCAGAATCCACCATAGAGCAGATGTTCCTATCAGGGTGCCCCCTTACATCAGGTGTGCCCATCAGGGTGCCCCTTTACATTAGGTGTGCCCATCAGAGTTCCCTTTTACATCAAGTGCCCCCATTAGAGTTCCCATTCATATCAGGTGTGCCTTTCAGACTACCCCATAGATCAGATGTCCCTATCAGAGGGCCCCTTTAAAGCAGTTGTGCCCATCAGATTGCCCCTTTACATCAGTTGTGCCCATCAGGATTCCCCTTTACATCAGGTGTGCCCATCAGAGTCCTCTTTTACATCAGGAGTCCCCCTTTATATCAGGTGTGCCTGTTATACTACCCCATAGAGCAGATTTTCCTATCAGAGGGCCCCCTTACAGCAGGTGTGCCCATCAAGGTGCCCCTTTACATCTGGTGTGCCAATCAGAGTCCACTTTTACATCAGGTGTCCCCATTAGAGTCCCCCTTTACATCAGGTGTGCCAATCAGGGTGCCCCCATCAAAGTGCCCCCTTACATCAGGTGTCCCCATCAGAGTGCACCCATAGAGTAGTTGTCCCCATAGAGCAGGTGATCCCCTCAGAGTGTACCCAGACCAATGCAATGACTGGTGCGGCACCAACTTTTCGGCGCCACACCGGTTCCCAAAAGCAGTTTCTGTACTACGTTTGGCAACTTCGGGGTGCGATTTCAATAGACATCGGTGCAGGAACCCGCCCAGATGTCTCTGAAATCGCCCCTGAAGTCGGACTGACATGTGGGCATGACCCAATGGGTTGATTTAAATAGATTGGCCACTTTGCAAGAGAATTTTCACTTTGCAAGGCACTATTTTCACGGACGGCGCATGCGCCGTTAAAAAAAAATGTCATTTATGTCGGGTCACAAAGTATTTACATAAAAAAACGCCCCAATCACATCAAACTGAATTGCGCGCCCTTACGCCGCCAAAGATACACTACGCCGCCATAACTTACGGCGCGGATTCTTTGAGGAGTCAAAAATAAAAAAGTAAGTTACGGCGGCGTAGTGTATCTTAGATACGCTACGCCCGACGCAAATATGCGCCGATGTACGTGGATCTGCTTCAAAGTGTTTACACAGACACACTACACCCAATGACCCTTCAGCAGGAATTTCCTGGGGTGGCAAAGCCAAGCGGGCACCTTTTTGTTGTGGCGACGCCTCGAAGAATCCCGACTCGATAAGACCGATATTATGCTCTGGTCGGGCTCTGCACATTTTTGGGTATTCTCGTGTAAAAATAAAACCTGTGCCCAAATTCTATTCTTTTTATTAAACAAATAATATGGAAGCCGCTCGACTGCTCGCCAAAAAAACTCATCTAATATTCGGCTGTGCGATTCGGAGGGGAAGCCAAGAGGAACAGAGACGTTTACCTACATCGGAATCCGCGGAGGGATTAAACAATGTTCTCAAGGTTTGTCTTGGCACTTGGTGAAGACACCATGGCACCATATGTGCACACCAAGCCATTCCGCAACTCTGGATTATACTTATGTGATTGAATATTCAGAGGAGCCTTCTCACCCTCAACTGCGAGCGCAAAGAGCCAGCGACCCGAGAAAATTCATCGCTGCGTGATAGAGGAGTATCATCTTCTTTCATTTTAAATTCAATAACAGGCCAACAGTTCATTATTTTAAGGGAATCTCCCGCTTTTGGAACCACAATAGTCTCTTTGTACAGACAATAAACACGCAATATTTACCCGTTTTACTGCCACCGCCATCTTCACGTGTCCATGTAGGGTGCCCACGTGTCCCGGATTGCCCGGGACTGTCCCGCAATTAACGTGTCTGTCCCTGGTCCCGGGCACCTTCATTCCAGGACAATACAGTGTCTCGGAATGAAATAGAGGACACAGTTACAGCTGTGGTGGCCCGCGATCGGTTACCAAGTCGCTTAAGTGGCCCTTGCTCTTCAAAAGGTTGGGCACCCCTGCTCTAGGGTAAAAAGGTTGAGAAAGGCTGCTGTAAAAGGACCGTTTCATCGGTCCAAACCGATTCGGTCAAAAAAAAGAGAACTTGCTTTAAAATCGAACCGATGGACGCCTAACCGATAGGTCAAAACCGATCGTTAGTATGCAAAAGCTTCGGTCAAAAAGCCACGCATGCTCAGAATCAAGTTGACGCATGCTTGGAAGCACTGAACTTTGTTGTTTTCAGCACGTCGTGTGTTTTACGTCACCGCGTTCTGACACAATCGTTTTTTTTAACCGATGGTGTGTAGGCACATCAGACCATCAGTCAGCTTCATCGGTTAACCGATGAAACGGTCCTTCAATCCGTTTTTATCGGTTTTGACCGATCGTGTGTACGCGGCCTTAGGCCTCATTTCCACTGGCGTTTTTACAGCCACTGTTGTTAGCCTTTTTTACAGCTTAAAAACGCCTGTCTTTGTTTATTTTGTGAGCTGCAGCTTTAAAAATGCCGCGGTCGCGTTTTTGAGCGTTTTCGCGTGTTTGAGCGTTTTTTAATGTCTGGCGTTTTTACAGCTCTACTCTGGAGCTTCAGAACGCCCTGGTCCTGCGTTTTTTTTACAGCTCAAAAACGCCTATGCCATTTGCAGCTCAAAAACGTGGGCATGATGCCATAGAATAACATGGACAGGCGTTTTTAAGCTGTAAAAAAGGCTCAGAAAAGTGGCTGTAAAAACGCCAGTTTAAATGAAGCCTGAGGCCTGGTACACACGATAGGATTGATCCGCGGATACGGTCCGCCGGACCGTATCCGCGGATAAATCCTCTGCGGATTTTAATCCGATGGAGTGTACACACCATCGGATTGAAATCCGCGCCGAATTCCCATCGCGGTGACGTGTCACTCAGTCGCCGCGATGATGACGCGGCGACGTGCGCGACGCTGTCATATAAGGATATCCACGCATGCGTCGAATCATTACGACGCATGCGAGGGATGGGTTCGGACGGATCGATCCGGTGAGTCTGTACAGACCACCGGATCGATCCGCTGGTGCCGATTCCAGCGGATAGATTTGTAAGCATGTCTACAAATTTTTATCTGCTGGAAATCGGAAATATCCGCGGATAAATATCCGCTGGAACGTACACACCAGGGGATCTATCCGCTGAAACCGATCCGCTGAGATTTTTCAGCGGATGGATCCTCTCGTGTGTACGGGGCCTCAGAGTAAAAGCCAAGGAAGGTTCAATTGCAAAACTAGAAGGTGGTATGGGCAGTATCCGTGTTTCTCCCAGGAAAAGTTTTCTTTAATGTTGCCAACACCTACCAGGTGTCATGAATTATACTTCAAGATGGCCGCCTCCAATCTTTGTAGTCAAGTAGGTAGATTCAGGTACAAGAGCCTACAGTTACAGCGGCGTAGCTTAGCGTGTTTAGGCTACGCCGCCGTAAGTTAGCTAGGCAAGTACATGATTCTCAATGTACTTGCCTGCTAATATACGGCGGCGTAGCCTAAAGCGGGCGGGCGTAAGGGCGCCAAATTCAAATGTCTTGGAGGGGGGCGTGTTTGATGGTAATGAGGCTTGACCTCACGTTTTTTTACGTCTTTTTTCTAATGCGCATGCGCCGGGCGCCTACATTTCCCAGTGTGCATTGCAGCTAAGTACGCCGCACGGGCCTATTGATTTAGACGTGGACGTAAACAACGTAAATCCCGATTCGCGGACGACTTACGCAAACGGCGTAAAAAATTCGAATCTCGCGGCGGGAACGGCGGCCATACTTTAACATTGTTATTCCACCTAATAGGTGGAATAACTTTAGGCCTGCTTATGCGGCGTAAAACTACTGCGGCGGCCGGGTGTACGTTTCGTGAATCGGCGTATCAACTCATTTAGGCCCCATGCACACGAGACGCTGGTAAACTCGAGTTCAGAGGCATTTGGGCATTTTTTTCAACTGCCCCTAAGCACATTTAATGTTGTCCATGCACACATTCACGTTTTTTGGCGCTTTAAAGCAGTTGGGTTTAGGCTCGTTTTTTCAGACGCAAAATTTTGGGTTCAGACGCAAACGTTTTTGCGTTTCAAAGCTTAGGGGAGGGTCTACAATGTCTTTGTTATGAACGCTGATAGCCGCAAACGGAAATTTGCGGCAAAAAATGGCGTTTTAAATGCCAGTTTTTGCCTTTGAAAACTTCAGTTTACATGTGTTTGCATTTGCTTCTCGTGTGCATGGGGCCTTACATATTCTACGCCGACCGCAATGGAAGCGCCACCTAGCGGCCATCTGAAAAATTGCAACCTAAGATAGGACGGCGCAAGCAGTCTTATCTTAGATATGTTGAAGCGTATCTCTGTTTGAGCATACGCTTAAACATAAGTCGGCGTAGATTCTGAGTTAGGTCGACTTATCTACTGATAAGCCGGCCTAACTCTACCTGAATCTACCTAAATAGGTGCACAGAAGTTAGATGGACACTCTACACAAAATCCTGACCTCCTTAAAGCGGGAGTTCTCCCAATTCGTTTTTTTTTTTCTATTTTCCCCTTAGCTTCATGCTCATTTTGTCTAGGGGAATCGGCTATTTGTTTTAAAATATGATCCGTACTTACCCGTTTTCGAGATGCATCTTCTCCGTCGCTTCCGGGTATGGGTCTTCGGGAGCGGGCGTTCCTTCTTGATTGACAGTCTTCCGAGAGGCTTCCGACGGTCGCATCCATCACATCACGATTTTCCGAAAGAAGCCGAACGTCGGTGCGCAGGCGCAGTATAGAGCCGCACCGACGTTCGGCTTCTTTCGGCTACGAGTGACGCGATGGATGCGACCGTCGGAAGCCTCTCGGAAGACTGTCAATCAAGAAGGAACGCCCGCTCCCGAAGACCCATACCCGGAAGCGACGGAGAAGATGCAGCTCGAAAACGGGTAAGTACGGATCATATTTTAAAACAAATAGCCGATTCCCCTAGACAAAACGAGCAGGAATCTAAGGGGAAAAGAGAAAAAAAAACCGAATTGGGTGAACTCCCGCTTTAATGAATTGTCCCCGGGCGTGTCATCTCGCACAGAACTTGCTTCGAATTTCCTGGCGCGGAGAGAAGAGGATTTTCCCAGTAGACCTTCCACACTTGATGTTTTCAAACGAAAGGAGATATAAACATACTTGTTGTGTGCTAAAAAACATAAGGCCAAGCCGCTGTTGTCAAAACAGTGAGGCGGATGAAGCACAAAACCCTTTTTAGCTCGGAGGGGAGAGTGTTGATGGGCACTTTTCACATTGTGATGGTGATTTGCCTAAGTGTTTGTTGCAAATGCTTTCAGCTGTGTCCACCAATTACCACCAGAAGCTCTCTTGGCAAGGGTGGGGGGGTCATCCATGAAACCATGAAGCATTAAGTGCTACAACTGGGGTTGTCATTAATTAGGAGGACTGTTTACATTTTACATAGATCTAAAGGTAGCGACGTCAACCTCCACTTATGGGCCGTTCATTTGGAGTTTAAAAATGAAAGCTTATCTCCGGGAACAATGGGAGACCCCTACACCCATTCTCTATTTTGTTTTTCAACAAAACCCTTCTTGGAGCCATTTTGTACTTACCTGCATCCATCGTCACATGACCCTCTACGACATCTCTTCCAGAACTGAAGACCGATGATCTACTGCTACAGTCCAGTCGCTCAAGCTGTCAATATTGTATTTAATAGTGGGGGTTCCCTGAGACCAGAAACATATTTTAAGGGTTCCTCCGTGTAAAAAAGGGTTGGCAAAGCCTGTTCCATTGATGATCCACTGATGCAGTCCAGTCCCTCTGCCAACCCTTATCTCTGCCGCTCATTATGACATCAGAGGAGCATTCTCCCCAATGATCACCAATGTAAGGGACATTCTTCCCACTGATCACCAATGTAAGGGACATTCTTCCCACTGATCACCAATGTAAGGAACATTCTTCCCACTGACCACCAATGTAAGGAACATTCTTCTCACTGATCACCAATGTAAGGGACATTCTTCCCACTGATCACCAATGTAAGGAACATTCTTCCCACTGATCACCAATGTAAGGGACATTCTTCTCACTGATCACCAATGTAAGGAACATTCTTCTCACTGATCACCAATGTAAGGAACATTCTTCTCACTGATCACCAATGTAAGGAACATTCTTCCCACTGATCACCAATGTAAGGAACATTCTTCTCACTGATCACCAATGTAAGGGACATTCTTCCCACTGATCACCAATGTAAGGGACATTCTTCCCACTGATCACCAATGTAAGGGACATTCTTCCCACTGATCACCAATGTAAGGGACATTCTTCTCACTGATCACCAATGTAAGGAACATTCTTCTCACTGATCACCAATGTAAGGGACATTCTTCTCACTGATCACCAATGTAAGGAACATTCTTCCCACTGATCACCAATGTAAGGAACATTCTCCCCACTGATCACCAATGTAAGGGACATTCTTCCCACTGATCACCAATGTAAGGGACATTCTTCCCACTGATCACCAATGTAAGGAGCATTCTTCCCACTAATCACCAATGTAAGGAACATTCTTCTCACTGATCACCAATGTAAGGGACATTCTTCTCACTGATCACCAATGTAAGGGACATTCTTCCCACTAATCACCAATGTAAGGAACATTCTTCTCACTGATCACCAATGTAAGGAACATTCTTCCCACTGATCACCAATGTAAGGGACATTCTTCTCACTGATCACCAATGTAAGGAGCATTCTTCCCACTAATCACCAATGTAAGGAACATTCTTCTCACTGATCACCAATGTAAGGAACATTCTTCCCACTGATCACCAATGTAAGGGACATTCTTCTCACTGATCACCAATGTAAGGAGCATTCTTCCCACTGAACACCAATGTAAGGGACATTCTTCCCACTGATCACCAATGTAAGGAGCATTCTTCCCACTGATCACCAATGTAAGGAACATTCTTCTCACTGATCACCAATGTAAGGAACATTCTTCCCACTGATCACCAATGTAAGGGACATTCTTCCCACTGATCACCAATGTAAGGAACATTCTTCCCACTGATCACCAATGTAAGGGACATTCTTCCCACTGATCACCAATGTAAGGAACATTCTTCTCACTGATCACCAATGTAAGGGACATTCTTCCCACTGATCACCAATGTAAGGGACATTCTTCCCACTGATCACCAATGTAAGGGACATTCTTCCCACTGATCACCAATGTAAGGGACATTCTTCTCACTGATCACCAATGTAAGGAACATTCTTCTCACTGATCACCAATGTAAGGAACATTCTTCTCACTGATCACCAATGTAAGGGACATTCTTCCCACTGATCACCAATGTAAGGGACATTCTTCTCACTGATCACCAATGTAAGGAACATTCTTCCCACTGATCACCAATGTAAGGAACATTCTCCCCACTGATCACCAATGTAAGGGACATTCTTCCCACTGATCACCAATGTAAGGGACATTCTTCCCACTGATCACCAATGTAAGGGACATTCTTCTCACTGATCACCAATGTAAGGAGCATTCTTCCCACTGAACACCAATGTAAGGGACATTCTTCCCACTGATCACCAATGTAAGGAGCATTCTTCCCACTGATCACCAATGTAAGGAACATTCTTCTCACTGATCACCAATGTAAGGAACATTCTTCCCACTGATCACCAATGTAAGGGACATTCTTCCCACTGATCACCAATGTAAGGAACATTCTTCCCACTGATCACCAATGTAAGGGACATTCTTCCCACTGATCACCAATGTAAGGGACATTCTTCTCACTGATCACCAATGTAAGGAACATTCTTCTCACTGATCACCAATGTAAGGAACATTCTTCCCACTGATCACCAATGTAAGGGACATTCTTCCCACTGATCACCAATGTAAGGGACATTCTTCTCACTGATCACCAATGTAAGGGACATTCTTCTCACTGATCACCAATGTAAGGAACATTCTCCCCACTGATCACCAATGTAAGGGACATTCTTCCCACTGATCACCAATGTAAGGGACATTCTTCCCACTGATCACCAATGTAAGGAACATTCTTCCCACTGATCACCAATGTAAGGAACATTCTTCTCACTGATCACCAATGTAAGGATCATTCTTTCTACTGATCACCAATGTAAGGGACATTCTTCCCACTGATCACCAATGTAAGGAACATTCTCCCCACTGATCACCAATGTAAGGGACATTCTTCCCACTGATCACCAATGTAAGGGACATTCTTCCCACTGATCACCAATGTAAGGAACATTCTTCCCACTGATCACCAATGTAAGGGACATTCTTCCCACTGATCACCAATGTAAGGAACATTCTTCCCACTGATCACCAATGTAAGGGACATTCTTCTCACTGATCACCAATGTAAGGGACATTCTTCTCACTGATCACCAATGTAAGGGACATTCTTCCCACTGATCACCAATGTAAGGGGCATTCTTCTCACTGATCACCAATGTAAGGGACATTCTTCTCACTGATCACCAATGTAAGTAGCATTCTTCTCACTGATCACCAATGTAAGGGACATTCTTCTCACTGATCACCAATGTAAGGGGCATTCTTCCCACTGATCACCAATGTAAGGAACATTCTTCCCACTGATCACCAATGTAAGGAGAATTCTTCCCACTGATTATCAATGTAAGGAACGTTCTTCCTACTGACCAATATAAGGAGCATTCTGACCACCATTTCAAGGAGTATTCTTCCCACTGATCACCAATGTAAGAGGCATTCTTCCCACTGACCACCAATGTAAGGGGCATTCTTCCCACTGACCACCCATGTAAGGGGCATTCCTCCCCCTACAACCAATCCGGTTCCCCTGATGAAGTCACGTGCCGTGACGTAACGCATAGGGAGTGGACGGAGGCAGACATACAGTGACGTGAGAAGGCACTGAAAATGCATCTCAGATCAGCAGGAGGGCTCTGTGACTGGCCCTCCTGATCACATGATGGCTGTGTCCAATCACAGTCATTATGTGATGTAAATACAGAGCTCATTGCTAGGCGATCGGCACTCCTCTCCAAGACAGAAGTTGTGGGTGAGGAGAGGAGAGGGGAATCGCTGCAGCCAGCCGGTGATCAGTGAGTATGAGCTGTTTTTACAGCTTTTTACACACTGATCACCAGCCTAGTGTAAACACACAATGTAAAACACACATGTCCCCAAAGCACATGTCCCCACACATGTCCCCACACAGTAAAAACACCTGTCCCCCACATATGTCCCAGTAAAATCATATGTCCAAATGATCTGCACACATATATCCATGATCACCTGCGCACATCTGTACATGATCATCTGCGCACATCTGTCCGTGATCACACAAACCAATTATTATACACTTAACAGGATTTTTTCTTACCAAAGACATGTAGCAGAATACATTTTGGCTTTAATTTATGACAAAATAAAATTTTATTGGATCTCTTTTAAAAATAGAAAGAAGAAAATATAGGGCCAGATTCATGTAGAATTGCGGCGGCGTAACGTATTACATTTACGTTACACCGCCGCAAGTTTTCCTCGCAAGTGCTTGATTCACAAAGCACTTGCCTGTAAACTTGTGGCGGCGTAGCATAAAGCCGTTCGGCGCAAGCCCGCCTAATTCAAATGGGGCGTGTATCATTTAAATTAGGCGCGTTCCCGCGCCGAATGTACTGCGCATGCTCTGTTTTGACATTTCCTGCCGTGCTTTGCGCGAAATGACGTCGCACCAACGTAATTTTTTGAACGGCGACGTGCGTTACGTCCTTTCCTATTCACGGACGACTTACGCAAAATATAAAAAAAAATCATATTCGATGCGGGAACGACGGCCATACTTTAACATAGAAGTCTAAATATAAGCCATGAAATAGCAGCCGTAACTTTACGACGGGAAAAGCCGACTAGCGACGACGTAAGAGAATGCGACGACCGCGCGTACCTTCGTGGATCGCGGGAAAACAGCTAATTAGCATACCCGACGCGGAAAACGACGCGAACTCCACCCAGCGGGCGCCGAAGTATTGCATCCTATGATCCGAAGGCGTACGAAGCCGTACGCCTGTTGGATCTTACCCAAATGCCGTCGTTTCTTGGTTTGAGAATTCAAACTAAAGATACGAGGCGGGAAATTTGAAAGTACGCCGGCGTATCAGTAGATACGCCGGCGTACTCTCACTGTGAATCTGGCCCATATATTTTTTTTTTCAAATTTCAGCTCTTTTTTCGCTTATATCGCAAAAAATTTAAAACGTAGTCGTGAATAAATACCACCAAAATAAAGCTCTATTTGTGTGAACAAAATGATAAAAATGTCATTTGGGTACAGCGTAGCATGACCGCGCAATTCTCATTGAAAGTGCGAGAGCGCTGAAAACTGAAAATTGGTCTGGGAAGGAAGGGGGGGGGGGGGGCGAAAGTGCCCAGTATTGAAGTGGTTAAAGTGTAATGCCTTGTACACACGATCGGATTTTCCGTTGGGATAAACTCCGACGGATTCTTCCTACGGAATTCCGTTCAAGCTGTCTTGCATACACACTGTCACACAAAATTCCGACCGCCAAGAACGCAGTGATGTACAACACTACGACGAGCCGAGAAAAATGAAGTTCAATGCTTCTGAGCATGCGTCGACTTGATTCTGAGCATGCGTGTTTTTTTTCTCCGTCGGAGTTCCCTACAGACGAGCGGAATTTCCGATAGAAATTTTTCCCGTCGGAAAAAAAGAGAATGCGTTCTCTTTCTGAATTCCGATGGAAAAAAGTCAGATGGGGCACACACACACGGTCGGAATATCCGATGAAAAAATTCCGTCTGACTTTTTCCATCGGAAATTCCGATCGTGTGTACAAGGCTTTACATTCTTGGCTCATAAAGGGTCACCAAAACAGGAGATAAGGGAAATCTCGCCAATGAGGACACAGCAATAAAATAAGTCCTAACCCTAGTCCACTACTGTTTATGTCTCCGCTGAAGAGTCCTCCATCTCCCTCTACAACAGGCATGTCCAAAGTCCGGCCCTCGGGCCAATAGTGGCCCGCGTTCCGGTTTTGAACGGCCCGCCTGGTTGTTTGGACATATATATCTTTTGTGGCCCCTGACGATCTCCCAGCGCCAGGGCCACAAAGATGTATATGCCTTGGAGGACAGGGAGGAGGCGGAACGAGCGCCGTACACACACAGAAGAATTTCCTGTTTACGGCCGGCCTCTGTAATAGGAAGTCCCGTCTCCGGCGCTGCCATTGGACGACTGTTCTGTGCATCAAAGGAGGCGGGACTTTCTATTAAAGAGTCCGCAGTGTAAACAGGAGATTCTCCTGTAGATAATCTTTGGCGCTCGTTGGTGCATTCCTGGCAATGGTGCTGCATTCCTGACAATGGTGCTGCATTCCTGGCAATAGTGCTGCATTCCTGGCAATGGTAAGTGCATTCCTGGCAATGGTAAGTGTATTCCTGGCAATGGTGAGTGCATTTCTGGCAATAGTGCTGCATTCCTGGCAATGGTAAGTGCATTCCTGGCAATGGTGAGTGCATTCCTGGAAATGGTGAGTTCACTCCTGGCAATGGTAAGTGCATTCCTGGCAATGGTAAGTGCATTCCTGGCAATGGTAAGTGCATTCCTGGCAATGGTGCTGCATTCCTGACAATGGTGCTGCATTCCTGACAATGGTAAGTGCATTCCTGGCAATAGTGCTGCATTCCTGACAATGGTGCTGCATTCCTGGCAATAGTGCTGCATTCCTGGCAATGGTAAGTGCATTCCTGGCAATGGTAAGTGCATTCCTGGCAATGGTGAGTGCATTTCTGGCAATAGTGCTGCATTCCTGGCAATGGTAAGTGCATTCCTGGCAATGGTGAGTGCATTCCTGGAAATGGTGAGTTCACTCCTGGCAATGGTAAGTGCATTCCTGGCAATGGTAAGTGCATTCCTGGCAATGGTAAGTGCATTCCTGGCAATGGTGCTGCATTCCTGACAATGGTGCTGCATTCCTGACAATGGTAAGTGCATTCCTGGCAATTGTGCTGCATTCCTGACAATGGTGCTGCATTCCTGGTAATAGTACTGCATTCCTGGCAATGGTGAGTGCACTCCTTGCAATGGTAAGTGCATTCCTGGCAATGGAAAGTGCACTCCTGGCAATGGAAAGTGCATTCCTGGCAATGGTAAGTGCATTCCTGGCAATGGTGACTGTGGGCAGTGTATTAGTGCTCGAACAAACACACTTAGACCAAATTTTTATGGTTCAAAGAATTTCCGGCAAAATGGTCGTCCGTCACGCATTTTTACTTCATTAAATCTGGCCCTCTTTGAAAAAAGTTTGGACACCCCTGCTCTACAAGGAACAAATTCTCAATGGCAGCCACAGGAAGTGAGTCAAAAGACAACAATAAACACTATGGGCCAGATTCACAGTCAGCGGCGTAAATGTAGGCAGGCGTAGCGTATCGTAGTTACGCTACGCCGCCGCAACTTAGAGAGGCAAGTGCTGTATTCACAAAGCACTTGCGTCTAAAGTTACGGCGGCGTAGCGTAATTTTGCCGGCGTAAGCGCGCCTAAATCAAATGAGGAACAGGGGGGCGTGTTTTTTGTAAACTAATCATGACCCACACGTAAATTACGCTTTTTTCGAACGGCGCATGCGCGCGCATGCTCAGTATCACGTCGAATTTTCAAATTAAATTACGCCCGCTCAATGCCTAGTCAACGTGAACGTAACTTACGTCCAGCCCCATTCACGGACGACTTACGCAAACGACGTAAAACACGACGCTGTTCCGACGTTTCCGACGTCCATACCTAACATGACTTACCCCTGCATTATGAGGGATAACTTTACGTCGGCGTATGTCTTACGTAAACGACGTATCCTGCTACGCCGGGCGCACGTAGGTTCGTGAATCGGCGTATCTAGCTCGTTAGCATATTCAACGCGGAAATCTACGGAAAGGGCCACCTAGCGGCCAGCGTAAATATGCACCCTAAGATACGACGGTGTAAGAGACTTACGCCGCTCGTATCTTAGCCGAATTTATGCGTAACTGATTCTAGGAATGAGACGCATAGATACGACGGCTCTCATTCGGACTAATGAAGGCGTACATGGCGCTACGCCGTTGTAAGTCCTTTGAGAATCTGGGCCTATGGTGGATCTACCACTGGACATCTAAATGAAAGAGGACGGACTTAGTCCAGGCAAGGGGGCGTGGTTTACTGTTGACTTGGCCAGAAGTCGAGACTCAAGCCTGGGCCATAGGGACACACGGATTGACTTATCCGCTTGCAGGCACCCCAGGGCGCAGAATTTTAGCACCACCGTTACCTTGGAAACCTTAAAAGCAAGTTTGGGTTCACTTTAAGGGTTTTGCGCCGCAAAGTTAAAGTGAATATTCCTGCCAAAGATCTGGTAACAGGAGAAGTTGAGTAACAAGGCAGTCTTTGTGATGCTCTGAGACAGCAGATGTGATCTTGCGAGTTAAGAGAGAATATAAATACCACACAGACTTTACGCCAGATGCAGCCACTGTACGTATAACCCCATACAGAGAATTCTCCGCACATTATAAAGGCTAAAGTATTAGCAGCCGCCCCCCGAGCATGAACACGTCTCTTTCTATCATTCTGTGGCCCTAACCAAAGTCTGTGTATACAGCTGTTCACATGCTGAATTGTAACCTGCTTACATATTACCTTCCCTGGCTCCTCCTCAAGAACATGGTAATTGCATAAAAAAAAAACATTTTAGACCCAGTGATGTCATCACTGGGTCGCTGTGCTTCTCTATGCAATACAGGCAGATCATGACTTGTGGGAGGGGCCGGGCAGGGTGCTGTACAGAGCTTCCTGAAAATATCAGTACTCCTCTTAAGAGTCCTCGGCCCCGATGCAGGGAGTGGGCTGGCTCTTGGGAGGAGTTATTCCAATATGAAAATGTCTTGATAGGTGGGTGTCAGTCTGGAGGAGGGGGTAAGTTGCACTTGCATGCGCACCACCCTAGATAACACCCCTCTCATCTGATGCTGAGGCTCAACGAAAGGACTGAAATCCAATGAATTAGGTCTAGGCCAGAAAAATTTACATTTCAAATATGTTTTAGTGTCAGAGAAATATGAATGCGGCTTAAGTCATATTAATATCTTCAGCCAATAAGTGGAGCTCTGGGGTCTTATTTTTTTAGGATTATTCTTATCTGGTTTGTTTAAAAAAAAAAAAAAAAAACTGTTGTTTACAGAGCTGATAGCTCAAGCTCAAAATGTACATACACACACACACCTGAATATGTCTAAGGTGTGACCCCCTCCCCATCCCTGTGTGATCTGTTTAGGGGTGTATATTTCAATTAGAGAGAAAGAGTATGAAAGCAAACAGCTTATCTTTCATGGATATACAATACCGATAGCATTACCATTGGTGCATCATATGTCAAATAGTTTACAGAGCTAGATAGCTCAAGCTCAAAATTTACATACACACACCTGAATATGTGTAAGTTTTGACCCCTCCCCCTCCCTGTCTGATCTGTTTAGGGGTGTATATTTCAATTGGAGAGAAAGAGTATGAAAGCAAACAGCTTATCTTTCATGCATATACAATACTTTGTGATAACATTACCATTGGTGCATCCTATGTCAAATAGTTTACAGAGCTAGATAGCTTAAGTTCAATATGTACATACACACCTGAATATGTCTAAGGTGTGACTCCTCCCCCTCCCTGTGTGATCTGTTTAGGGATGTAGGTTTCAATTGGAGAGAAAGAGTATGAAAGCAAACAGCTTATCTTTCATGGATATAAAATACTTTGTGATAACATTACTATTGGTGCATCCTCGGTCAAATAGTTTACAGAGCTAGATAGCTCAAGTTCAATATGTACATACACACACCTGAATATAATGTCTAAGGTTTGACTCCTCCCCCTCCCTGTCTGATCTGTTTAGGAGTGTATATTTCAATTAGAGAGAAATAGGTAGATTCAGTAAGAGTTAGGTCGGCTTATCAGTAGATAAGCCGACCTAACTCAGAATCTACGCCGACTTATGTTTAAGTGTATTCTCAATCACAATCTCAACGCTTAAACATATCTAAGATAGGACGGCTTGCTCCGTCCTATCTTAGATTGCAATATTTCGGATGGCCGCTAGGTGGCGCTTCCATTGCGGTCGGCGTAGAATATGTAAATGTGTAGATACGCCGATTCACGAACGTACGCCCGGCCGACGCAGTACTTTTACGCCGTTTACGTTAGACATAGGCCGCCTAAAGTTAGAGCTTAGCCCTACATGGAATAGTAATGTTAAGTATGGCCGCCGTTCCCGCGTCGAAATTCGAAATTTTTATGTCGTTTGCGTAAGTCGTCCGTGAATCGGGATTTACGTTGTTTACGTCCACGTCAAAATCAATAGGCCCGTGCGG
This sequence comes from Rana temporaria, assembly GCF_905171775.1. Taxonomy (NCBI): domain Eukaryota; kingdom Metazoa; phylum Chordata; class Amphibia; order Anura; family Ranidae; genus Rana; species Rana temporaria. The sequence continues at coordinate 197,891,038 of NC_053495.1, forward strand.
CGTACTTAGCCGCAATGCACACTGGGAAATGTAGGCGCCCGGCGCATGCGCAGTAAATAAAAAACGTCAAAAACGTAATGTCAAGCCTTATTAACATAAAACACGCCCCCCTTATACACATTTGAATTAGGCGCCCTTACGCCCGCACGCTTTAAGCTACGCCGCCGTAACAAAGCAGGCAAGTACATTGTGAATCTTGTACTTGCCTTGCTAACTTACGGCGGCGTAGCTTAAATGCCTTAAGCTACGCCGCCGCAAAGTTGCGGCAACGTACGTGAATCTAGGCAAAAGAGTATGAAAGCAAACAGCTTATCTTTCATAGATATACAATACTTTGTGATAATGGAAAAAATTATTGCGCTTATTCTAAATGTGAAAATAAAAAAAATAAAAAATGTGAAAAAATATATAAAAGCTGCGACCAAAAAGTGTTATACCACACCAAACAAATACAAATACCAGAAAGAAGATTGCGCTAATGTAATCTGCCAACTAACTGCAAATTGAATGTGACACATTCAATTTGCAGTTAGTTGGCAGATTACATTAGCGCGATCTTCTTTCTGGTATTTGTTTTAATACTTTGTGATAACATTACCATTGCTGCATCCTATGTCACATAGTTTACAGAGCTAGATTTAAAAAAAATCAATTAATTGAACACGGAAATTTTAATCAGCAGCCCTAAAATAATGACTCCATGCCTATCCAGTGGACTCTCCAGAATGTAGAATACAATTACTTGCTGACTGATGTTCCTGCTCCTAGGAGTTGCTATTTCATGTATTCTCGGTACGTGAACTGTTGTGAACAGACCTGAAATGAAACAACGTGTATACATTTACAGGTGGCAGTTTCGCAAGACACCCATTTGGGATTAGCGATCTTTGAAGGTAAGGTATTATCAGGATAGAAACATTCCTAATTAGCTCTGCTTCGAATGATAAGCATATCCCGAGGCTCTCTCCTGTGAAAAGCCTAACATCAGTGAGATAATAGGCTATTATTGTATATCCACCATGGAAGCCATCTTGCCTCCAGGTGAGCCAACTAACAGAATGCCGGGGTCGCACCCTCTGGGTTTTAGTTAATACGAGAATAATCTATAATATAAATTCCTCCACCACATACTAGAACATCCAGCACATCAGCAGCTCAACAGGCAGTGATATTATCCATGGAATGTTCGTTGGTTCGGCCATTTTGTATCTTTTCACCTTGTGATATCATCCATTTTGTGATGTCATAAGTCCTTAGTGGAGGCCTATACATACCTCCCAACAAGCACGGATTCTGCAGGATTTTTCCGCACCGACTGCATATTCCCGCAGTCCCGCAAAAGAGTTACATTTCCCGCACTGAGAGGATCCGAGCTCCCCCCTCAGTACTGTAGGAGGAGGCGGGCGAAGCTGAATGGGCAGTACTGCTGGAGGAGGCGGGTGGAGCTGAATGGCATCCTATAGGAGGAGGAGACGGGCGGAGCTGAATGGGCAGTACTGCTGGAGGAGGCGGGTGGAGCTGAATGGCATCCTATAGGAGGAGGAGACGGGCGGAGCTGAATGGGCAGTACTGCTGGAGGAGGCGGGTGGAGCTGAATGGCATCCTATAGGAGGAGGAGGCGGGCGGAGCTGAATGGGCAGTGATGCTGGAGGAGGTGGGTGGAGCTGAATGGCAGCCTATAGGAGGAGGCGGGGCGGAGCTGAATGGCAGTCGTACTATAGGAGGAGGCAGGCAGAGCTGAACGGCAGCCGTACTATTGGAAGAGGCGGGCGTAGCTGAATGGGCAGTACTGCTGGAGGAGGAACCGTAGCGTGTCGATGACTGCTGAGGGAGGAGACATTCTGTGCAAAGGTGAGAGGCATCCACTTCGTTGGTCCCCCCCCCCCAACAACTTCACTTCAACCCCCCCCCCCCCCCGCTCAACAACTTTGATCCCCCCCCCCCAACAACTTCTACCCCCCCCATATGTTGGCTTTTGTCACGGACTTTATGGTGCGGTTATTGGTTTCAGTTACGGTTGCCACCCGTCCAGATTTCCCCCGGACAGCGGCCCGTCCATTAAGGGCGCAGGGGCGCAGCGCCTCTATAACACCACCCCCTATATCAGGGATCCTCAAACTACGGCCCTCCAGCTGTTGTAGAACTACACATCCCATGAGGCAATGTAAAACTCTGACACTCACAGACATGACTAGGCATGATGGGAATTGTAGTTCCTGAATAACTGGAGGGCCGTAGTTTGAAGACCTATGCCCTAAATGGTTAATGGATTGATTAATGCATAGCATGAATCTATCCATGGCCACCAAGGCCACACCTTATTCATGCGTCCGGCCCCTTTCAGGATGCCGGGTGCCTGAATTACAGTGGGGGGGGGCTTTTTTTTTTGAAGCACCTGATTAGAGCCATAGGTTCTAATAGGCTAGAACATAGGGTAGACTCAGAAAGCAGAGCATTGCGCTCAGAGCCCACCGAAATGTGTTAGAAAAGCAAATAAATATTTGCTTTTGTAACACTGAATCACCTCTCAGCCAATCAGGAAGCGTGGGTCGGATACCCGTTTCCCAATTGGCTGAAATGTCGGGCGATCCTATTGGAGGCCTAAGAGGAGGGAAGGAGACACACGGCAGAAGCCGCCGTGATTTTAGGGGGAAGAGGACACAGGAGACGCTGCCAGATGCCCGGCACAGCCTGTCCCCCTGCCCGATGTGCCTGCTGATCGCCGCTGTGCCCGCCGATCCCTGATGTGCCTGCCGATTGTATACACAGTCCCCCTATTTTCAGGGGCTCAAATGTAATTGGACAAATGAATATAAATAAATATAATCATAAAGAAAATGTTAATTTTTTTTTATTTTGTTGAGAATCCTTTACTGGCAATGACTGACTGAAATCTTGAACTCATGGACATTACCAAAGACTGGGTTTTCTCCTTCCTGATGCGTTGCCAGGATCTAACTGCAGCTGTCTTCAGTTGTTCTTTGTTTGTGGCTCTTTCTGCCTTTAGTTTTGCATGCTCAATTGGGTTAAGATCAGGTGATTGACTCGGCCATTGCAGAATATTCCACTTCTTTTCCTTCAAAAGCTTCTGCGTTTTTTTTTTCTGTTAAGTGCCATCCAATCAACCTTGCTGCATTTGGCTGAATCTGGGCTGACAGTAGATCTCTAAACACTGCAGAATTCATCCGGCTGCTTCTGTCTTCTGTCACATCATCAATAAACACCAATGACCCAGTGCCACTGGAAGCCATGCATGCCCATGCCATCATACTGCAACCTCCACCATGTTTTACAGATGACGTTGTGTGCTTTGGATCATGAGCTGTTCCAAGCCTTCTCCACACTTTTTTCTTCCCGTCATTTTGGTACAGGTTAATCTTAATTTCATCCGTCCAAAGAATGCTTTTCCAGAACTGGTCTGGCTTTCTTAGACGTTTTTTGGCAAAGTCTAATCTGGCTTTTCTATTCTTCAGGCTTTGTGGACCTTGCTTTGGTTCAAATCATTTGGTGGAGGGGGGATTATGGTGGTGGGGTTGTTTTTCAGGGGTTGGGCTTGGCCCCTTAGTTCCAGTGAAGAGAGCTCTTGAGGCATCAGCATACCAAGACATTTTGGACAATTTCATGCTCCCAACTTTGTGGGAACAGTTTGGGGACGGCCCCTTCCTGTTCCAACATGACTGCGCACCAGTGCGCAAAGCAAGGTCCATAAAGACACCGATGAGTGAGTTTGGGGTGAAGGAACTTGTCCTGACCTCGCCCCGATAGAGCACCTTTGGGATGAATCAGAGCGGAGACTGCGAGCCAGGCCTTCTCGTTCCAACATCAGCGCCTGACCTCACAAATGCTCTTCTGGAAGAATGGTCAAACCTTCCCATAGACACTCCTAAACCTTGTGGACAGCCTTCCCAGAAGAGTTGAAGCTGTTATAGCTGCAAAGGGTGGGCAATGCAACATTGAACCCTACGGACTAAGACTGGGATGCCATGAAAGTTCATGTGTGTGTAAAGGCAGGCGTCCCAATACTATAATATAGTGTTTGTATATATGTATGAAATGATTAATTGGGAGATTGGTGAAGGGACACACCTGCAGAGCCAATCCTAGGGTCACAGGCGCCTGGGTGCAGAAATATTTCTGGCGCCCCCACATGGGCGTCGTCATTTTACCAACTCCTCCCCTTTACAAATGTTTCTATGGCAATGACTCAACCACAGAGATGCTCCCCCACAAAGTCTTCATTACCCTGGGATCCTTACATGATCTCTTAACAATAAACACAATACAGGAAGAGAAGCAGAGAACTTTATTGGGACCTGGAGGGGGGCTCTGTGATGGACACAGAGAGGGCTTCTGTTAGAGAGTCTGTTAGAAAGACCCCCAGACATACTACAGACATGACACAGGAGATGGTCAGAGACTGCAGACATGATACAGGAGACGGTCAGAGACTGCAGACATGATACAGGAGACGGTCAGAGACTGCAGACATGATACAGGAATTGGTCAGAGACTGCAGGCACGATACAGGAGATGGTCAGAGACTGCAGACATGATACAGGAGATGGTCAGAGACTGCAGACATGATACAGGAGACGGTCAGAGACTGCAGACATGATACAGGAGACGGTCAGAGACTGCAGACATGATACAGGAGACGGTCAGAGACTGCAGACATGATACAGGAGATGGTCAGAGACTGCAGACATGATACAGGAGACGGTCAGAGACTGCAGACATGATACAGGAATTGGTCAGAGACTGCAGGCACGATACAGGAGATGGTCAGAGACTGCAGACATGATACAGGAGATGGTCAGAGACTGCAGATATGATACAGGAGACAGTCAGAGACTGCAGACATGATACAGGAGATGGTCAGAGACTGCAGACATGATACAGGAGACGGTCAGAGACTGCAGACATGATACAGGAGATGGTCAGAGACTGCAGACATGATACAGGAGACGGTTAGAGACTGCAGACATAGTACACAAACACCTCTGCAAGCGCCTGGGTGCAATGCACCCTGTGCACCCTGCCTAGGATCGGCCCTGCCTGTGTGCTCTCCTGGGTGGCTTACACGTATTAGCCAATAAAAGTTGATCTGTATGTGGAACACTACACATGCAACTTGATGAAGGACGAAGTATGCATGAAGATTGAAGTAAAATTCTTTTGAACAGAAAATGAGATTGCATCTCCAATTTTATGTTTTTTTTTTATATATATATATATAGAGAGAGAGAGAGAGAGAGAGAGATAGAGAGAGAGAATTTTTTTTTTTTTTTTTACTATGCTGTTGTAATTATAACATTTATGTTGGGGTATTATTGTTGTGATTTGTCATACTGTATCTTTCAGCACTTTATTATGACATTTTATGTAATAGAGTGTATAATGTTATTGCATTACATTGTGCGCCTGTTCTGGCTCCAGGCTAAACCTGATCTCGGAGGGATGGTGGGTGACGAATGTCCATCAGCTGTTTTCATGTCACCCCCCACTGTCAGATGGCGCAGACACCAGGCCAGAATTGTCAGCTCTCACATCTCCTGATACCAGCGGGTTCTGCAGGCATTGTGTATCCAGAGAGTAATGTGAGCTGTGACATGGGTCGGGGGGGTTAATTCCTCATGACAAAGGGGACTGGGGGAGAATTACAGATAACTGGGACATCACAGTGTAGGACGGGGATTTGGGCCTTGTTCACACCGCGGTGCACCCGGTGCTATGCGCAGAGTTTTTGCAAGCACTGGCCCAGATTTAGGTACATTTGCGCGATATTTGCGGGGGAGCAGGGCAACGATTTTGCCCTGCGCCCCCGCAAATATTTTGCGCTGCCCTCGATTCACGGAGCAGTAGCTCCGTAAATTGCAAGGGCGCGCCGGCAAAATTGCCCGGCGTAAGCGCGCGCAATGTAAATGATCCCGTAGGGGGCGGGAATCATTTAAATTAGGCGCGCTCCCGCGCCGAGCGTACAGCGCATGCTCCGTCGGGAAACTTTCCCGACGTGCATTGCGGCAAATGATGTCGCAAGGACGTCATTTGCTTCAAAGTGAACGTGAATGGCGTCAGCGCCATTCACGAATCACTTACGCAAACGACGTGAAATTCAAATTTCACGTCGCGGGAGCGGCGGTATACTTTAGCATTGGCTGCCCCTACTATTAGAAGGGGCAGCCTTGCGCTAAAGTTGCCGTACGGAAACTCCGTACCTGGCTTGCGCAGGGCCCGCGCAAGTTTGTGAATCAGTGGTAGTATGCAATTTGCATACTACACGCTGATCACAATGGGAGCGCCCCCTAGCGGCCCACGCAAGAATGCAGCCTAAAATCTGCGTGGCATAAGAGCCTTATGCCGCTCAGATTTTAGGCTGCAGTCGGTGTAACGAGGTTCCTGAATCAGGAGCACTCGTTACACCGGAGCAAGTAAGCAATTGCGCCGTGTAACCTATGGTTACACTGGCGCAATTGCTTCTTGAATCTGGGCCCTTGTGTTGTGAGTTTTTTTTTTTTTTCTACGCATTGCCTCCTTTTAACCTAACACATGACGCAATGCACTGCAGTGCGGTCTAATTTGTTTTTACAGCGCACAGCAACGTAATGTGGTTAAAAGTACGGTTTCATTTAGATTCGTTAATCTAATTATGTCATTTAGTTAAATTTGGTTGATTTGTTCAATTCGTATTCTGAATTTGTTTTATGTCTTTTTTATTTTGATTTACCAAAAAAAACAAATTCTCGATTCGAATTGATAAATTTTGAATCGGTCGAATTGAAAACTTTTATTTTATTTATTTTTTCGATTCAATTGTGGCAAAGTGAACAAATAAAATAAAATCTTCATCAAATGATGTCAATGACTCTTCAACCACTTCAGCCCCTTAAGGTTTTACCGCCTTAATGACCAGGCCATGTTTTTTGCGATACGGCACTGCGTTACTTTAACTTACAATTGCGCGGTGATGCAACGCTGAACCTAAAATAACATTTATGCCCCCCCCCACACACACAAATAGAGCTTTCTTTTGGTGGTATTTGATCACCTCTGCGGTTTTTATTTTTTGCGCTATAAACAAAAATAGAGCGACAATTTTGAAAAAAAAATAATATATTTTTTTACTTTTTGCTATAATAAATATCCCCCAAAAATATGTAATGCTTATATAAAAATAAAAATATATAATATACAATTGTTTTCCTCAGTTTAGGCCGATACGTATTCTTCTACATATTTTTGGCAAGAAAATTGATTAGTTTGCGCAAAAGTTATAGCGTCTACAAAATAGGGAAAAGTTTATTTTTTTTTACTAGCGATTTTTACTGTGACTGCGAACATTATGGCGGACACATCAGACACATTTGGCGCTATTTTGGGACCACTGTCATATATACAATGATCAGTGCAGGGAAGGGGTTAACCACTAAGGGGTGAGGAAGGGGTTAAGTATGTCCTAGGGCAGTGATGGCAAACCTTGGCACCCCAGATGTTTTGGAACTACATTTCCCATGATGCTTAACTACACTGCAGTGTGCATGAGCATCATGGGAAATGTAGTTCCAAAACATCTGGGGTGCCGAGGTTCACCATCACTGTCCTAGGGAGTGATTCTAACTGTGGGGGGATGGGCTATATGTGACACGACACAAGAAAGCTCTATTTGTAGGAAGAAAAAAGGACGTCAATTTTGTTTGGGAGCCACGTTGCACGACCGCGCAATTGTCAGTTAAAGTGACGCAGTGCCGAATTGCAAAAAATCGCTAATCCTCTGGGGCTGAAGTGGTTAAAGGACATGCGCTCCGATTGGACGCCTAGAAGGAGGGGAGGAGACGCACGGCGGAAGCGAGGAGGAGAAGAGCCGCTGGATGCCAGCCACCTAGATGGGGTAAGTTCCGGTGGACCGATCGGCAGATGGGGGGGATGAAATGGGGGGGTTTGAGGTGCCGCGGTGGGAGGTGTGGTTGTTTTCTGCCCCCCCCAAACAAAAAAACACCAGCCGCCACTGGAAGGAGGTATGGGGCAGAGTACAGTGAGTTCCCCTCAGACAGGAAGGGGCAGATCCACAAAAGAATTACGCTGCATAATTTCAAATTTTGCGCGTCGTACCTTTGTTTTGTATCCACAAAACAAGATACAACTGCATCTCGGATGGATCCGACAGGCGTACGTCTTAGTACGCCGTCGGATCTCAGGTGCATTCCTTCGGTGGCCGCTAGGTGGCGTTTCCGTCGATTTCCTCACCGAGTATGCAAATTAGCTAGTTACGGCGATCCACGAACGTACGTCCGGCCGGCGCATTTTTTTACATGGTTTGCGTTCGGCTTTTTCCGGCGTATAGTTAAACCTGCTATATGGTGGCGTACTCAATGTTAAGTATGGCCGTCGTTCCCGCCTCGCATTTTGAATTTTTTACGTTGTTTGCGTAAGTCGTTTGCGAATAGGGCTTTGCGTAGAATGACGTCACTGTCGTAAGCATTGGCTTGTTCCGGTTTAATTTCGAGCATGCACACTGGGATACCCCCACGGACGGCGCATGCGCAGTAGAAAAAAAACGTCAATTACCTCGGGTCATGACGTATTAACATAAAACACGCCCCCATCACATAGATTTGAATTGCGCGCCCTTACGCCGGGGGAAATTACGATACGCCGCCGTTACTTTAGAGGCAAATGCTTTGTGAATACACCATTTGCCTCTCAAAGTTGCGGCGGCGTAGCGTTACTAGGATACGCTACGCCTGCATAAAAATACGATCCGCTACGTGGATCTGGCCCGAAGTGTGTTACTGGAAAGATCGCCAGGCGAAAAAAAAAGGCGGAAAAAAAAACATGAATGCAGCCACCACATCCAACGACTGGTCAGCTGCTATATATATTTTTGTTGGGTTTGAGGAAGTACAGATTCCTGGAGACAATACAATCCCTCCATCTCATCTTCTGTATCTTCCACATCCCGGCTGATATCCAAGGTCGCCATCACCGGCTATAGCCGACTATTAATAACTGACTCCACCCACTGTCCTCCTGATACCGCAATCCTGTGATCTTCCGCGCCAAAGCGCAAGCTCTCAGATAAAAGTCGTATTTGTAGTTTGTAGGACATTCAGGTTTTGGACAGCCGTTATCTAGAACTTCTGCAGTCTGAGTGACGGGTGACATGTCCCAGATCCTCCCGACAGCAACCGAAGAAAAAAAATCTGGCTTTAGTCCTCAACTTAACTACTTAACCCTTTGATCTAGTTTACATTTGCACAGCCCTAGCCGCTCTTCTGAAAAGCAATCCGTAGTGGATCACTTTTCAGAGGGTAGTTGACAGGTGGACCGGAAGCCCTTAAAAGTCCAAACCACTGAGTTTCAACCACATTCATTGCCCGCAGTTGCAGGGTGATTGTGGTGTAGCCGTATTCACTGGGATCGGTCGTGATTAGCGGCAGTACTGCCTGCTGAATGCGACAAGGGGGTTTGACTTTTGCTGTGGGCATGGCCAGTGTACAACCCTCATCCAGCTGCCTTTGCAGCTTAAAGCGGAGCTCCGCTGAAAAAAAAAAAAAGCCAGCAGTTACAAATACGGCAGCTGCTGACTTTTAATATTAGGACACTTACCTGTCCTGGAGTCCAGAGCTGTCTGCAGCAGAGGACGAGCGATCGCTCGTCACTCTGCTGCCCCGACCGCCATCCTCAGTGAGGGAACCAGGAAGTGAAGCGCTCCGGCTTCACTGCCCGGTTCCCTACGATGCATGCGCAAGTCGCGCTACGCCTGCCGATTGGCTCCCGCTGTGTACTGGGAGCCGAGTGTTCCCAGAACACAACGGGGGTGGGGGGGATGGGACGGGAGGTGACGTCATGCCCGCAGTCTGCCCGAGACTGTGTGGCCGGAAGTGGGTGGAAATACCTGTCTTTAGACAGGTATCTGCACCCCCCTCCCCCCTGAAAGGTGTCAAATGTGACACCGGAGGGGGGAGGGTTCCGATCAGCGGGAGTTCCACTTTAGGGTGGAGCTCCGCTTTAAGGGGAGGTGATAATACCGTAGCTAAACTTCCTATTTTTGCTGCCCCAACTTCAAGTGTATATGAACCATTTCGCTGGCAAAGCCATTTTTTTTTTAATTATTCTTTATATATACATTTCCAAGTCATACAGGGATAATCAGGGCCTCCAAAAACAACAAGCGGCATTTTTATTTTTTCATTTTGCGCACACATACTAAAGTGCACTTTTTTTTTAATTTAAACTAGAAAACACACTTAAAACCCAGATTCTGATACAGTGGGTGTATCTCTGCGGCGGCGTAACGTATGTCATTTACGTTACGCCGCCGCAAGTTTTTCAGGCAAGTGCTTTATTCACAAAGCACTTGCCTGTAAAGTTGCGGCGGCTTAGCGTAAATCACCCGGCGGAATTCAAATTTGGCGGGTAGGGGGCGTGTATCATTTAAATGAAGCGCGTCCCCGCGCCGAACGAACTGCGCATGCGCCGTCCCTAAAATATCCCAGTTTGCATTGCTCCAAATGACGTCGCAAGGACGTCATTGGTTTCGACCTGAACGTAAATGACGTCCAGCCCCATTCACGGACGACTTACGCAAACGACGTAACTTTTAAAATGTTCGACGCGGGAACAACGGCCATACTTAACATTGGCTGCTCCTCATATAGCAGGGGCAAATTTACGCCGGGAAAAGCCTAACGTAAACGTCTTAACTTTACTGTGTCGGCCGTGCGTACGTTCAGGAATTCGCGTATCTAGCTAATTTGCATACTCGACGTGGAAATCGAAGGAAGCGCCACCGAGCGGGAAAAAAAAAATTTGCAGTTACGATCCGACAGCGTAAGAGACTTACGCCTGTCGGATCTAATGGATATCTATGCGTAACTGATTCTAAGAATCAGTCGCATAGATACGACGGCCCAGATTAGGACTTACGACGGCGTACATGGCGTTGCGCCGTCGTAAGTCCTTTGAGAATCTGGGCCTATATATTTTCTGAGACCCCAAAGAATAAAATGGTGGCAGAGGATTTTTTTTATGTCGCACAATTGTTACGCTTCTCTTTATCATCGTTATCTATACTTTTCAGTGAAAAATACGCTCAATTAATTTTAGTGCACACAAACACAAGGAATCCCTATTTTTTGGGTAAGAAATAAAAGATGAGGTTGTGTCGAGTAATTTGATACCAAGCATGTCAAGCGCTAGTAAAATGGCAAATATGAAAAATAAAAAGAAAGAAAGATGTACCCGAAATTGGTGATTGGTACAGCGCATCAATCAATTTAAAGGCAACCATAAATAACGGTACTAGAATTATTGTGCGATACTCAAAATCTTTTTGTTTTCTTACATGTGTGCACCCAATGCACATTTGTGTTCACATGTGTGAGTACAATGAGGGCTATTTTATATATATATATATATATTTTTTACATTGATTTTTTTTGCTAGTACCAGGAAGCTAAAAGAAAAAAAAAATTTGAAAGTGTCAATTCCAAAATGGTGAGAAAAATTACCGTCTTCTGGTATAATTTGACGTCATCCGGAAAAGGCTGGAGAGGGATAATTTTATATCTTCTGCAGTACAATCTGTTTTTTATTTTTTTGCTATTATTTTTTAATATTACGGGGCAGATCCACGTACATCGGCGCATTTTTGCGTCGGGCATAGCGTATATAAGATACACTACGCCGCCGTAACTTACTTATTTTTTTTGGAATCCTCAAAGAATTTGCGCCGTAAGTTACAGCGGCGTAGTGTATCTTTGGGGGCGTAATGGCGCGCAATTCAAATGGATGTGATGGGAGCGTGTTTTATGTAAATACGTCGTGACCCGACGTAAACAACGTTTTTTTTGAACGGCGCATGCGCCATCCGTGGGGGTATCCCAGTGCTCATGCTCGAAATTAAACTGTAACAAGCCAATGTTTACGTCGGTGACGTCATTCTACGCAAATCCCTATTCGCGAACGACTTACGCAAATGACGTAAAAAATTCAAAATTTGACACGGGAACGACGGCCATACTTAACATTGAGTACGCCTCATAATAGCAGGGGTAACTATACGCCGGAAAAAGCCGAACGCAAACAACGTAAAAAAATGTGCCGGCCGGACGTACGTTCGTAGATTGCCGTATCTAGCTAATTTTCATACTCAAAACGGAATTCGATGGAAACGCCACCTAGTGGCCGGCGGAAAAATGCACCTAAGATCCGACGGCGTACTAAGACGCACGCCTGTCGGATCGATCCCAGATGCATTCGTATCTTGTTTTGTAGATACAAAACAAAGATACGACGCGGGAACTTTAAAATTACGCGGCGTATCAATAGATACGCCGGCGTAATTCTTTTGTGGATCTGCCCCTTCATTTTTTGATTTTTTTTTTATTATTATTATTATTATTATTATTTCTGCAGCTACTGCCACTTTTGTAAAAATTGTGAATATTCAAATGTGGCTTCCTTGCTACGTGGCAAACCTGGGGGCATTTGGTGCAAAGTAATTAGTGCAAGATCCGCCAGTTAACAATAAATTTATATCATCTACAATTCAACCTATTTTTATGTATTTTGTTCAGCAATTACAGTATTTTTAATTATTACTTTCTATTTTTTATATTTATTGATATAACTTTATTTGTGTGCATTTTGTGATAAACTTGGCCCATCCATTGTAATTTATTACATGAGGATTATAAATACAGATTTTTGTTGCTTTTCTTTATTGTTTTTCAAATGTGTTTTGCTGTGGATCGCTTCATGCTGAAGTATGTTTTTCTTGGCCTGTTTGTCTTTTTTTTAATGCTATTTTTTTTTTATAGCTGCTCTCGCCATGTTTTAATGCCTGCGGAGGACAGAAAGGAAATTGCCGTTTCAGGAAAACTCATATCTATGGCACCAGCAGAAGCTGGATCTGAATGGTGGCATTGTGACGGGACAGGCAGTGTCGGGGGTTAATACAACGTGTTGGGTCTTCTGGGATGAGGACAATATTCTGTGATTTTATATATATTTTTTTTAGGTCTCTACTAAGTTTATAACATCATATGTTATCCGGCAGCCAATTTATCTGAAGCAGCTCTTAAAATGATAATTTTCCATATATCTTTATTAAACAGAAAAATTTTCCTATAATATTTTTGACTCAAGAAGAGTTAGAAACTCTGTCAGGCTTTTTATTTTTGTCTTTGTTCACTGGAGAAATCCCCCTTTACTTCCTGTCCTGGTGACACCTTAACACAGTGTGTGCCGAAGAGCTCCTTCTGCAACCACATTAAAATTTTACATGCAAACAGTAAAGACAGTTTGCCACAACACTTGTGCAGTTCATGGGAGTTCCTCCCCAACAGTGTCCAGACAAAACCCTTGAACAGCCAGCCCAACTCAGTCAAAGCTCCGCCCCTGAACATCCCAACCAGTCTCTTAGCCCATAAGAGTGGCAAGTCAAAGATCCACCCCTGAGCAGCCTAAACAGCCTCTTAGCCCACAGTAATGCGCAGTCAAAGCCTCGCGCCTGAACCACCCAGCAAGCCTCTTAGCCCACAGGAGTGCCCAGCCAAAGCTCTGTCCCCAAGCAACCCAAACAGTCTTTTAGCCCACAAGAGTGGCCAGTAAAAATTCTGCCCCATAACAGTCTTAACAGCATCATAGCCCATAGAAATGCCCAGTCAAAGCTCTGCCCCTGTACAGCCCAAACAGCCTAGTAGCCCACAGGAGTGCCCAGCCAGAGCTCTGCCACATAACAGCCCGAACAGCCTCTTAGCCCACAGGAGTGTCCAGTCAATGTTCCGCCCCCAAACAGACTCTTAGCCCACAGGAGTGCCCAGTCAATGTTCCGCCCCCAAACAGACTCTTAGCCCACAGGAGTGCCCAGTCAATGTTCTGCCCCTAAACAGCCTCTTAGCTCACAGGAGTGCCCAGCCAAAGCTCCGCCCCCAAGCAGCCCAAACAGCCTTTTAGCCCACAGGAGTGGCCAGTAAAAATTCTGCCCCATAACAGCCTTAACAGCCTATTAGCCCACATAAGTCAAAGCTTTGCCCCTGTACAGCCCAAACAGCCGTGTAGCCTTAACAGCCTCTTAGCCCAAAGAAGTGCCCAGTCAAAGCTCTGCCCCTGTATAGCCCAAACAGCCTTGTAGCCCACAGGAGTGCCCAGTCAAAGCTCTGCCGCATAACAGCCCAAACAGCCTATTAGCCCACAGAAGTGCCCAGTCAATGTTCTGCCCCCAAACAGCCTCTTAGCTCACAGGAGTGCCCAGCCAAAGCTCCGCCCCCAAGCAGCCTTTTAGCCCACAGGAGTGGCCAGTAAAAATTCTGCCCCATAACAGCCTCTTAGCCCACAGAAGTCAAAGCTTTGCCCCGGTACAGCCCAAACAGACTGTTAGCCTTAACAGCCTCTTAGCCCAAAGAAGTGCCCAGTCAAAGCTCTGCCCCTGTACAGCCCAAACAGCCTTGTAGCCCACAGGAGTGCCCAGTCAAAGCTCTACCCCATAACAGCCCAAACAGCCTCTTAGCCCACAGGAGTGCCCAGTCAATGTTCTGCCCCCAAACAGCCTCTTAGCTCACAGGAGTGCCCAGTCAAAGCTCCGCACCAAGCAGCCCAAACAGCCTTTTAGCCCACAGGAGTGGCCAGTAAAAATTCTGCCCCATAACAGCCTTAACAGCCTCTTAGCCCACAGAAGTGCCCAGTCAAAGCTTTGCCCCTGTACAGCCCAAACAGCCTCGTAGCCCACAGGAGTACCCAGTCAATGTTCCGCCCCCAAACAGCCTCTTAGCTCACAGGAGCGCCCAGCCAAAGCTCTGCCCCCAAGCAGCACAAACAGCCTTTTAGCCCAAAGGAGTGGCCAGTCAATATTCTGCCCCTGAACAGCCTCTTAGCCCACAAAAGTGCCCACTCAATGTTCCGCCCCAAAACAGCCGCTTAGCTCACAGAAATGCACAGTCAAAGCTCCGCCCCTGAACAGCCCAACCAGCCTCTTAGCCCCTAGGAGTGCCCAGTCAAAGTTCCACCCCTGCGCAGCCCAAACAGCCCCATAGCCCACATGAAGTGACCAGTCACACTGGTTTGAGGTTGTGCCAGGACAAAGCTGAGAATCAGGATGAGGTGCCAGGGCATAATTGTGGATCTGAGAGACGCACAATGGAAGAAATGAGGAGTGGGGGTGGTTCCAGGTCAGTGATGCTCCCTCCTGTACATTGCCTATTCTGTGTCTGCCTGACCCTGGTCTGTCCCCTTGTTGGGCAGATTTTTTGCCATTAACCTGAAATTAAATGCGGCAATGCACACTCGTTAACATGCGTTATGGTACTCTTTGCGTTAAAGCAGACCATTCATTAAGCATGCGCTGTCAGTGCACCACAATGGATGAAAACATGTACCTGACCCCTATTTAACCACACAACCTGCGTATATGTGTAGAGGTCTGCTGCAGCGCGTTGGGACAATACGGTACAATTGTTGGGTTGCCATTCACAAAACGACACCACAATGCACCGCACGCAGGGTAAGTGCAATGGCATGCGTTGTGCCACAATGCAAAGGTTTAAATGGGCCCCTCACCTGTCCCCGCACCTGTATGGCAATGTTATCTGTGAAATCTGTGCAGATTTGAACTGGATTCACAAAGAGTTACGCCGGCGTATCAGTAGATACGCCGACGTAACTCGGAATCTAAGCCCGTCATAAGTTTAAGTGTATGCTCAAACTGAGATACACTTAAACCTACTTAAGATACGACGGCCTGCGCCGTCGTATCTTAGGGTGCAATTTTTCCGCTGGCCGCTAGGTGGCGCTTCCGTTGATTTCGGCGTAGAATATGTAAATGATTAGATACGCCGAATCACGAACGTACGCTTGCCCGTCGCAGTAAAGATACACCGTTTCCGTTTACGTCGTTTGCGTAAGTCGTCCGTGAATGGGGCTGGACGTAATTTACGTTCACGTCAAAACCAAAGACCCTTTGCTGCCTGGACAGTGCTTATTGGCCCTGCTAAAGTACCCTCTCAACAAAAAATAAAAACTCTCTAGCAATACACACCAAACTGAGCATGTGCAGAGTGACTCCAAAGACTAAGTACTATCAGGAGATGAATTGGGGACAGCAAAAGCAGTCATTCTCCTCTGAATGTCCTATGAGGCTGCAGGACTCCTGACCCTCTGTCTGGACAGTGCTGATGGGCGAGTGCATGTGATCAGCACAGGGCCAAAGAAAAAAACCTCTAGCAATACACACCAAACTGAGCATGTGCAGCTTGTCCCCTTGCCTCTGTACTATCAGGAGATGGATTGGGGGGCAGTAAAAGTAGCTCTTCCAGGCTTTGGGTATTGAGCTCCCGTCAACTGAAGGCTCAAACATGAACAGGGACAAAAAAAAGAAAAAAACACGGGACTTGAATTGTTGAGCATTTTGGAAACGCCCAAGTGTGAACGGGGGGGGCTTACGCTTCCCTCGATGGGCAAAGTGACAGGTTCTCTTTATTATTTCGAGCCATAGCTTAAACATGGGGCTTTGCTCTACTAATCAGAGACAGCATGGAAAAAAATGTTTTGAATGTTGACTTAAAGTGAAACATCTGCATCAGACACTTGGGAAAGAAGCAGCAAGAGCTGACAAGTAGTTAGCCCTTCAAAGGTGAGGGATTTAGGAGCCACTGAACCCACGCTGCTCTGAGGTCAAACTGGAAAATCAAAGACGGGAACTTGGATGCTTGACATAACTCAGACAACCTTGTGTGCGCCGCACAGCCACATTTATTCACAGCTACCCCAGCCTGAGCCCGAGGCCTGACGTGTCAGCTGAACACCTTCCACAATTCAGGAGAGTAAAATATTACATTAAATGGTCATTCCAGGCAACGTGTGAAGACCATCCGTCAACCTCAAAAGAAAGTTACCGCCGGTGCCTTTCAAGGCCAACTCCAAGAATTACAAAAAATACGCTTGGAGGGCCTCTTCCCGGCAGGGGATAAATACTCAATAGCTCTAGAGAACTGTAGCACTACCCCCGAAGGAGCTGCTGGTTTAGATTTGGGCCTGCCGTTACCTTGCTGTTCCATACGCTCGTTTCAGGGGTTGTCCTTGAAGAGTTGTCCATAAGAATGTACGCACCAATGCTAAGGCCCAGATTCACAGAGAGCGAGGCGCACATTACGCCGCCGTAGAGCAAACACTGTACGCCACGCCAACGTAGCGCAGAGAGGCAAGCATTGCATTCAGCAAGCCAGTGCTCCCAACGCGTGGCATGGGTTTCGAAGGCGCATGTTGGCATAGGTGGAAGTGGGCATGAACCCATGCAAATGAGGCGTGACCCCATGCAAATTATGGGCCGAGTGCCAGACAGGTACGTATCACAAACTGCGCATGCGTCGTGATGTGGACGCACCCCAATGCGCCTGCTCACAACCACGCCGGCACAACTGCCTAAGCTACGCCGGATCACGGCGTACGCTGTGAACATAATGTACGCCCAGCCAGACACACGTCCAACGCACAATACGTCGGCTTGTGTTCCCTGGTGCAGACCTGAGCATGTCTGTTGCCGGGTTGCACCTCCTTTATGGGGAATAACTTTAGGCTGGACGTACAACTTACGCGCATCTCGTGTAGCCTGCGCCGGGCACACGCACGTTCGTGAATTGCCGTATTTCCCTCATTTGCATGTTTGAATGGCTAATTAATGGGAGCGGCACCATGCGCCCAGCCTAAATGTGCGCCCACCCTACGCCGGCGTGTGCAAGCTACGTCGGCGGGGTGTAGCCTGTTTTTAGGCGCATATTAGTTTGTGGGTCTGGTGCACACATACGCCGGCGCACATTTGCACTTACGTCGGCGTAACGCGTTATACGTCGGCGTAAGTGCTTTGTGAATCTGGGCCAAAGTCTCTTTCAAGGGTTTTATTAGGCAAAGTTCTCCAACAGAGGGGTAGAGGGATAGGGAAAGACTCAGGGACTATTGCTTTGCGGATCACGGGTACCACTTAGATCCAGAGGATTAACTCAGCTCCACACTGGATTTCAGCAACCACCAGACAGGCCTACTCTCACTAGGGTGACCACGTGTCTCCGTTCTGCTGCTGTCCCCCTACTTTCTTCCTCAGTGTCCCCCTCCGATCTGCTGCTGTCCCCCTCCGATCTGCTGCTGCCCCCCTCCTTTCTTCCTCCGTGTCCCCCTCCGTTCTGCTGCTGTCCCACTCCATTCTGCTGCTGTCCCCCTCCTTTCTTCCTTCGTGTCCTCCTATGTTATGCTGCTGTCCCCCTTCATTCTTCCTCCGTGTCCCCCTCCGTTCTGCTGCTGTCCCCCTCCTTTCTTCCTTCGTGTCCTCCTATGTTATGCTGCTGTCCCCCTCCATTCTGCTGCGCCCCTCCTTTCTTCCTCCGTGTCCCCTCCGTTCTGCTGTCCCTCTCCATGTCCTCCTACTTCCTTTTCAGTATGAACAGAATCAGTGATCACTGACTCATTCACATAACTGAAACATTGTAACCTTCTGTGATTACGATGTCTCCGTTTATGAATGGAGAGGAGCCGCTGTCTTCTCTCCATTCATTTTCAGTGCAGCTGAGGCCGCAGAGAAAGGGACTGGGGAATCTCTATCCTCTGTCTTTTTCTCTGTCTCAAGGGGGAGATATCAGGGGTGTGTTAAGACCCCTGATATCTCACCAAAGCCCCCCAACAGGGCTGATTAAAAAAAAAAAAAGTATTGCAATAAATAATAAAAAAAAAAATTATAGTAAAAAATAATAACAATTTAAATAAAAAACGCACCCCTCCCCCCTAAAAAAAAAAAGAAGAAAAAGAAAGCATTGTAAAAAAAAAAAAACACTGTCACGTGACATTAAAAAAAAGTATCGGTAATCGCTAATGGTGAGTACTTGAAAAAAGTATCGGTACTTGTACTCGGTCTTAAAAAAGTGGTATCGGGACAACCCTAAAAACGACCCCAAACACACCTCCAAGACGACCACTGCCTTGCTAAAGAAGCTGAGGGTAAAGGTGATGGACTGGCCAAGCATGTCTCCAGACATAAACCCTATTGAGCATCTGTGGGGCTCCTCAAAGGTGATGGAGCGCAAGGTCTCCAACATCCACCAGCTCTGTGATGTCGTCATGGAGGAGGGGAAGAGGACTCGAGAGGCAACCTGTGAAGCTCTGGTGACCTCCATGCCCAAGAGGGTTAAGGCAGTGCTGGAAAATAATGGTGGCCACACAAAATATTGACACTTTGGGCCCAATTTAGACATTTTCACTTCGGGGTGTACTCACTTTTGTTGCCAGCGGTTTAGACAATAATGGCTGTGTGTTGAGTTGTTTTAAGGGGACAGCAAATGTACACTGTTATACAAGCTGTACACTCACTACACAACATTGTAGCGAAGTGTCATTTCTTCAGTGTTGTCACATGAAAAGATACAAGAAAATATTTACAAAAATGTGAGGGGTGTACTAACTTTTGTGAGATACTGGGGTAGATTCAAAGAGGAATTGCGTCTGCGTAACCATAGTTACGCAGCGCAATTGCTTACCTGCGCCGGCATTACGAATGCTCCTGATTCAGGAACCTCGTTACGCCGACTGCAGCCTAAGAAATGACTGGCATAAGGCTCCTTATGCTGTCATATCTTAGGCTGCATTCTTACGCAGGCCGCTAGGTGGCGTTCCCTGTTGTGGTCAGCGTATAGTATGCAAATTGCATACTAACGTTGATTCACAACCCTACGCGAGCCCTGCGTACGCAGTTTACGTCGTTTGCGTACGTCGGTTTTTGCGTAAGGCTGCCCCTGCTATTAGCAGGGGCAGCCAATGCTACGTATACCCGTCGTTCCCGCGTCGCGAAATTTGAAATTTACGTCGTTTGCGTAAGTGAATCGTGAATGGCGCTGGACGCCATTCACGTTCACTTTGAAGCAAATGACGTCCTTGCGACGTCATTTACCGCAATGCATGTCGGGAAAGTTTCCAGACGGAGCATGCGCACTACGCTCGGCGCGGGAACGCGCCTAATTTAAATGATCCACGCCCCCTACGGGATCATTTAAATTGCACGCGCTTATGCCGGGCATTTTGCCGGAGCGCCCACGCAATTTACGGAGCTCCGTGAATCAAGGGTAGCGCAAGTAATTTGCGGAGGCGCAGTGGCAAAACGGTGCGCTGCGCCTCCGTAAAAACTGCGCAAATCTAACTGAATCTACCCCACTGTAAGTACCTGTAATAAATAAATATGCACATGTGTTATCTCATCCTGCATGCCAGTCCCAGGCTAAGCAATTGGTAGTGGGGGCCCTTAATCTGCAGATTGTTGGAAGCTGGTAAAATGCAAAATGTCCATATTTGACATGGGTGTAAAAAGAAAAAAAAAAAGAAAAGTACAGTGTATACATGGCCCATAGACAAAAAGGTAAACATCTGGTTGTATGTTTTACAGGGTCAGCAGTGAGACTTGTCCGCCATCATACATCAACATAAACAAATAGGGTTATCACTTACTGCCCCCGGGGAAGATGGGGGGGGGGCGGGGGGGCGGTCTGTCCTTCTCTTATTCCTGTAACCAAATAGGCAGGTTACTTCTGTTAGCCATACACTTATCACTTATAGCGAGAGTATTCGTGCGAACCTTTGTATGAAAATGCTTTGCGCGTTCGATGAATGGACGAATGTCATTCAAAAATTTTATTTTGCTCTTTAACCACTTCAGCCCTGGACCATTGTGCAGGTAAAGGACCTGGCCCCTTTTTGCGAAACGGCACTGCGTCGCTTTAACTGACAAATGCGCGGTCGTACAACGTGGCTCGCAAACAAAATTGGCGTCCTTTTTTCCCCACAAATAGAGCTTTCTTTTGGTGGTTTTTGATCACCTCTGCAGTTTTTATTTTTTGCGCTATAAACAAAAATAAATAAATAGTAAATAAATATAATTTCTGAAGAAAAACCACATACACCGACCGAAAATTTGTTTCATCAAGTTTTTATTTTTTGCGCTATAAACAAAAAATAGTAAATAGTAAATAAATATAATTTCTGAAGAAAAACCACATACACCGACCGAAAATTTGTTTCATCAAGAAAAGTTTTCCTTTCTGCCCCTTCAAATTTTTCAGAGTTTTCCTTTCTGCCCCTTCAAGTTTTCTGCAGTCGAAAATGAACATCGATTTGATCCCACTAACAATTAGAAAATCAAATTTATATTCTCTATGGGCCAGATTCTCAAAACGCCATTTGCGCCGTCGTAAGTCCTAATCTGGCCCGGCGTATCTATGCAACTGATTCTTAGAATCAGTTACGCATAGATATCCATTAGATCCGGCAGGCGTAAGGCTCTTACGCTGTCAGATCTTAGATGCAACTTTTTTCCCGCCGCTAGGTGTCGCCGACGTCGTTTTCCCCCGTCGTCTATGCAAATTAGCTATTTACGCGAGATTCCTGAACGTACGCGCGGTCGACGCAGTGAATTTACGACGTTTCCGTAGCATTTGCGACGTGTAAAGTTGCCCCTGCTATATGAGGGGCAACCAATGTTAAGTATGACCGTCGTTCCCGTGTCGAAATTAAAAAATTTACGTCATTTGCGTTAACGTCGAAACCAAGGACGTCCTTGCGACGTCATTTAGCGCTATGCACGTCGGGAATTTTAGGGACGGCGCATGCGCAGTATGATCGGCGCGGGAACACGCATAATTTAAATGATCCACGCCCCCTACCTGGATCATTTGAATTAGGCAGGCTTGCGCCAGAGGATTTACGCTACGCCGCCGCAACTTTACAGGCAAGTGCTTTGTGAATCAAGCACTTGCCCGTAAAACTTGCGGCTGCGTAGCGTAAATGAGATACGTTACGCCCGCATAGTTTTACGCCAGGATACGAGAATCTGGCCCTATGTGTTTGGCCAGCATTAGGCAGGGAAGATAATATTTTATGAACTAAAATGTCCTAAATAGTGTTGAGCAGAATATGCCATATTCGATTTCGCGATATATCTCGAATATATATTCGAATATTCGAGATATATTCGCTAAATTCGAATATTCGTGATATTTTATCGAAATTAATTGAATGCGATTTTTCGCTATTGCGAATGCGAAAATAATTGCGATTTTTTAATAACTGCGGTAGGAGCGCTCTGATTGGCTTAGAATATTCGTGATATTTTATCGAAATATCGCAACATGCGAATGCGATATTTATTGCGCAATTTCGAGATATGCTGGAGGAGCGCTCTGATTGGCTCAGAATATTCGTGATATTTTATCGAAATATCGCAACATGCGAATGCGATATTTATTGCGCAATTTCGAGATATGCTGGAGGAGCGCTCTGATTGGCTCAGAATATTCGTGATATTTTATCGAAATATCGCAACATGCGATTGCGATATTTATTGCGCAATTTCGAGATATGCTGGAGGAGCGCTCTGATTGGCTCAGAATATTCCTGATATTTTATCGAAATATCGCAACATGCGAATGCGATATTTATTGCGCAATTTCGAGATATGCTGGAGGAGCGCTCTGATTGGCTCAGAATATTCCTGATATTTTATCGAAATATCGCAACATGCGAATGCGAAATTTATTGCAGATATTTCGAAAACTGCTGTAGCAGCACTCTGAAATCGAATATGTATGATATTTTAACCAAAATACATATTGCGATTGCGATTTTTCGATCGCGCATGCGCAATTGCGCGAACAACACGCGACCATTTCCTGGAGCCTTGCCAGTTTCCCAATATTACAGCAACATGGTGGGAAGCAATTTCTCAAAGTCTGAGGAAAAGTTGCTGATTTGTGTAAGTATTTTGACCACTGTTATTTCATCATCTTCAACTGCATTTAAGTCTAGTTTAAAAGTTAGTATATATGATCAGATATTAGTATTTAACCAAAAATGTGTCTCCTGCTTTTACAAAACTACAAGTCCCAGCATGCCTGGACAGCTGCAGACACCCTGGTTGGCAAATGTGTATTTAGGCACTTTTCCTTGTTATTTAGCATAATGAATTTAAATTTTTTTTGGACATAGGACGTATGCGAACGTCCTGACTTCAGTGTCCTCAAGGCCCAAGGACGTTCGAATACATATTGCCCTTTAGATGTTGCAGAACTACAACTTCCAGCATGCCTGGGAATGCTGGCACTTCTAGTATTGTAAGTTCTGCAGGCCCACATTTTTCAGGCCTTTATGCACGGGTCTCTAAACTGTGGCACCCTAGATGCAGCAAAAGTAAAATTCTTAGCATGCACTGACAGACCGTGGCTGATGGGAGTAGTAGTTTTGCAACAGCTGGAGGTGGACTGGTCTTGAAACCCAGAGTTAGGTAACAAACCCGTAGTGTTTTGCAACCATTCTGCCTCCAGCTGGTTATTTTCTGTTGAAAAGCCTGTGGCGTGCAAAACACAACCCAAAAACTCCACCCGGTGCAAGGAAAAATTTGCACACACCTAAAGAGTGACATCACAAAAAACTGCGACGGTTGCATACGTCAGTGGTCCTCCGAAAAGGTCCCGTCTCTGACCCCCCGGGGCGTTAGGCTCCTGACAGGGAAAAGAGTTACTGTGGTCCATACAGCCGAAGCCATATGGACCCATCTCGGTCCAAGCAGCGCAATCAACACGCGAACAACACGCGACCATTTCCTGGACCCTTGCCAGTTTCCAACTTTATGATCGCAACGCAATCGCAGAGCAAGATGGTTGGAAGTAATTTCACTGTATCTGAGGAAAAGTTGCTGATTTGTGTAAGTATTTTGACCACTGTTATTTCATTATCTTCAACTGCATTTTAGTCTAGTTTAAAAGTTAGTATATATTCATAATTATGCAAATGATAATGGCTGCTATATTTATGTAAAAAAGGTGGCGACGGAAATGGCAGTATATAAAATCTGTCATGTTACCCCTGTCATTGATTAATAAGGCGAGAATGCTTCCAATTGTTGAATAGCATACATTTATGTCATATATCCATAAGGCTGTCAACAAAAGTATTACAATATACTTTGTTCTTCATCTTGCAGAAGTTCCTGGAAACAGGATACGATGAGCTGCGGAGGCAGCAAGAAAAACAGGGAGTTATAAGCTCCCTGATTGAGGAACTAGGCGAAGAACACACTCGCATGGCGATCCTCAAAAAGTGGTCCGACCTGAAGAGGCGCCAGATGAACCGGGTCAGGCGTATCCGGAATAAATATCATCCTGGTAAGTTATTGGTCACAGTTATGTTTTTTTTTCCCTAAAGTGTATTTTGTGCGTGTACTCGAGAGAGGAGCCGGACTGCAGGAGTTGGGAGTAGGCAGGCCTCCCCCAGAGGTAATCTGCCACCTTTCTCCATGCCCCGGGTGGCAATGGCGGGTGTGAGGGGGTCCTCCCACACAGACCGTCCTACCTGCTCCGCTTCGAAGCCCCACGGGGCAGAGGGACTCCCTATAAGGGAGTGAGAGGATTTGCCCGCTCAACCAGCCCCGTTAGTCCTTCGCCTCTCTTTTTAGAGACCGCATGGTCAGAGTGCGTGCATGTTAACCCAATTGCGAGTGCGTGTGTAAGTGTGGTGGTTTTTGTGGGAGGGAGGTGGGCATACTAAGCGCAGGCTTACCTCGCATAGCACACCCACCGGGGGCCGAGCTGAGACCACCAAACTCAATTCACATGTAGCCGAGAGCGGGATCCGAACCCCTAGCTGCAGAGGTGAATGGCTTGTCAGCGCAGTGGCAATCGCGTTGAGCCAGCCCGGGTCCCTTGGGGACAGTTATGGAAGGTCATATGTAATTAATGTAAGGTCAGATGTTGTTAACCAAGACGCCATGTTGTTGTAACATATATCACCACCAGCCAAGGTATTCATAGTACTGTTGGAAAAAAACATGGGACAGCAGACAGGAACACAGAAGTTATGTGGGAACATACTTTTCCCATTGCTTTGCATGGGACTTTAAACAAAAAGCCCGACCCTCACCAATGGGGTTAGTTAAGGGATAAATTAACGATCCTATACTTTAAGTGGACGTATAGATAACATGTGACCAAGTGTTATCGAAATATCTACAGCTGTTATGAAATAACATGTATTTCCCATAGAGTTGAATGGGACTTTAAAGAAAAACCCTGACCAAGGCAAATGGGGGTGGGTATGGGTTAAACCACCAATCCTATATTTGTGGCTGACATATAAGTAACCTGTGTGCCAAGTTTCATGTAAATATCTTTAGCCGTTTGGACGTGATGGTGGAACATACATACATACATGCACACACACGTTGAGTTTTATATATATAGATTCCCACTCAATTCCTGTGTTAGGCGTGGGGTTGTTATAGTAATCCTGTGTACTCCATCAAGTACTTTTTTTTAACATGAGATCGTCTGAACAAAACAAAGGAGACAAAAACAGCTCATTTTACCATGGTGGCAGCCCAGCTCACGCTCAGTCCCCTGTAGTGCCCACAAGACCCTTTAATATAA
Organism: Rana temporaria; assembly: GCF_905171775.1. Lineage (NCBI taxonomy): Eukaryota > Metazoa > Chordata > Amphibia > Anura > Ranidae > Rana > Rana temporaria. The sequence goes on from NC_053495.1 coordinate 197,916,480, forward strand.
CATTGTCCCATTGGTTAACTGTCTATATAAATTAATTTGTATTCATATACAATACAGTAGAGTACACAGAATTTGCATACGTCATTAGAAAACATTTTTATAATATATGAACATTGTGTTATTATAGGAGCTCCGCTACCAACTGTGCGCCCCAAGCGCACAAGGCGACAGGCCGCAGAGGAGGAGCAGGAGGAGGATGTGGAAGAGGAGGAGAGGGATGAGGAGGAGCAGCCAGGGCCATCCACATCACCACCCCCAGTTCCTGTGGAGGAGCAAGAGGAGGAGCTGCACCCCCCCCCCGAAACTTCTGGTGGAGTAGTGGGTGACGAGGAAGAGGAGCAGGATGAGACGGTTAATTATACCGTCAATCAGGAGGGTAAATATGTGCACATATATTAATAAAATTTCAACAATAAAATGTAGCTCTAAAAATGGACAGCATTTAAAGCAGGGCTGTGGAGTCGGTAGATAAATTTTTCGACTCCGACTCCTCAGTTTTATGTACTTCAGACTCCGACTCCCCGACTCCCCGACTCCGACTCCTCTGTATTAATATGCGAATGTATTTTATAGATTCCTTGAGGGAAAGAAACGCAAACTACCACAGGACTACTGGCTGGGAAGCCAACAGTCTACTGTATTGCACAGTTTAAGCAAAAGACAAACACAATGAAAACAATCAAGTGACTGGATAGTAGCAGCAGGCTTAAACATCAGGAACATGATCTTTAACAGTTCAAAAATACAGACCACATTATTTGGCTGTTTTAGAACCAAAACAAAGCTTATCTATAATGAACCCAAAAAAAAAAATATGAAAAACCTAGAAATGGTTTATATTAATCTTGAAATGTAGTTCTAGGCTTAGCAAATGCAAATAAATGCAATGTAGAGTTCTAAGGAAGAGAATTGCCTCTGCCAGATCCTCTTTCATAGAGTCTCTTAAGTCAGACTTTATTATTTTTATGGCTGAAAATAATCTTTCGTAACGGTCTTTGAAATCCAAATGTTTTTTTCTTATATCCTAACAGTTCTAAAAAAGCTAGAGGTGAAGCAAGCTGCCATGAAAAACCTCACGAAGAGAGTAATGGCAAATGAGCAGCAGATACTGTTTTTGATGCGCCAAAATCAACAACTGGTGCAACAACTGGCGAAAAACATGGATGAGGTGACAGAGCTTCAGAAGTTAATGTCCTAATTTTTTTTTTTTTTTTTTTAATAAAAAATGTTATATTTTGCAAAGGTTTCATTTCTTATTGAAATTGTTAGTTTTTTAAACACATCTAACTTCACATCTAACTTCACATCTAACACATCAACATCAACATCAACACATCTAGCTTAATAATAACCGAAAACATTTTATACTATTACTAGCTGAATACCCGGCGTTGCCCGGTCTTCCTATCTTAACCTTTTGGGGAGGAAAATCATAGTAATATAAATATACCCATCTTTTATATAAGGGTGTTGGTAAGGGTTAATTTAACTGTTATATATTTTTATTTGGCATATAAGTAATATGTATAGCGGGTATTATTGAAATATCTCCAGGCGTACAGAAGTTATGTGGGAACATACATTTTCCATTGATTTGCATGGGACTTTAAAGGAAAACCCCGACCCTCACAAATGGGGGTAGTTAAGGGATAAATTAACTATCAGTGGTATCAGTGAACAGCAGTGGTAATAGGAGTATATATAGAGTGGGAATTAACTTTTTACATAGGTGTCTTGACAGAGCAGCAGCAGCAGCAGTAGTAGTAGTAGTAGTAGATACAGAGTCATATCACTTGGGCAGGAGGTGCCATGATGAACAGCAGTGGTAATAGGAGTATATAGAGTGGGAAATTACTTTTGACATAGTTGTCTTGACTGAGCAGCAGCAGCAGCAGCAGCAGCAGTAGTAGTATTAGCAGTAGTAGTTGATACAGAGTCATATCACTTGGGCAGGAGTTGCCATGATGAACAGCAGTAGGAATAAGAGTATATAGAGTGTGAAACAACTGCTGACATAGGTGTATTGACTGGGCGGCAGCAGCAACAGCAGAAGCAGCAGTAGTAGTATTAACAGTAGTAGTTGATACAGAGTCATATCACATGGGCAGGAGTTGCCATGATGTACAGCAGTCTTAATAAGAGTATATAGAGTGTGAAATAACTGCTGACATAGGTGTATTGACTGGGCGGCAGCAGCAGCAGAAGCAGCAGTAGTAGTATTAACAGTAGTAGTTGATACAGAGTCATATCACATGGGCAGGAGTTGCCATGATGTACAGCAGTCTTAATAAGAGTATATAGAGTGTGAAATAACTGCTGACATAGGTGTATTGACTGGGCGGCAGCAGCAGCAGCAGAAGCAGCAGTAGTAGTATTAACAGTAGTAGTTGATACAGAGTCATATCACATGGGCAGGAGTTGCCATGATGTACAGCAGTCTTAATAAGAGTATATAGAGTGTGAAATAACTGCTGACATAGGTGTATTGACTGGGCGGCAGCAGCAGCAGAAGCATCAGTAGTAGTATTAACAGTAGTAGTTGATACAGAGTCATATCACATGGGCAGGAGTTGCCATGATGTACAGCAGTCTTAATAAGAGTATATAGAGTGTGAAATAACTGCTGACATAGGTGTATTGACTGGGCGGCAGCAGCAGCAGAAGCAGCAGTAGTAGTATTAACAGTAGTAGTTGATACAGAGTCATATCACATGGGCAGGAGTTGCCATGATGTACAGCAGTCTTAATAAGAGTATATAGAGTGTGAAATAACTGCTGACATAGGTGTATTGACTGGGCGGCAGCAGCAGCAGCAGAAGCAGCAGTAGTAGTATTAACAGTAGTAGTTGATACAGAGTCATATCACATGGGCAGGAGTTGCCATGATGTACAGCAGTCTTAATAAGAGTATATAGAGTGTGAAATAACTGCTGACATAGGTGTATTGACTGGGCGGCAGCAGCAGCAGAAGCATCAGTAGTAGTATTAACAGTAGTAGTTGATACAGAGTCATATCACATGGGCAGGAGTTGCCATGATGTACAGCAGTCTTAATAAGAGTATATAGAGTGTGAAATAACTGCTGACATAGGTGTATTGACTGGGCGGCAGCAGCAGCAGAAGCAGCAGTAGTAGTATTAACAGTAGTAGTTGATACAGAGTCATATCACATGGGCAGGAGTTGCCATGATGTACAGCAGTCTTAATAAGAGTATATAGAGTGTGAAATAACTGCTGACATAGGTGTATTGACTGGGCGGCAGCAGCAGCAGCAGAAGCAGCAGTAGTAGTATTAACAGTAGTAGTTGATACAGAGTCATATCACATGGGCAGGAGTTGCCATGATGTACAGCAGTCTTAATAAGAGTATATAGAGTGTGAAATAACTGCTGACATAGGTGTATTGACTGGGCGGCAGCAGCAGCAGAAGCAGCAGTAGTAGTATTAACAGTAGTAGTTGATACAGAGTCATATCACATGGGCAGGAGTTGCCATGATGTACAGCAGTCTTAATAAGAGTATATAGAGTGTGAAATAACTGCTGACATAGGTGTATTGACTGGGCGGCAGCAGCAGCAGAAGCATCAGTAGTAGTATTAACAGTAGTAGTTGATACAGAGTCATATTACATGGGCAGGAGTTGCCATGATGTACAGCAGTCTTAATAAGAGTATATAGAGTGTGAAATAACTGCTGACATAGGTGTATTGACTGGGCGGCAGCAGCAGCAGCAGAAGCAGCAGTAGTAGTATTAACAGTAGTAGTTGATACAGAGTCATATCACATGGGCAGGAGTTGCCATGATGTACAGCAGTAGGAATAGGAGTATATAGAGTGTCAAATAACTGCTGACATAGGTGTCTTGACTGGGCAGCAGCAGCAGAAGCAGCAGTAGTATTAACAGTAGTAGTTGATACAGAGTCATATCGCATGGGCAGGAGGTGCCATCATGAACAGCAGTAGGAATAGGAGTATATAGAGTGTCAAATAACTGCTGACATAGGTGTATTGACTGGGCAGCAGCAGCAGAAGCAGCAGTAGTATTAACAGTAGTAGTTGATACAGAGTCATATCACATGGGCAGGAGGTGCCATCATGAACAGCAGTAGGAATAGGAGTATATAGAGTGTCAAATAACTGCTGACATAGGTGTATTGACTGGGCAGCAGCAGCAGAAGCAGCAGTAGTATTAACAGTAGTAGTTGATACAGAGTCATATCACATGGGCAGGAGGTGCCATCATGAACAGCAGTAGGAATAGGAGTATATAGAGTGTCAAATAACTGCTGACATAGGTGTCTTGACTGGGCAGCAGCAGCAGCAGAAGCAGCAGCAGTAGTATTAACAGTAGTAGTTGATACAGAGTCATATCACATGGGCAGGAGGTGCCATGATGAACAGCAGTAGGAATAGGAGTATATAGAGTGTCAAATAACTGCTGACATAGGTGTCTTGACTGGGCAGCAGCAGCAGAAGCAGCAGTAGTATTAACAGTAGTAGTTGATACAGAGTCATATCACATGGGCAGGAGGTGCCATCATGAACAGCAGTAGGAATAGGAGTATATAGAGTGTCAAATAACTGCTGACATAGGTGTCTTGACTGGGCAGCAGCAGCAGCAGAAGCAGCAGTAGTAGTATTAACAGTAGTAGTTGATACAGAGTCATATCACATGGGCAGGAGGTGCCATGATGAACAGCAGTAGGAATAGGAGTATATAGAGTGTCAAATAACTGCTGACATAGGTGTCTTGACTGGGCAGCAGCAGCAGAAGCAGCAGTAGTATTAACAGTAGTAGTTGATACAGAGTCATATCACATGGGCAGGAGGTGCCATCATGAACAGCAGTAGGAATAGGAGTATATAGAGTGTCAAATAACTGCTGACATAGGTGTCTTGACTGGGCAGCAGCAGCAGCAGAAGCAGCAGTAGTAGTATTAACAGTAGTAGTTGATACAGAGTCATATCACATGGGCAGGAGTTGCCATGATGTACAGCAGTCTTAATAAGAGTATATAGGGTGTGAAATAACTGCTGACATAATTGTCTTGACTGATCCAAAGGAGTCATGGGAGAAAATCATGTGGTCAGATGAGACTATAATATAATTTTTTGATCATAATTTCACTAACCGTGTTCGGAGGAAGAATAATGATGAGTACCATGCCAAGAACGCCATCCCTAATGTGAAGCATGGGGGTGGTAGCATCATGCTTTGGTGGTGTTTTTCTGCACATGGGACAGGGTGACTGCACTGTATTAAGGAGAGGATGACCGGGGCCATGTATTGCAAGATTTTGGGCAACAACCTCCTTCCCTGAGTTAGAGCTTTGAAGATGGGTCGAGGCTGGGTCTTCCAACATGAGAATGACCCAAAGCACACAGCCAGGATAACCAAGGATTGGCTCTGTAAGGAGCATATCAAGGTTCTGGCGTGGCCTAGCCAGTCTCCAGACCTAAACCCAATAGAGAATCTTTGGAGGGAGCTCAAACTCCGTGTTTCTCAGCGATAGCCCAGAAACATGACTGATGTAGAGAAGATCTGTGTGGAGGAGTGGGCCAAAATCCCTCCTCCAGTGTGTGCAAAGCTGGTGTAAAACTACAAGAAATTTTTGACCGCTGTAATTGCAAAGAAAGCCTACTGTACCAAATATTAACATTGATTTTCTCTGATGTTGAAATAGTTATATTCAGCACTGTAAATACATCAGGTCCGGGGCTTCATCAGGGAATGCATGGCAAGGGACCCTTCAGCGCCCTGAACCGACGACGGGTGCCAGAAAGTCACCGCCGATCCAGGACTCATTCATCTTTATGAATGTGAGTCTGTCCACGGACTCTGTGGACAGACGGGTCCTCTTGTCCGTGACCACCCCACCTGCCGCGCTGAATGTCCGCTCAGATAGTACGCTGGAGGGGGGGCAAGACAATAACTCCAGCGCATACTGAGCGAGCTCGCGGCAGGTGTCCAATCTGGCAACCCAGTACTCCATGGGGTCGTCGGTGCTCATACTGTCAGAAGCACCGACGGACGCCATGTAGTCTGCCACCATGTGGGCCAGCCGCTGGTGGTGACTGCTGCTGCTGCTGCTGGTGGTGGTACTGGGTCGCTCGGTTTGGAAGAACATCCTCATCTCTTCCATTAGGTCCCCTGCTCGGCTGCAGCTGGGTGCAGCCACCTGCTGGGTGAGATGAGGGGGGACAACTGGAGGCCGGGGAGTTGCCTGCTCCAACCGTCTGACAATGGCTGCCTGCAGTTCCTCCATCCGGTGCTGCCTCCGGCTGGCTGGGATGAACTGCTCCAGTTTCCCCTTGCACCTGGGATCCAAAAGGGTGGCCATCCAGAAATCATCCCTCGTCTTGATGGTCTTAACCCGGGGGTCCCTCCTGAGGCATCTGAGCATGTGGGCAGCCATGGGGAAGAGCACAGCCCGCTGTGACTCCTCAATGCTGGCCAGGTGAATGAGGTGCGACTCTTCTTCCCTGAGGCGCTGCTGGTCAAACTCAGACATGCCCAACCCCCGGACTATCGGTGCCCCCAACACCGGCTCTCCCTCCTGACCAGGCCCTGACTCCGGGACGACACCAGCAACCACCTCCTCCTCCTCTTCATCATCATCCTCCTCCTCCTCCTCCTGGTCCTGGCCCTGGTCTCGGTGGAGCATTGCTGACTCCTCCTGCTCCACCAAGGCACTCTCCCCAGCCTCGAGCAGGCGATCTAGTGTCCTCTCCAGCATGAACAGTATTGGCAGCACGCTATTGAGGCCAATTTGCTCACTGCTGACCATCTTGGTCGCCTGCTCGAAGGAGGACAACACTTGGCAGACCTGGTTTATCTGCCCCCCCTCCGCACAGGCGATGAAAGGGAGTTGTGGTGAAGCCCTCTGAGTGCCTAGTTCCATCAGGTACTCCCTCACCGCCCTTTGCTGCTCCCACAACCTCTTCAGCATGTGGAGGGTGGAGTTCCACCGCGTCACACTGTCCACAATCAGCCTGTGAAGGGGCAGATTGTACTTCCGCTGCAATTTGGACAGGGACGCGGTAGCGGTTGGGGAGCGCCTGAAGTGGCTGGCAATCCTACGCGCCTTTGCCACAATGTCACTCAACCCTGGATAAGTGCGCAGGAACTTCTGCACCACCAGGTTGAGGACATGTGCCAGACAGGGCACGTGCGTCAGACTGCCAGCATGGAGGGCGGCGAGTAGGTTGCTGCCGTTATCGCAGACAACCATACCTGGCTGGAGCCTTCGGGGTGTCAGCCACTTCTGGACCTGAGCTTGAAGTGCTTTCAGCACTTCTTCTGCAGTGTGTCTCCGGTCCCCTAAACTAACAAGCTGGAGCACGGCCTGACAGCGCACGTGCCCCACACTTGAGTAGCTACGGGGGCGCTTGCTGGGAGGCTCAGCAGCTGCGGAGACAGTGGCTTGAGGGAGACCAGCAGTTCTCCCCTGGACACCCCGGGGCGGCACCACAAGATCGGTTGCCGACGATCCCTCACCGACGCCTCGGAGGGAAACCCAATGGGCCGTGAAGCTGATGTAGCGTCCCTGCCCATGCCTGCTGGTCCAGCCATCCATTGTCAGATGAACCCTGTCGCTGACAGCGTGATCCAGCGACAGGGTTACATTCTGAACAATGTGCTGGTGTAGGGCAGGGACACCAGTCCTGGCAAAGAAATGGCGGCTGGGGACACGCCATTGGGGTTGGGCCTGCTCCAACATCTGCCTGAAGGGGTTGCTGTCAACTATGTTGAAGGGCAGCAGATGTTGGGCAATAACCCTTGCCAGGAGCCCATTGAGGGAACGCACACGTCGGTCTCCAGGGGGGAAGGGAGTGGTGCGGTCAAAGGCGTCTGAAATCGACGCCTGGCGCCGGACGGCAGTGCGGGACACAGACGTGGAGGGTGCTGTGGAAGTAGAGGTCTGGCTGCCGGTACCAGTACCTCTACTAGAGGGAGCGGGGGGGCATGACCTGCTGGAAACAGATGAAGATGTGGCAGGGGCTGCTGTACCCTGCTCACTTGTGGTGGTGGCGCTGCTACCACCACCACGCTTCATCTCCTCATACAACGCCCAGTGGTTTATCCTGAGGTGCTGGTTCAGGGCTGTGGTACCCACCCGAGCCAAACACTTCCCTCTCTTCACCCTCACTTTACAAATCCGGCAGATGGCCACGGTAGGGTTGTCTGCCACCAGGGTAAAGAAATTCCAGACAGGTGACTTCAGCACCGCCCTCCTGTCAGATGGGGTGACGCTTACTTGCACCTGCTGGGATTCGGTGCGCACAGGTGGAGCTGCCTGCTGCTGCTGCTGCTGCTGCTGCTCCTCCTCCTGACACCTCCTGCTGCCATCACCAGTGGAGACCCTGACGATGGTCTCCCTGGTGGTGACCTGGCGCACCGTTTCACCAGGGTGCCTACCTTCCCCGTCGTCACTGACGTAGTGAGCCGACGCGTCAGATGGCAACCATGATGGGTCACCCTCTTCGCCCCCAGAGATGTCAGACCAAGGGCTGAGATGTGTTGGTCTGAGGGAACCACGTGACATGGAGCCTCTAGCCTGGCTCCGCTGTCCCCTCACCCACGCCTGGGTCTGACTAGGTGCTGCTGTTTCCTGCACCAAAACAGCAGCACCAGTTTGAAGGGATGTCTCTGGGATACTGCCAGCAGGTATCCCATCCTCCTCATCCATCCCTTCAAAAAGGTCCTGACCATCAGGACAGAGCTGGAGGTCTGCCTGATGCATGGCCTCCCCCAAGAGATCCCTATCACTGTCGCTGTCGAACAGTAAGATGCTGGACTCTTGGGGGCTGGGGGGGGGTAGTACAGGCAACGGTGTAATGGTGGTACTACTGTGAGTCGGGACCGACGACTCAGTGGCACTGCTGTGCCCCATGTAGTCCACCACTACTTGAGCCTGAGATGGCAATATCGGGCGGCTGCCCGATGGGAAGAACTCCCGGATCAGGCGTACTCCCCTTGCACCCGATCCTCTACCACTAGTAGGGGCACGAGAGGTACCCCGTGCTGGCAGCGATCCAGCACTGGGAGTAACTCCCCTACCCCTACTGCCACGGCCACGGATGCCGCTCATAATTGCTGATATGTGTGTGGGGGGGTTAAACTTTATTGGGGGGGAAAATGTGAACAAAATGTGTTTTTGTGTTTTTTTTACAAGACAGGCACGCAGACAAAGACGTACACAGACAGCTACTAAACTATAAGAAAAGTAGTACACCAGACAAGGACTACAAAATTAAAGAAAAAAAAAAAAAGCACTAAACAAACACTAACTTTTTTTTTTTTTTTTTTTTTAAACACAAAACACAGACACTAAACACACACTAAGCTAAGCTAGATGAAATAAATGTACACTAACAGTGTGTACACTTACTACACAAAATTTAACTAAACTGAACACAAAACTTAGCTTTTATAAAAGCTCTTTAGGGAAAACTAAACAAAATTTGAACTGAGATGCCTATCAAATATCACTGAACAGTGAACCTGCAAGATCTGACAGTAACACAAGATGAACAAAACTTAGCTTTTAGAAAAGCTCTTTTATAAAGCTCAGATCAATATGTGTTCTGAAATCTCTTGCAAATATAACTGAACAGGGAGGATTGCAGGATCAAACAGTAACACAAATGAAAAAAACAGCACAAAACAGCACAAAACGTAGCTTTGAAAAAAGCTCTTGGGTCTATTGCTTTGAAAAAAGCAGTTGATATACTGGAAAAGATCCACTGGAATCACTAAATAGCAATGCTGGTGATGATCTAAATCAATCAAGAACAAAGACACAGGAAACCAGGAAACCAGGAACACAGAAACAGCCTCCACACTCTATAGCAAGCTTCTGAATCTGCAATGAAATGGTGCTGGGAGTGAGCTTATATAATGTCCATGCAGGCAGGTTCCTATTGGTTGCTAACCTGTGACGAGTGTGGAAGGAGAACTCTGATTGGCTCTGATGCAAAAGGGCGGAGCAAATAATCGCGCAATATTCCTATTGCCGAATATTCGCATTGCGATTATTCGGCAATATAAAATGATCGCTTCAGCTACTCGGCCCAATGGCTCTAATCATACCAGCAATGCTTTCAGACGTCTATGGAGATCACTAGGATGTGATCTGTTTTAAAAATGAAACTGTAAAAATCGCTCTGATGCGGAAGATCGGGGCGAGGAAAATAATCGCGCGATATTGCGTTTGCCGAATAATCGCATTGCGATCTTTCTGGAAAATTCAATGAACGCTTCAGCTACTCGGCCCAGGGTCTCTAATTATACCAGCAATGCTTTTAGACGTCGATGGAGATATCTAGGATGTGATCTGATTCAAAAAAAAAATTGTAAAAAATCGAATATTCGGAATTGCGAATATTCACCGCGAATTTCGAAATATAGCGCGATTTCTCGAATATGCTATATTCGAGTCGAATATTCGCAATGCGAATATTCGTGAGCAACACTAGTCCTAAATACTGCATAAACTATCGCCCAATGGAAAACCGAAAATCTTACAATCTATCTTTACATCAAGTCAACATTAAAGAAAGAAAATCAGTCATATAAGATAGAGATTAGCAGAGCAAGCTTTGACATCCAATCAGAATATTGAAGATTTTCCAAAACTCAACAATCGGATTAAAATCTTTGTGGACGCCATAACAGAGCGAGAACTCCCTTTCCAATATTTATTTAAATTTGACAAATGAACGATTTTCTTCTTAAAAAGGTCAGGAGAGGCAGGCGAGATTCCGAGTTTATCCGCTCCGATCTGCACTGTGTACAGTGTCAAGTGGCGCTCATTTGTCATACGGCGCTAGAATAGCATGTACAAAACCAGCAGACTTCTCTCTAGGACGGTACGGGGGCCACACATCTGGAGTTGCTTCCAATGAAAATTTGACTGTTCTTTTTTAGTTGGTTTTGGAGTGAAGAAGGTTAAATCCTCCGTCAGGACTTAAGGAATAAGTTCACCATTTCATAAAAGATGAAAAGCTTAACGAACTCCAAATGTCCTGGCCACCCCTATGGACCCAACTGCACATGACTCATAGTGCTGGTGCAGTGGTCTGTACACCATACAACGAAATACACAGTCCAAGAGTATCCATCATAATGCTGCCAATAGTCAGTGCCCATTGGTCAGCATACCCAGGTGACCATGCTGACCAATGAAAAACTTGGAGGTTTGGGGCACTATGGAGGGCTGGGTAGCACCGTGGATGGTTGAGGGCACTATGGAACTTGAGAGCTCCTAGGGGGCCTGGGGCTACTGTGTGTGGGACACTATGGAAGGTTAGGGATGCTATAGGAGCTTGGAGGTTTAGGGCACTATAGAGGACTGGAGGTGCTGTTCCCTGGGGGGCTCTGTTGAAGACTGGGTGGCACCATGGGAGGCACTGTGGTTGGGGGCACTGTGGAGCCTAAGGGCTCTTAGAGGGCCTGGGGGTACTGTGGCACACTATGGAATGTTAGGGGTGCTATAGGAACTTGGAGGTTTGGGGCACTATGGAGAGCTGGAGGAGCTGCTTCCTGGGTGGCATTGTTGAAGGCTGGGTGGCACCATGGGAGGTTGGGAGGCACTGTGGGTAGTTGAGGGCGGTGTGGGGCCAGAGGGCTCCAAGGTGGCTTGAGGGTATTGTGGGACACTTGGAGATTGGGGGTACTATGAAGGGATGGATGCGCTGCGCCCTAGGGGGCACTGTTGAAGGCTGAGTGGCACCATGGGAGGTTGGGAGGGACTGTTGAAGGCTGGGTGGCACTGTGGGTAGTTGAGGGCGCTGTGGAGCCTAAGGGCTTGGAGGTACTGTGGGACACTCTGGGAGGTTGGGGGTGCTGTAGGAACTTGGAGATTTGGGGCACTATGGATGGCTGGAGGTGCTGCTTCTTGGGGATCACTGTTGAAGGCTGGGTGGCACCGTGAGAGCGCTGTGGTGCCAGAGGGCTCCCAGGGGGCCTGGGGGTACTCTGGGACACTATGGGAGTTTGGGGTGCTATAGAAACTTGGAGATTATTGGCGCTATGGAGGGCTGAATGTGCTGTTCCCTGAGGGGCACTGTTAAAGGCTGAGTGGAACAGTGGGAGGTTGGGAGGAGCTGTGGGTAGTTGAGGGCTCTGTGGAGCCTGAGGGCTCCCAGGGGGCCTGGGGTACTGTGAGAGGTTGGGATGCTATGGGAGCTTGGGGCACTGTGGGAGGCTAAGGGATCTGCAGCTGGCTGGAGACCTAGCAATGGGAAAGTGTTTTATTGCATTGTTATTATTATAATTTTTTTTTACTACTAATGGCGGCGATCAGCGATTTTTTTTGTGACTGCGACATTATGGCGGACACTTCAGACAATTTTGACACATTTTTGGGACCATTGTAATTTTCACAGCAAAAAATGCATTTAAAATGCATTGTTTACTGTGAAAATGACAATTGCAGTCTGGGAGTTAACCACAAGGGGGCACTGAAGGGGTTATGTATGACCTAATATGTGTTTCTAACTGAAGGGGGGTGTGGCTGTAGGTGTGATGTCATTGATTGTGTATCCCTATAAAAGGGATCACACGATCGATGACGCCGCCACAGTGAAGAACGGGGAAGCTGTGTTTACACACCGCTCTCCTCGTTCTTCAGCTCCTGGGACCGATCGCGGGACTCCAGTGGCAATCGGATCCCGCGGTTCTGGTCACGGAGCCTCGGACCGGGTCGTGGGCGCGCGCCCGCGACCCACGGCTGGGCACTAGCACAGGACGTACCTGTACGTGCATGTGCCCAGCCGTGCCATTCTACCGAAGTAAATGTGCAGGAGGCGGTCCTTAAGCGGTTAAAAAGCTCTTCAAAAGCGCTCAGTGATTTACTGGCCGTTTAGAAGCGCCTCAGTGTGAAAGTAGCCTAAATACAGAAATTCAGAAAAATTGTTCGTCAGAGCATTTCATTGTGGACTTGACAGATTTCAAACAAAAACCCAGAAAAATTTAGGCCCAGATTCTCAAAGGGCTTACGACGGCGCAACGCCATTTGCGCCGTCGTAAGTCCTAATCTGGGCCGTCGTATCTATGCGACTGATTCTTAGAATCAGTTACGCATAGATATCCATTAGATCTGACAGGCGTAAGGCTCTTACGCTGTCAGATCTTAAATGCAATTTTTTTTTCCCGCCGCTAGGTGTCGCCTCGTCGTTTTCCCCGTCGTCTATGCAAATTAGCTATTTACGCCGATTCCCGTACGTACGCGCGGACGACGCAGTGAATTAACGACGTTTCCGTAAGCGTAAACTTGCCCCTGCTATATGAGGGGTACGTTTACGAAGGTCCGTCGTATGCCATGTTAAGTATGGCGTCGGGTCAGCGTCGTCTTTTTCCGTCGTTTTCCTAAGTCGTTCGCGAATAGGACTTTACGTCAATGACGCTCACGTCGGCGTCATTGACGTTTTCCGTCGTGAGCTGGAGCATTTCCGTCATGAGCTGGGCTATTTTTACGCCCGGCGCATGCGCAGTTCGATCGGCGCGGGGGCGCGCTTAATTTTAATACAAGCCGCCCCCTTTGAATTACGCGGCCTTACGCCGGGCCATTTACACTACGCCGCCGCAAATTACGGAGCAAGTGCTTGGAGAATACGGCACTTGCTCCAGTAACTTGCGGGGGCGTAGTGTAAATGACTTACGCTACGCCGCCGCGGATTCTACGAGAATCTGGCCCAGTGTGCGATAGCCGTGTCAATGTTTCGAATTCTACATTCAATTTCGGGATGCCCATCACAATAAGTTTCTGCATTTTGTTCAATTGCCAGGCCAATTTTTTCAATTTTTCATTCTTTTTCAATTTTCCTCTATCCTATGGTTGAAAACGATCGTCGATTTGACCCCCATTGACTATATATAAAAAAATGAATTTTTCTATTGAAATTCTAAATGGTAACCAGCTTTATGAAACATAGAAAGCCGCGTAGTTCCAAGCCAGGAAAAGAAGAATGGGTGACCTCCATCTCAACTCATTCCCGGGATCTCGGTTGTCTCTGACCTCCCTGAAGCTACTCAGTAGAACGTTCTTCGCTAATGAGGAAAATCTCATTGGAAGTCATAGGAGAGAGATTCTGGATATTAGGGTTAAAGGTGGAGTTTTCTTTTTTCGAGCTCCCAACCTCTTCTCCTCCAGAGCCCTCGGGCATTAAAGAGATTAAACAGGAGAAAAGATCCTCATTAAAACACAAAGCACGGACGCAAATATTTAGAATTGTTCTGATTTTACCTGCGTCTTGTGCCCAGTGATGTGCGACCGACCCGCGTTATGGTATTTTGTCAATAGATTATCTTCCACCGGGAAAGGAAACAAAATTCCGGGAATATGATAGACATGGGCGTCCGATTAAATTTTTTTAAGGGGGGGGGGTCGCTTCGGCAGCGGCGATACACAGTCGCATTTAACCATTTCTTCAAACGCTAGCGGAAGTTAAAAGCGCCCCACTAGCGGCCGAATAGTGCAGCTAAAACGATGGCATAGCGCTACTTTTTGGTGCCGCTTTACCTGTAATGTAGCTTCACTCCATGCCCATATAAATATAGCATAGAGAATGTACAGACCCCCCTTCAGCACAGACACCCCCCCCTTCAGCACAGACCCATCCATTCAGCACAGATGGACCCCCCCTTCAGCACAGACCCCCTCATTCTGCACAGATCCCTCCATTCAGCACAGATGGACCCCCCTTCAGCACAGACCCCCCTTTCAGCACAGATGGACCCCCCCTTTGACACATACCTTCAGCACAGACCCATCCATTCAGCACAGATGGACCCCCCCTTCAGCACAGACCCCCTAATTTTGCACAGATCCCTCCATTCAGCACAGATGGACCCCCCTTCAGCACAGACCCCCCCATTCTGCACAGACCCCTCCATTCAGCTCAGAACCCCCTTCAGCACAGACCCCCCCCCCTTCAGCACAGATAAACCCCCCTTCAACACATACCCCCTTCAGTACAGACCCCCCCCTTTATAACAGATCGACCCCCTTCAGCACATACCCCACTTGCTGTAAAAATTACAACGGTCCCAAAAATTTGGCAAAAGTGTCCGATGTGTCCGCCATAAAGTTGCAGTCACGATAAAAATCGCAGATCGCCGACATTACTAGTAAAAAATAAAATAATAATAATAATGCCAAAATTCTATCCCCTATTTTGTAGACGCTATAACTTTTGCGCAAACCAATCAATATACGCTTATTGCGATTTTTTTTACCAAAAATATGTAAAAGAATACGTATCGGGCTAAACTGAGGATTTTTTTTTTAAATTGGGAATATTAATTATAGCAAAAATTAAAAAATATTGAATTTTTTTCAAAATTGGCGCTCTATTTTTGTTTATAGCGCAAAAAAAATAAAACCGCAGAGGTGATCAAATACCACCAAAAGAAATCTCTATTTGTGGGAAAAAAAGGACGTCAATTTTGTTTGGGAGCCATGTCGCACGACCGCGCAATTGTCATTTAAAGCGTCACAGTGGCGAATCGCAAAACGTGGCCCGTTCTTTGGCCAGCCAAATGTTCCCGGGGCAGAAGTGGTTAAGCTGATCTCTTATTATATTTATAGATGAAAAGAAACTATGAGAAAATCTATATAATCTTTAGTACTTCTTTTGTTTTCACTCTTCTGCATGAAAAAGTATGAAGATCCCTTTTTTTCCCCGATCAGCAGTCTGAAATGTATAACACCAACAGATGACATCACAGGATGACATCATGGGGAACAGCTGAACTGACAGCAGTTAAGTGCTTATCTCAGGGCTCTGGGGCTTTTGAATTATTTCCAATTTGTCAATTAACTGTTCTACATTTCCTGCGCAGATCACAACTCGCTCCGTCTTTTTCGTTCAGACGTTATTAGTCACAGAAAAGTCATTTTGATTCTCCCCAAGGGGGGGGGAAAATGAGCGCATCGAATTCTCGCCGCACTTCCGACCCAACAAAGAGAATTGAATTTTTTGTATTTTTAAAGTAATGTTTCTAAACTATTTGATACATTTTAGTGTAGTTGTCTCCTTGTCATTGTCTGTCACAATGTGAGCCTTTTTAGGCTAAGTTCATAATTTTGCCGCAATGCATATAATCGCGCTGCCCTTTTGCAGACACGCGGTGGTGCGATTAATTCTTAAACGGGAACTAACGTTCTACTGTTGTTCACTGTTAGCAGGCAGGTTGTTTTTGTTTTTCGCAGAAGAGATATTCAACGTCTCTTCTGTAATAAAATACACTTTACTGTCTGTTCGCAGCATCCCCCGGCATGCAAACTGAGCGGCCGATGCGCTGCTCAGCTTAGAGGCTGCCAGCCTGATCCATGTGTGCCAGAATAACAGGCAACTGCGCATGTGCATAAGTGACATTGCCCCGGAGTGATGCAGTGGCAGCTGGTCCTCCAAATTTTTTGGGGGGGGCAAACGAAAAAAAAAATACATTAATTGCAGCCTCACTGTGCCCATCAAACGCAGCTACTGTGCCCATCAATTGCAACCACGGTGCCCATCAATTGCAACCACTGTGCCCATCAATTGTCGCCACTGTGCCATCAAACGCAGCCACTGTGCCATCAATTGTCACCACTGTGCCCATCAAATGTCGCCACTGTGCCCATCAATTGTCGCCACTGTGCCCATCAATTGCCATCAGTTTGCCCCCTCAAAAAACGCAAGATTGCAAATAGATTAAAATAGAAAATAAAGGAATAGAATATAAAAAATAAAATAAAAATTCTATTCTATTTTACTGCTTTTTTCCATTCTATTTTATTCTCTTTGGAAATTGGAAAACTATTCGCATTTGAAAATGATTCAAAACGTATTTGAAAACGAATAAACAAAAGGAATTCCGAAAACAAATGAAACTAATTTATGTAAATATCGAAAAAAAAAATTCATTCTGCACATATTGGCCCAGATTCAGTAAGCAATTGCGCCTGCGTAACCATAGTTACGCAGCGCAATTGCTGACTTGCGCCGGCGTAACGACTTCTCCTGATTCAGAGAACTCGTTACGCCGACTGCAGCCTAAAATCTGCGTGGCATAAGGCTCTTATGCCACGCAGATTTTAGGCTGCATTCTTGCGATGACCGCTAGGGGGCGTTCCCATTGTGGTCAGCGTATAGTATGCAAATTGCATACTTACGCCGATTCACAATGTTGCGTGCCCCCTGCGTACGCAAGTTACGTCGTTTCTGTACGGCGTGTTTAGCCGTAAGCCTGCCCCTTCTAATAGCAGGGACAGCCAATGCTAAAGGATCCCGGCGTTCCCGCGTCGCGACGTTCGAATTTTACGTCGTTTGCGTAAGTGAATCGTGAATGGCGCTGGACGCCATTCACGTTCACTTTGAAGCAAATGACGTCCTTGCGACGTCATTTGCCGCAATGCACGTCGGGAAAGTTTCCCGGCGGAGCATGCGCCTAATTTAAATGATTCCCGCCCCCGGCGGGATCATTTACATTGCGCGCGCTTACGCCGGGCAATTTTGCCGGCGCGCCCTCGCAATTTACAGAGCTACTGCTCCGTGAATCGAGGGCAGCGCAAAATATTTGTTGCCCTGCGCCTCCGCAAATAGAGCGCAATTCTTTCTGAATCCGGGCCATTGATTTAAAAGTATGTGTTTTTTGTTTTTTTAAGATTCGGTCGAATTTTAGTTTTTCGGGAAAGTCAGATGTATGTAAAGTTTTCGAGTTTGAATTTGAAAACGATTCAAATTCGAAATGTTTTTGAATCTGAAAACGATTCGAATTAAAATTTTGGCCGAAATTTTTTTTACGCCATTTCAGATTCTTTAAAATTCGGTATTATTCCAATTCGGAACTTCGGATGCATCTGAATTTCCCCCCCCAAAAAAAAAATTGTATCAACTTTTCGGAATGAAACAAACGCCACGTGTCTAATATGTGCTTGTCATAGTGATTTCAGCCTGGGCTTTCATCGGAATGGTGGGAAAACCGCATGCGTTTTGCACAGGAATCGCACCGCTTTCCCACACGCGATTCTTTTTTTGCAGTGCGGTTTGTACCCATTAATTTTGTATGGGCTCAAATTGCAGCGCAAGGGTATCGGTACTTGGTATTGGGGCGCGTATATGACCGAAAGTATCAATACTCGTACTTGCAGATAATACAAATGATATTGGTGCATCCGTAGTATTGATGCCAGCACCCCCCCACCCCCTCCCCAAGTTCTGTCCTGATAGGGTCACTTCAATCGAATAGGTTTGTTGTCATTGGGCAGATCCATGCCAAATCCTGTCTGCGCCGGGCACTTATCACCTACCGTCTTTGGATCCAAGAAACAGGAGAACCCCCCAGGGCTGGACTTACCATTGGGCTTGACTGGGCTCAAGCCCATGGGCCTCGCCCAATAAGGGGCCCCGGGCCCAATCGCGGCAACCCTCCCGTTCACGGCAATCGCAGCAACCCCCTCCCGCAATTTAGCGGCAACCCCCTCCCGCAATTTTGCGGCCATTGCGGAAATCCCCTCCCGCAATTTCGCGCCAATCCCCTGTTCCTGTCCCGGCAATCGCGGCAACCCCCTCCTGCAATTTCGCGGCAACCCCCTCCTGCAATTTCGCGGTAATCGCGGCAACCTCCTCCCGCAATTTCGCGGCAATCCCCCGTTCGCTGCAACTTCTGCACCTCCCGCTCAACAACTTTGGCGGATCTATGTAATTCTCGGCATGCCCCTGCTCAACAACTTTGATGCTCCAGGGGGCCCCTTCACTGCAGCTGTGTAAGGGGCCCCAAAATTGAAGACGATCGGTCGGATCCCCATCCCCCCCACTCAACAAGTATGATTGGTCGGTGCACTCCCCCCCCCTCAAAAACTTCGAAAGGTCGGTCGGCGGATCCAGCACCCCCCCCCCCCCTCAACAACTATGATCGTCGGCGGTAACAACGCACCCCCCCCCCCCCGCTTGGGGGCCCCTTTGATTATTAAGCCCAGGGGCCCCCACCACCCTAAGTCCTGCCCTGAACCCCCCCGGAACAAAGACCCGCACACCTAAACTCCATCACATGGAACCCGTCTGGCACCATCTTTTTTTTTATTCCATTTTTTAAAATCGCTTCCCTAATCTTTTTGACAGGAACACGTAAAGAACGCGATCATTTTATTTAAGCCTCAACAACAATAGTATATTTACAGTTTATCAAGGCTGACGGGCTGCCAGGAGCTAAGATTTCCAAAGTAAACCCATTAACGTTCACTTGAAAGGCAGCAGTTATGAAGCAGTTGGCATCGAATGTCCCTAATGAGATTAGGAGAATAACACTGAAAGCCGCTTGGTAAGTCACAGACTTGGATTTCACAGCAAACAAACGGCCCGTTTAAAGCTCAACTCCGGACACCGAAAAAAAAAAAATGTCATTTAAAGTGGAGTTCCACCCATAAATATAACATTACATCAGTAGTTTTAAAAAAATGTCATTAGTCCTTTACGAAAAAATTATTATTTTTAGATGCCTTCAAAGTGTTGTTGCTAGGCAGAATAGTTAATCTTCCCACTTCCTGCACCTAGGTGCTTAATGCTTCCTAACCTACACCGCACAGACTCCTGGGAATGTAGTGGGTGTAACTTTCCAGGAGTCTGTGCACTCCCCAGTCTCAAAGAATCATGTGACTTGGACAGCACAGGTGCTGAAACCTGATCTGACACTGCTTGTGCAGCAGTGAGCATGTGCGAGATCTGCAAGGCTGAAATCCAGGAAGTCATACAGTCTGGCTTCATGATGCCCACACTTAAGATGGCCCCAGTCAATTTCTATTTTATAAAGTGTCTAAATGCTGTAACAACCTAACAAAACGGACCTTAGTTTACAGACTAACTTTACTAGAATACATTAAGCTTGTGTATTACAGGGGTATTTATATATAAAAAGTGAAATTGTGGCCGGAACTCCGCTTTAAATATATTCCTCAATAGTCACAAAGGATATAAATGTACTGAGTGTGTGGGAAACCTAGTTATTACCTTGTAAAAGTAGCAGTGACATCATCACTGCGCTGTACATAGAGCTGTGGGAGGGGCCCAAAAGCAAACATTTATTTTATTGCAACTTACCAATTCTTAGATGTGATGGCTGCATTTGTTTTTTGTTTTTTTTTAGGCTTTATTACTTCTATTTTGGCGATCCAGCCAGTAAGAGCCTGTTCACACTGGGGCGACTCGTCAGGCGGCTGACAAGTCGCGTCCCATTTTATTCACCAGAACCGTTCTTTTTCCGACTTAGAAAAAGGTTCCTGTACGACTTCGGGGGCGACTCGGGGCGACTTGCATTGACTTCTATACAGAAGTCATTTTGCAAGTCGCCTCTGAAGTCGTCTTCAGGACGACTTGCCGAGTCGCCACCAAAGTCGTGCCGCCGCAGTGTGAACCGGCTCTTAGTCTGTTGTTTTTCAAAAGAACAAGCTGTGTCAGTTTACCTTTATCTCAAAAGGAAAAAAAAATGTTGTTCTCATTGGCATCATCTCAAATGGCATGGAAAAGAGAGGGAGCATAGGTAATAGGGGTGGGACCAGGGCCACCATCAGGAATTATGGGGCCCCTTACACAGCTTCGGGCATGTGCCCCCTGGAGCAGAGAACCGGGGGGGGGGGGGGGGTTGCTGCCACCTGAAATTGAGAAGCGGGGGGTTCCGCTGCTCAATGAGAAAATTGAGAAGCGGGGGGAGCGTGAATTGAGAAGCAGGGGGGTGCCACGAATTGGGGGGGGGGGGGGATGCCCTGGGGACCTCTAGGCCCTTACAAAAAAATATATATATATATATATATATATATATATATATATATATATATTAAAAAAAAAACATTTTTATAAAACCTCTGGGCCCTTTAATAAAAACAAAAAAAAAATCAATATATATAAAAAAAAAAAAAAATTTTTTTTAAAAAAAAATAAATAAAAAAAAAGGGGGTTGCCATCCGGGGCCCTGGGGACCTCTGGGCTCTTTAATAATAGTTTTTTTTTAATAAAATATATAAAAAAAAAATTATATATATATATTTTTTTATAAAAAAAAATAAAAAAAAAAGGGGGTTGCCATCCGGGCCCCTGGGGACCTCTGGGCCCCTTACAGGTGTACTGCCTGTACCCCCCTGATGGCGGCCCTGGGTGGGACTTTACAGAAGCCTTTGAGAACAAATTACACTGTACAGTGGAACCTCGGATTACGAGCATGATCCAAAGTACTCGCATATCAAAGCGAGTTTCCCCATAGAAGTCAATGGAAACTAAAATAATTAGTTCCGCATAGACTTCAATGGCATGCAATACCGCATGCGGCCAGAGGTGGGGGGGGTGCCGGAGAGCCTCGTAAACACTGGTAATGGGGTCAAGGACACCTCGGCTGAACTCTGAAAACCTCAGAAAGGCTCGGGATTCGGGAAGGGTGTATTTCTGAGATTTTGTGAGCATTTCCGAAAAGGCTCAGAACGACGCTGATTGGCGCTGCTCGGCTCCCGCGCCCCCCCCCCCACCTCAGGCCAAACTCTGTACTGCACACCGCTTTGGCTTAAATTCTGCTCGTTTTGCGAGACAACGCTCGCAAACGGAGTCAGGATTCTTTTTAAAACAGCGCTCGTATTGTGAAACGCTCGTTAACCGCGTTACTCGCAATTCGAGGTTCCACTGTACATAGAGATTAAAAAAGTTTCTTTATTAACTGCTTGTCAACCAGCCGCCGTCATTATACGGCAGCAGGTTGGCTCCCCTGCACGAATCGGCGTAGCTGTACAGCGGCCACATTAAGGGCTATAGGGGACGCACGCCCACAGGGCGACGCTGGGGCCAATGCGCGTGGCCTGCGCCCGCGATCGCTCCTCAGAGAGCCAGAATGGGGAAAAAAACAGATCCCCGTTCTGAAGGGGAGTAGAGAGAGATTGTCTGTTCCTAATGATCAGGAACAGTGATCTCTCTCCTCCACCAGTCAGCTCCCTCCCCCCCACAGTTAGAAACAACTCCCAGGGAACACTTAACCCCTTGATCGCCCCCTAGTGTTAACCCCTTTCCCTGCCAGTGCCATTTATACCGTAATCAGTGGCTATTTTTAGCTCTGATCGCTGTATAAATGTCAATGGTCCCAAAAAAGTGTCAAAAAAGTCCGATGTGTCCGCCACAATGTCGCAGTCCCGCTAAAAATCGCTGATCGGCGCCATCCTAGTAAAAAAAAAAAAATTATGATAAAAATGCCATAATTCTATCCTCTATTTTGTAGACGCTATAACTTTTGCGCAAGCCAATCAATAAACGCTTATTGCGATTATTTTTACCAAAAATATGTAGAAGAATCGGCTTAAACTGAGGAAGATTTTTTTTTTTTTACTTTTTTTTTGGGGGGGGGGGGGGGTATTTATTATAGCAAAAAGGAAAAAATATATATATTTTCTTTTTTTTCAGAATTGTCGTTTTTTTTGGTTTATAGCGCAAAAAATAAAAACCGCAGAGGTGATCAAATACCACCAAAAGAAAGCTCTATTTGTGGGGGAAAAAGGATGTCAATTCAGAAATTATTCTGAATTAACGAAAACCCGTTTAACAAATTTTTCCGAATATTCGTAAATTCGAAAATTTGTAAATCTGAGAATTTGTAAATTCGGAAATCCGAAAATCTGAAAAAATTATTATTAAATTAAAGGTATTGGAATTTTCCTTTCAAATTTGGCTGTTAGTGAACGTAATGAATACAAATTTATCCGACGTTACAAATTATCCAAAATAACGAATGGAACGTAATAAATTAATAATAATAAATAACAACAATAATAATAATAAAAATGTTTTATTATTATTAATAATTTCTTCCATTCTATTTGTTTAGATGCGGCATTCGTTATTTTGGATAATTTGTAACTTCGAATAAATTTGTATTCGTTACGTTCGTAAACAGCCAAATTTGAAAGGAAATTCCAATAGATATAATTTAACCACTTAAGACCCGGACCAAAAGGACCGGGCCACTTTTTGCGATTCGGCACTGCGTCGCTTTAACTGACAATTGCGCGGTCGTGCGACGTGGCTCCCAAACAAAATTGGCGTCCTTTTTTCCCCACAAATAGAGCTTTGTTTTGGTGGTATTTGATCGCCTCTGCGGTTTTATTTTTTGCGCTATAAACAAAAATAGAGCGTCAATTTTGAAAAAAATGCAACATTTTTTCCTTTTTGCTATAATAAATATCCTCCAAAAATATATTAAAAAAAAATAGTTTTCCTCAGTTTAGGCCGATACGTATTCTTCTACCTATTTTTGTAAAAAATAAATCGCAATAGGCGTTTATCGATTGGCTTGCGCAAAATTTATAGTGTTTACAAAATAGGATATAGTCTTATTGCATTTTTATTAATATTTTTTTTTTTACTACTAATGGCGGCGATCAGCGATCTTTTTCCTGACCGCGACATTATGGCGGACACATCGGACAATTTTGACACATTTTTGGGACAATTGTCATTTTCACAGCAAAAAATGCTATAAAAATGCACCGCTTACTGTGAAAATGACAATTGCAGTTTGGGAGTTAACCACTAGGGGGCGCTGAAGGGGTTAAGTGTGACCTCATACGTGTTTCTAACTGTAGGGGGGCAGGGCTGGACGTGTGACATCATTGATCGTGCTTCCCTATATCAGGGAAAACACGATCAATGACAGCGCCACAGTGAAGAACGGGGAAGGTGTGTTTACATACGGCTCTCCCCGTTCTTCAGCTCCGGGGAACGATCGCGGGACTCCATCGGCGATCGGGTCCGCGGGTCCCGTGGTCACGGAGCTTCGGACCGGGTCGCGGGCACGGCTGGGCACTTAAAGAGGACGTACAGGTACGTGCTTGTGCCCAGCCGTGCCATTCTGCCGACGTATATGTGCAGGAGGCGGTCATTAAGTGGTTAATAGTTAGTTATTTTTTTTAGAATTTTCTGATTTTCTTTCTTATTTTCGGATTTTCAAATTTACAAATTTTTACGAACTTTCGAATTTACGTATTTTCAGATTTCCGAATTGCGATCACAACGGATGACCAGAAAATAAAAAAATAAAAAAATAAAACAAATGAAACGTTAATGAAAGCGAATGAATTTTTCGTCTACACAGGTCACAACTGTCGGTCAGGAGGCGGAGAAGACGGATGATCGTTGGCTGCGGTGAAGAATCGCGGTGTCCTGGTTTCTCCAGAGCTGCTGATACAGTAGGCCTTGTACAAAAGGACCATTCACCCTCCCGCCTCTCATCAGCCGCTAATAAAATCATAATAAAGAATGACACGTTTCTATGAGGCTCCAGGGGAAGATTATGGGATTGTCAGACCAGAGACAACAGGAAATAAGGGCGACACTGCGACTCCGAGCATTTCCAGGAGAACGCCATCTTATTGTTCTAACACAGAAATGGGTACAATTACATATTTTTTTTTTGATCTATTACAATTGTTTTTAAAGGATCCTTTCATCTAAATTGTTCTTTTAGTTATAGGAGAAGCTTGGTGGTCTAAGCCCTTTTTTTTTTTTTTTTCCGGAATTCTTATTGTTTTCTGGATAATTTGTAGAAACAAGGAAATTTGTACGAATAAGCAAATAACGCTTATATTTAGGGTTGTCCCGATACCGATACCAGTATCGGTATTGGGACCGATACCGAGTATTTGCGGGAGTACTTGTACTCCCACAAATACCCCCGATGCCTAAAAAGAATACTTGCCCCCCCCACCGCCGCCGTATATCGCAAATCCGCCGCTGCCGCGTTAATCACCGTGCGGCGAACATTACAGGCACCTTTAGTTTGAATAGCTGTTTTGCCCGCCGCGCCGTGTATAGACACTCCCCCTGCGAGTACATAAAAAAAAGTATCGGTACTCGTACTCGGTCCTAAAAAAGTGGTATCGGGGCAACCCTACTTATATTGGAAGAATGGTAAATACAGTGGGGCAGATCCTCGTACAGCGGCGCATTTATCCGCCGGGCGTAGCGTATCTAAGATACACTACCCAGGCTTCAATCGACATGCTGACGATTGAAGCCTGAGCACACTGTCACATAGACACGTCTAGAACAAGGACACATTGAAATTGGTGTCTCAGAACAACGATATTCAGGGTCCATAAAGACATGGATGGGCGAGTTTGGGGTGGAGGAAGTTGACTGGTCCTGACCTCAACCCGATAGAACACCTATGGGATGTGAGCCAGGCCTTCTCTCCAAAATCGGTGCCTGACCTCACAAATGCACTTCTGGAAGAATGGTCAAACATTCCCATAGACACACTCCTAGACCTTGTGGACGGCCTTCCCAGAAGAGTTGGAAGCTGTTATAGCCAATGCAATATTGAACTCTATGGACTAAGAATGGGATGTCATTAAAGTTCTTGGCCCAGATTCTCGTAGATGGGCGTAAAATTGCGGCGGCGTAACGTATGTCATTTACGCTACGCCGCCGCAAGTTTTACAGGCAAGTGCTTTATTCACAAAGCACTTGGCTGTAAAGTTGCGGCGGCGTAGCGTAAATGACCTGGCGCAAGCCCGCCTAATTCAAATTAGGCGGGTAGGGGGCGTATAACATTTAAATTAAGCGCGTTCCCGCGCCGAACGTAATGCGCATGCGCCGTCCCTAAAATTTCCTGACGTGCATTGCGCTTAATGACGTCGCAAGGACGTCATTGGTTTAGACGTGAACGTAAAAGGCGTCCAGCCCCATTCACAGACGACTTACGCAAACAACGTAAATTTTTAAATTTCGACGCGGGAACGACGGCCATACTTAACATTGGTTGCCCCTCATATAGCAGGGGCAACTTTACGCGTCGCAAATCTAACGTAAACGTCGTAACTTCACTGCGTCGACCGCGCGTACGTTCGGGAATTTGCGTATTTTGCTAATTTGCATACTCGACGGGGAAAACGACGGAGACGACACCTGGCGGCAAAAAAAAAAAAATTTGCATTTAAGATCCGAGAGCGTAAGAGCCTTACGCCTGTCGGATCTAATAGATATCTATGTGTAACTGATTCTAAGAATTAGTCGCATTAATACAACGGCCCAGATTAGGACTTACGACGGCGTACATTGCGTTGCACCGTCGTAAGCCCTTTGAGAATCTGGGCCCATGTGCGTGTAAAGGCAGGTGCCCCAATACTTTTGGTAATATAGGGCCAGATTCACAAAAGGGATACGACGGCGTATCTGCTGATACGCCGTCGTATCTCTGTTTCTATCTATGCGGCTGATTCATAGAACCAGTTACGCATAGATATCCCTAAGATCCGACAGGTGTAATAGTTTTACACTGTCTGATCTTAGGATGCAGTACCGCGGCCGCCGCTGGGGGGAGTTCGCGTCGTAAACCAGCGTCGGGTATGCAAATCAGGAGTTACGGCGATACACGACGGATTTTCGCGTTCGCTACGTCGCCGCTAGTCTAGTTTCCTGTCGCAAAGTTAGTCGTCGTTTTGAGTGCCCTAACTTCAGTCAGCAAACGTATTGCTGTCTAAAGTATGGCCGTCGTTCCCGCGTCGAAATTAAAAATTTAACGTCGTTTGCGTAACACGTCCGGGAATACGGAAGTACGCTACGCGCGTCGCCGTTCGAAAAAATGACGTCACTTTGCGCAAAGCACAGCGGGAATTTCAAAACGGAGCATGCGCAGTAGGTCCGGCGCGGGAGCGCGCCTAATTCAAATGGCACACGCCCCTTTGAATTACGCGGGCTTACGCCGGCGTAAGTTTTCATGCAAGTGCTTGGTGAATCAGGCACTTGCGATGAAAACTTGCGGCGGTGTAACGTATCTACGATACATTACGCCGCCGCTCACCTACGTGAATCTGGCCCATAGTGTATACTGGGGGGGATTTTAATCACCATAGTGGGCCTTCAATCTAAATTTTTAACATTGAACAATTAGACATTTTTGTTCAAATTAAAGAAATAAAAACGAATGCTTCTTCTTCATCCTAAAATTTGGAGTCGGTTCAGTTCAACCTAAAATTGTCCTCCTGTGATCTGTTGTGTGAGTTGGGGGGTCGGAGAGAGGAAAACGGAACGTTACACGGAGTAAGATTAAAGGCGCTATTTATTTTAGGGCTCCCCTGTCCCCAGAGCCCGACCATATTAAGTGCTCAAATTATTTTCTTACAAGACCACATTTCATAATTGACAGCTTTTGTGTCGAGTTTCTGGACGTGTTAACCCGTGTCGCAAACACCCAAGACGTTCTGTCATCGGTGTACTTGACGCAGCGAGGCCTCGTCCCGCGCTGTGCGTATAAACAGACTGTCGGGTTTATTTGTTCAGGGAACGCTGAGAGAACGATAATAAACCAAAACACGGGAGGATGTGAAACAAGAAGTACATTAGCTCTGGGCATTTTCTTTTCTCATTTGTCTGATAACCTTCAAACTCTTAAAGTGTATGTCTGGCTAAAATAAATAATAAGAAAAAAATCGTTTTGCAACACATGCGTATTTCTCCGCGTTTTATCTAAAAATACATTTTAAATGCTGCAAGTACAGAAATATTACTGGCGATCTTACAGAAATCCAGTAGGCTCCTAACTTCCTGTTTGGGCTGACAACACAGCGCCATTGTTAGACTGAAATCCCACCTAGCGTTTTCATCTCTACTACTGGACTACGGCATTCCCTCTATACTCTACCCCTCTTCACATGCATTCATGTGTATTAAGCAGATTCAGAAAGACGTGAACGTAAATTACGCACAGCCCTATTTGCGAACGACTTACGCAAACAACGTAATTGACGTAAAATTTGACGCGGTCCCGACGTCCATACTTAACATTGGCTGCGCCTCATATAGCAGGGGTTACTTTACCCGGAAAAAGCCTTACGTAAACAGCGTATGTGTACTGCGACGGCCGGACGTACGTTCGTGAATAGGCGTATCTAGCTGATTTACATATTCTAGGCGTAAATCAGCGTAACGCCCCTAGCGGCCAGCGTAAATATGCAGTTAAGATACGACGGCGTAGGAGACTTACGCCGGTCGAATCTTAGCAACATTTAAGCGTATCTCAGTTTGAGCATACGCTTAAAGTTGCGACGCGCGGATTCGGACTTAGGCCGGCGTATCTACTGATACGCCGGCCTAAGTCAGAATCTGCGCCGATGCAAATTTAAGCGTATTCTGGTAACCAGATACGCTTAAATTAGGCCAAGATACGAGCGGCGTAAGTGTCTTACACCTTCGTATCTTAAAGTGTAATTTTTGCGCTAGGTGGCGCTTCCATTGCGTTCCGCGTAGAATATGTAAATCACTAGATACGCCGATTCACGAACGTAGGCCCGGCCGACGCAGTAAAGATACGCCGTTTCCGTAAGAGATAGGCCGCCTAAAGATAAACATGCCCCCTAGGAGGCGTAGCCAATGTTAAGTATGGCCGTCGTTCCCGCGTCGAAATTTGAAAAATGTACGTCGTTTGCGTAAGTCGTCCGTGAATAGGGCTGGACGTAATTTACGTCCACGTTGAAACCGATACGTCCTTGCGGCGTACTTTGCCGCAATGCACATTGGGATATGTACACGGACGGCGCATGCGCCGTTCCTAAAAAACGGCAATCACGTCAGGTCAACCCATATTAACATAAAACACTCCCCCCTCAGCCTAATTTGAATTAGGCGTGCTTACGCCCGCCGCATTTACGCTACGCCGCCGTAACTTTGTGAATACAGTACTTGCCTAGCTAACTTACGGCGGCGTAGTGTAAATACGATACGCTACGCCGCCGCAAAGATGCGGCGGGTATACGTGAATCCAGCTATATACCCACGCACTTTGGAAGTGTAAGCGCTCTTAACTACTTGCCGACCGCGTCCTGTAGATATAAGTCGGCAGAATGGCTCTAAACTCTGTGCCCGCGGGACCCGCGGACTCGATGTGCGCCGGTGTCCCGCGATCGTGTCACGGAGCTGCAGAACGGGGATAGGCCAGTGTAAACAAGGCATTTCCCTGTTCTGCCTAGTGACAGGACACTGATCATCTGCTCCCTGTCATCGGAAGCGGCAATCACTGTCGTGTCACATGTAGCCCCACCCCCTCACAGTTAGAATCACTCCTTAGGACACACATAACCCCTTCCTAGCCCCCTAGTGGTTAACCCCTTCCCTGTCAGTGTCATTTACACAGTAATCAGTGCATTTTTGTATCACTAATCGCTGTATAAATGACAATGGTCTCAAAATAGCGTCAAAAGTGTTTGACGTGTCCGCCATAATGCCTCAGTCACGATAAAAATCACTGCCATTACTAGTAAAAAAACAATATTAATAAAAATGCCATAAAACTATCCCCTATTTTGTAAACGCTATAACTTTTGCGCAAACCAATCAAACAACGCTTATTGCAATTTTTTTTATTACCAAAAATATGTAGAAGATTACGTATCGGCCTAAACTGAGGAAAATATTTTTTTTTTCGATATTTTTGGGGGATATTTATTATAGCAAAAAGTAAAAAATATTGCTTTTTCTTCAAAATTGTCGCTCTATTTTTATTTATTTTGCGCAAAAAATAAAAACCGCAGAGGCGATCAAATACCACCAAAAGAAAGCTCTATTTGTCAAAAAGACTGGACTTTCCTATTTGATTGACAGGCTTCCGATGGTCGCATACATCGCGTCACGAGTAGCCGAAAGAAGCCGAACGTCGGTGCGGCTCTATACGGCGCCTGCGCACCGACGTTCGGCTACTTTCGGAAGATCGTGACGCGATAGATGCGACCGTCGGAAGCCTGTCAATCAAATAGGAACGCCCAGTCCCGCAGCCCATACCCGGAAGCGGCGGAGAAGATCACTCTCTAAAACGGTAAGTACGGCTTTGATTTAAAAAAAACTACCCGATTCCCCTAGACAAAATGAGCCTCAATCTAATGTTAAAAATTAAGGGCCAGATTCTCAAAGGCGTTACGACGGCGCAATGCCATTTGCGCCGTCGTAAGTCCTAATCTGGCCCAGATTCTCAAAGGGCTTACGATGGCACAACGCAATGTACGCCGTCTTAAGTCCTAATCTGGGCCGTCGTATTTATGCGACTGATTCTTAGAATCAGTTACGCATAGATACCCATTAGATCTGACAGGCGTAAGGCTCTTACGCTGTCAGATCTTAAATGCAATCTTTTTTCCCGCCGCTAGGTGTCGCATCGTCGTTTTCCCCGTCATCTATGCAAATTAGCTAGTTACGCGAGATTCCCGAACGTACGCGCGGACGACGCAGTGATTTTACGACGTTTCCGTAAGCGTAAACTTGCCCCTGCTATAATGAGGGGCAAGTTTACGTAGGTCCGTCGTATGCCATGTTAAGTATGGCGTCGGGTCAGCGTCGGCTTTTTCCGCCCGTTTACGTCGTTTTCGTAAGTCGTTCGCGAATACGACTTTACGTCAATGACGCTCACGTCGGCGTCATTGACGTTTTCAGTTGTGACCTGGAGCATGCGCACTGGGCTATTTTACCGCCCGGCGCATGCGCAGTTCGATCGGCGCGGGGGCCCGCTTAATTTAAATACAAGCCGCCCCCTTTGAATTACGCGGCCTTACCCCGGTCCAATTACACTACGCCGACGCAAATTACGGAGCAAGTGCTTGGAGAATACGGCAGTAATTTGCGGCGGCGTAGTGTAAATGGCTTACGCTACGCCGCCGCAGATTCTACAAGAATCTGGCCCTAAGTTTTCGGGTAAACCTCCACTTTAAAAAACTTTTTGGTTAAACGTCAACATCTGACAGAAGTTCTAACTCTTCCCCACTTTACCCAAAATGTTAAAACAATGGCAGTAGTATAAATAACATCTGAAAACATTATTTTTTCGTTGTTTTCAAGCTGTCAATTAACAGCTACTTAACCCGCCCTTGTAAAAAGTGAAAATTCGGCAGTAAAAACTACTCGCCCCAAGTCACAACACGGAGAGCTCTCTCCCGCTCTCCTTCCCTCGCAGTGATAGACTGGAAACCCTTCCAGCGCGGTTTACGGGGCACTGTTAAACAGCATGATGTTTGATCTGGAAATCAACCTTATTGCCGCTATTTAATTTAATTACTAATATAATTAATCCGCCCTCTGTACTCTCTTCCAACCAACACAAAGCGAAACGTGAAACTCCTGGGCTCCCCATAATTATTGGTCGCGTCCGTAAAATTATAGGCCGTGCTGCGTTGACAGGCAAGGATCCTTAGGGCATGGTATATATATTTATTTTCCATCAGAATCTCTGCAGACTTTTCGGCTTTAAGAGTTTGTGGTCGTTAAGAACTTTTTTAAAAAAACTGCCCCGGCGAGGACGTTATCTCAAATTTATTGCGCGCTCGCATTGGTTGGGAGAGAAGAGCAGCATGCACCGGGAGATATATGTCTCTAATAATATAGATCTGAGCTCAGGAATGCTGCAAATACCAACATAAATCTCCACCAGATTTTTTTTTCCCTTTTAGAGGAATTGTTCTTCTAATCCATAATCTGCTCTCTACCGGACTGGAGACAGAACCGCGGGTGTCCTGGCCGGGCTTGAAGGGGAAAATGTATTAAAAATGAAATTTTCCCCAAAAAATTACAGAAACTCTGCAAGAAAATATAGCGCGCCCTTTTAGGTTATCTGAAATGTGTGTTTATAGATTGTGTAATTATCTGACAGTTGTCATGATATTGAGAGCAGCCTCACACAAGATGAAAGTACGAGTAGATGTAAAAGCAATCGCTAACTTTTTTATATACCGTATATACTCGAGTATAAGCCGAGTTTTTCAGCACATTTTTTTGTGCTGAAAATGCCCCCCTCGGCTTATACTCGAGTCAACTTTTTGCGCCTGATCTCCCAGACTTTGGCACACATGTAGCCCCACTCTTCCTCTACAAGTGTGCAAAGTTTGTTGTCTGGGGGACCTACGGCCGGGGAACACTGATTTTTCAAATCCGGGCACCCCTTCCATAGACTCCCATGTTAAAACGGTAATTTCTCTGGTGAATTTGGGGACCCGGTACTGGCTGGTTGTAGGACGCCTGGATGCGGAACTTCGCACACATGTAGCCCCACTCTTGCGCCTGATCTTGCAGATTTAGGGACCCGGTACCGACCAGCCGTAGATCCCCTGAATCTTAGCACACATGTAGCCCCACTCTTCCCCTACAAGTGTGCAAAGTTTGTTGTCCGGGGGACCAACGGCTGGGGAGCACCAATTTTTCAAACCCGGGCACCCCTTCTATAGACTCCCATGTTAAACGGTCATTTCTCTGGTGACTTTGGGGACCCGGTACCGGCCGATCGTAGGTCCTCTGGACCCGGAACTTGGCACACACGTAGTCCCATTTCTCCTCTACAAGTGTGCAAATTTTGTTGTCTGGGGGACCTAGGGCTGGGGAGCACAGAATTTTTCAAAGCCGGGCACCCCTTCCATAGACTTCGATGTTAAACGTCAGTCTAGTCATGGACACAGTGAGGCATGGGCACAGTGAGGCATGGGCACAGTGAGGCATGGGCACAGTGAGGCATGGGCACAGTAGCGCTATATAAGTTACTCACTCTGTTAAAACCCCGAAAAGTGCCAAATGTGCAAGCAGAGGGGGGAGGGGAGAGGAGGCAAATAAGCGGAGCTTCGCCTTTTGGGTGGAGCTCCTCTTTAATGCATTCCTTGCATTTAGGTAAAAAATATTTAGGCATCGATTTCGATCCAGCATTGTGCATGTGTGCAGCTCTTCTCTCCCCTCATTTCCGTGTCCCACTGGCTTTGCTGTGGTTACCGGGAGCCATTGGCTCCTAGTGTTGTCAATCAAAGCCAGTGACGAGGGAGCGCGCGGGGGGGGGGGGGTTCAGGGTCGACTCTCACTGTCAATGGACGCAACAGCGGGGCTCGGGACTAGTGCCCCCATAGGAAGCGGCTTCCCGTGAGGGCGCTGGACATTGAGGAGGAGCCAGAAGCGCGCCGTTGGAGGACCCAAGAAGAGAAGGTGAGAGCCGCTCTATGCAATTCCATTGCACAGAGCAGGCAGGTATGACATTTAACCTTTACAATCACTTTAGGTTGGCAATACACCAATAATTTGCATTCACAAATTTTCATTTACTGGACTTTAGTTCAATTTTGGTTTTCAAGGTTATTGAAGTCAAATTTGAATCCATTGGGGTCAAGTTGACAGTCGTTTTCGAGAAGTTCGAAAGAGCAGACAGGAAAATGTTTCTTGTTTCTTACATTGAATGAATGTAAATCCAGATGAAATTTTAAGGGCTCTCAAACAAAGAGAGTTGACCCAATGATGGCAAAAGTGGGAGGAAGAGATGGCAATAGTGGGAGGAAGAGACGGCAAAAGTGGGAGGAAGAGATGGCAATAGTGGGAGGAAGAGATGGCAATAGTGGGAGGAAGAGATGGCAATAGTGGGAGGAAGAGACGGCAATAGTGGGAGGAAGAGACGGCAATAGTGGGAGGAAGAGACGGCAATAGTGGGAGGAAGAGACGGCAATAGTGGGAGGAAGAGACGGCAATAGTGGGAAGAAGAGATGGCAATAGTGGGAGGAAGAGATGGCAATAGTGGGAGGTAGAGACGGCAATAGTGGGAAGAAGAGATGGCAATAGTGGGAGGGGAGAGACGGCAATAGTGGGAGGAAGAGATGACAATAGTGGGAGGAAGAGATGGCAATAGTGGGAGGAAGAGATGGCAATAGTGGGAAGAAGAGACGGCAATAGTGGGAGGTAGAGATGGCAATAGTGGGAGGAAGAGACGGCAATAGTGGGAGGAAGAGACGGCAATAGTGGGAGGAAGAGACGGCAATAGTGGGAGGAAGAGACGGCAATAGTGGGAGGAAGAGACGGCAATAGTGGGAAGAAGAGATGGCAATAGTGGGAGGAAGAGATGGCAATAGTGGGAGGTAGAGACGGCAATAGTGGGAAGAAGAGATGGCAATAGTGGGAGGTAGAGATGGCAATAGTGGAAGGTAGAGATGGCAATAGTGGGAAGAAGAGATGGCAATAGTGGGAGGTAGAGACAGCAATAGTGGGAAGAAGAGATGGCAATAGTGGGAGGAAGAAATGGCAATAGTGGGAGGAAGAGACGGCAATAGTGGGAGGAAGAGACGGCAATAGTGGGAGGAAGAGATGGCAATAGTGGGAGGAAGAGACGGCAATAGTGGGAAGAAGAGATGGCAATAGTGGGAGGAAGAGATGGCAATAGTGGGAGGTAGAGACGGCAATAGTGGGAAGAAGAGATGGCAATAGTGGGAGGAAGAGATGGCAATAGTGGGAGGAAGAGACGGCAATAGTGGGAGGAAGAGATGGCAATAGTGGGAGGAAGAGATGGCAATAGTGGGAGGAAGAGATGGCAATAGTGGGAGGAAGAGACGGCAATAGTGGGAGGAAGAGACGGCAATAGTGGGAGGAAGAGAAGGCAATAGTGGGAGGAAGAGATGGCAATAGTGGGAGGAAGAGAAGGCAATAGTGGGAGGAAGAGATGGCAATAGTGGGAGGAAGAGATGGCAATAGTGGGAGGAAGAGATGGCAATAGTGGGAGGAAGAGATGGCAATAGTGGGAGGAAGAGACGGCAATAGTGGCTCCAACCAACTATTTTGTTCATTAGAATTTCTGTATAAATGTTCCCATGAAAATTCTATTGGTGTATTGCCGACACATTGCTTTCCCTTTGACATCTATGTCCTCTGGGAAGGCTGAATAGAAGAGGTGTTATTATTAGACAGATCTGTCCATGGGGCTCCTGGAGTCGCTGGCACGGGGCAGCACACAGACCTTCGGGCCAGTATCCGGCTTAGCATGAAGAATGGAGAGGAATCCGAGGACTGCTTGTCTGTCTTTCCTCATGGCTTTGATCTCTGGATAACGCTGGCTGTACCTAAACAGTTCGTTATTCATCCTCTTATGATTAAAGAGACCCTGTAACTCCAGCTGGTAGAAGACAGACATAAAGCCGGAATGCCTTTTACCGCAGTCATCCCTTCGTTTACTGGATTTGGCAAAGTTTTGGCTTCGGTTACTGGATTTCCCTTCCACTGACGGTCAAGGCTCCTATTTGGAAACATGGGGGAAGGAGATAAATCAAGGACTACTCCTGACCGTAACCTTGATCACCAATGATGGTAGGACTGTTGCGGTACCCTATTTAAAGGCCCCAGCCTACTGTCATGCTTTAGAACCTCAGGGGAGGCCTAGTCAAGTCATACATAATTTGACAAAGGCCTCCTCCAGGGTGAGGCACCATTTTGGCATTCACCCAATTCGCCTGGCTACCACCCTGTGTACCCACAGTGGCCAGGAGTCTCGTTTTTCATTTTTTTTTACTAGAGGCCCTAAAATCAGACCCCATTGTGTTCCCTGGGTCCAGAACCCCTCCCCCCTCCTTTCTCTGTGAGTTGCAACAGGAGGGGGAGGTTGCACAGCACAAAATCTTATGACAGATTTGTTGACCCTCCCAGAGTGGAAACAATTGTGAATGCATACCTCCCAACATTTTTGAGATGGGAATGAGGGACACCTAGAAGCAAAAGTATGCAGGCATAGGACACCCCCCGTTGCCACACTCCCTTAAAGGAGAATTTTACAAAAAAAAAACAAGATTGGTTAAACCTACAGGTGCTTTTTTTTAACCACTACTATTCCTTTAAATTGGCTTTTGGAATTTACAAATGCAGCTGCTGCTGGCCAGGAGTTCACGCCGCCATGTTGAGACCACGCCCCCGATCACAGGCAAATTGAAAACAAAAAACTGCGCTAATAATACCCAAAACAGACCCACTAAGGCAGCAGATGGCGTGCAATATCCAAGGCTCTCCAGCACCCCCAGCCTCTGGCCGCACGCGGTATTGCATGCCATTGAAGTCAATGTGGAACAAATTATTTTAGTTTCCATTGACTTCAATGGGGAAACTCGCTTTGATATGCGAGTACTTTGGATTACGAGCATTCTCCTGGAACGGATTATGCTCGTAATCCGAGGTTCCACTGTACATCCATATAGATCAGACCAAAATGAGGGACAAATGAGGAGGAATGAGGGACAGAGGGACATTGCTCCAAATCAGGGACAGTCCCTCAAAATCAGGGACAGTTGGGAGCTATGCAGATATAACTCACCCCAGGCAATATTATGCTGGACCTGCGCCGTTCTTATTTTAATGAAAAACAACAGGAACACAGAAACAGGAAATGACATCATAATCCTGTAGTTCCACTAGGAAGAACATTATATTTTACATAAAGAATAAACATAAGACACACTACCACCTAGTGGCAGAGCCACTAATCACAGTATACTATATGAGAATGTTTGTTGCATCTGAGTCTGTGAAGACAGCATGCTAACAACCAGGGCTGTCTTAATGAGAGGGCACACCTGCATAGGGGGCCCCTGCCCTTTCCCCAAAGCATCTGGTCCTTGAGCCCGGGCTGCCCCCGAAATTGGGGCTACCCCTTTACATCCCAGATATCCCCCCAGCACTCTGACCCCTCCAAACCCCAGATATCCCCCCAGCACTCTGGCCCTTCTACACCCTAGATATCCTCCCAGTACTCTGACCCCTCCAAACCCCAGATATCCCCCCAGCACTCTGGCCCCTCTACACCCCAGATATCCTCCCAGCACTCTGACCCCTCTACACCCCAGATATCCCCCCAGCACTCTGACCCCTCTACACCCCAGATATCCCCCCAGCACTCTGACCCCTCCAAACCCCAGATATCCCCCCAGCACTCTGACCCCTCCAAACCCCAGATATCCTCCCAGCACTCTGACCCTTCTACACCCCAGATATCCCCCCAGCACTCTGACCCCTCCAAACCCCAGATATCCCCCCAGCACTCTGGCCCTTCTACACCCTAGATATCCTCCCAGTACTCTGACCCCTCCAAACCCCAGATATCCCCCCAGCACTCTGGCCCCTCTACACCCCAGATATCCCCCCAGCACTCTGGCCCCTCTACACCCCAGATATCCTCCCAGCACTCTGACCCCTCTACACCCCAGATATCCCCCAGCACTCTGACCCCTCTACACCCCAGATATCCCCTCCAGCACTCTGACCCCTCCAAACCCCAGATATCCCCCCAGCACTCTGACCCCTCCAAACCCCAGATATCCTCCCAGCACTCTGACCCTTCTACACCCCAGATATCCCCCCAGCACTCTGACCCCTCCAAACCCCAGATATCCCCCCAGCACTCTGACCCCTCTACACCCCAGATATCTCCCCAGCACTCTGACTCTTCTACACCCCAGATATCCTCCCAGCACTCTGACTCTTCTACACCCCAGATATCTCCCCAGCATTCTGACCCTTCTACACCGCAGATATCCCGCCAGCACTCTGACCCCTCTACACCCCAGTCATCACCCCAGCACTCTGACCCCTCTACATCCCAGACATCCCCCCAGCACTCTGGCCCCTCTATGCCCCAGATATCCCCCCAGCACTCTGACCCCTCTACATCCCAGATATCCCCCCAGCACTCTGACCCCTCTACACCCCAGATATCTCCCCAGCACTCTGACCCCTCTACACCCCAGATATCCCCCCAGCACTCTGACCCCTCTACACCCCAGATATCCCCCCAGCACTCTGACCCCTCTTCACCCCAGATATCCCCCCCCCAGCACCCTGACCCCTCTACACCCCAGATATCTCCCCAGCACTCTGACCCCTCTACACCCCAGATATCCCCTACCTCCTACCGACTTGATTTCTACTTGATTTCTGTTTACCTGCACCGTCTCCTTTGTAGGGGCCCCAGAGCATTACTTTGCCCAGGGGACCATTATGCTATTAAGATGGCCTTGCTAACAACTATTCAGATACCAGCAATTAGAATTGAGTACCTAAATGTGTCAGCATTTGCTTTTAACATGAAACCTAAACTTAGCCGAACACACATTAAGCATACGCATCAACTTACTCTGACCTCAAGCATCTGGTACACCCCCAGCTTTCCCACTTTCCAGCTGGACAACTCAGGAACCCTATAGCTTTAAATAAATAGAAAAGTTAAAATCCAGCAATTAAAGTGATAGAATATGTGGCTGCTGCTTTTATCACTTGACTTTCACTGTACCCCTAGTAACCAATTACTTAGCACTCATTTTTAAAGAGTTCAGCAATTGTGTCAACATACACTATCGAACCAAAAGTTTATGAACACCTGTCCTGTCCATCAGACATTGGGCCAGATTCTCAAAAAAGCGCCTATCTATAGGCGTGCGTAGCGTATCTCAGATAAACTACGCCGCCGTAACTTAGTGAGGCAGGTCCCGTATTCTCAAAGAACTTGCGGCCAAAGTTACGGCGGCGTAGTGTAACTGTGCCGGCGTAAGCCTGCGTAATTAAAGTAGGCTAGTGTGGGCGTGTTTTATGCTAATGTATCGTGACCCGACGTTTTTCAAATTAAATTACGCCCGCTCAATGCCTAGTCGACGTGAACGTAACTTACGTCCAGCCCCATTCACGGACGACTTACGCAAACGACGAAAAAAACACGACGCTGTTCGTACGTTTCCGACGTCCATACATAACATGACTTACCCCTGCTTTATGAGGGATAAATTTACGCCGGCGTATGTCTTATGTAAACGACGTATCTTGCTAAGCCGGGCGCACGTACGTTCGTGAATTGGCGTATCTAGCTCATTAGCATATTCGACATGGAAATCTACGGAAGCACCACCTAGCGGCCAGCGTAAATATGCAACTAAGATACGACGGTGTAAGAGACTTACGCCGCTCGTATCTTAGCCGAATTTATGCGTAACTGATTCTAATGCCCGTACACACCATCACTTTATGTGATGAAAAAAAATGACGTTTTTAAAAACGTCACTTTAATTGACTGTGTGTGGGGGAAAACGTCGTTTTATGTCTTGTAAAAAACGACCAAAAAAAATTGAAGCATGCTTCAATTTTATGTGTCGTTTTTCAAAAGTGCACTTTTTACTTCACAGAAATTGACCGTGTGTAGCAAAAAACGTCGTTTTCTAAGACGTTTTTTCATCCACGCATGCCCAGAAGCTAGCTTCAATGGTAAAACGTGGTGGAACGTAACCTCACTTTGCAAGAACATTGTGAGAAAAACGATGGTGTGTAGGCAACTTCGTCTTTGAAAATTGAAGTTTCAAAAACGTTGTTTTTTACTTCACAGAAAGTGTCGTTTTTTTTCATCACATAAAGTGATGGTGTGTATGCGGCATAAGAATCAGCCGCATAGATACGACGGTTCTCATTCGGACTTACGACGGTGTACATGGCGCTACGCCGTCGTAAGTCCTTTGAGAATCTGGGCCCTACATTTTAGGGCCAAAAGTAAGTGGACATCCCTCCAAATTATAGAGTTCAGGTGTTTCCAGCGAATGGTATTGTTAATGCTATGCTATGCTAATATACAAAGATAATATAGACAGTTATGCTCTTCCAGCCTTGTGGGACACGTTTGGGGAAAGCCATTTTCTGTTTCAGCATGTCTGTGCCCCTGTGTATAAAGCCAGCTCCATAAAGACAGGGTTTGATGAGTTTGGGGTGGAGGAACTTGAGTGTCCAGCCCTGACCTCAACCCGATAGAACACCTTTGGGATGAGTTGGAACCAGTGCCGGCTCAAGAAATTGTGCTGCCTGGTACCAAGAATG
Organism: Rana temporaria; assembly: GCF_905171775.1. Taxonomy (NCBI): domain Eukaryota; kingdom Metazoa; phylum Chordata; class Amphibia; order Anura; family Ranidae; genus Rana; species Rana temporaria. The sequence goes on from NC_053495.1 coordinate 197,956,095, forward strand.
AAATGCTGCCCCCCCCCCCCAAAAAAAAATTACGCCCACCAAAATGCCCCCACATCCATTATTTTATATCATGATAACTAAAGTGGACCTATCATGGCTCTATACATGTATATAGGAGTATAAAAAGGACCTGTTATGGCTCTATTCATGCAATTAACCCCACAGTGGAGAGGAGAGCGGAACGGGAGGAGTGGTCGAGCGGCAATTAGCCCCACAGTGGAGTGGAGAGTGGAGCTGGCGGAATGGGTTGGTGTGCAGGCAGGAAATGTGCTGCCCCCCTGAAAGTGCTGCCTGGTACAATGGTACCATCGGGTCCCATGGTAGGGCCGGCCCTGGTTGGAACGCTAATTGTGATCCAGGTCTTCTCATCCAACATCAGAACCTGACCTCACAAATGTTCTTCTGGCTGAATGGACACAATTTCAACAGACTCCAAAATCTTGTGTGTGTTATAACCACAACAAGGGGACAACTCCATACTAATGCAAATGGATTTGGAATAGGATGTTCAGTAAGGGTTCTGTTAAGGATAAACCTTACAAAAGCATTTTAGACAATTATGCTCTTATTTATTATTATTATTATTATTTATTACAGATACTTATATAGCGCCATCAATTTACACAGCGCTTTAAATATACTTTGGGCCAGATTCTCATAGAATCGGCGGCGGCGTAGTGTAAGCCATTTACACCACGCCACCGCAACTTACTGGAGCAAGTGCCGTATTCTCCAAGCACTTGCTCCGTAATTTGCGGCGGCGTAGTGTAAATGGCCCGGCGTATGGCCGCGTAATTCAAAGGGGGCGGCTCGGATTCAAATTAAGCGCGCCCCCGCGCCGATCGAACTGCGCATGCGCCGGACGTAAAAATAGCCCAGTGCGCATGCTCCAGCTCACGACGGAAAACGTCAATGACGCCGACGTGAGCGTCATTGATGTAAAGTCGTATTCGCGAACGACTTAGTGAAACGACGTAACCGACGGAAAAAGACGACGCTGACCCGATGGCATACTTAACATGGCATACGGCGGACTGACGTAAGGTTACCCCTTATATAGCAGGGGTAACCTTACGCTTACGGAAACGACGACGAGGCGGCACAAATTTGTTTGGGAATCGGCGTATCAGGCTCATTTGCATAGTCAAATGAGAACTGAACGTAAACGCCACCTAGCTGCCAGCGTCAAATTACATCTAAGATCCGACGGTGTAAGTGACTTACACCTGTCGGATCTACGCCGTATCTATGCGTAAATGATTCTAGGAATCATACGCATAGATACCCGGGGCCAAAAACAGAGATACGACGGTGTTTCTTGAGATACACCGTCGTATCTCTTCTGAGAATCTGGCCCTTTGTACATTCACATCAGTCCTTGCCCCCAAGGAGCTTACATTATAAGGTCCCTTATTCACATTCCTACACATACATACCAGGGACAGTTTAGACAGGAGTCAATTAACCTCCAATTAACCAATTATGGGCCGGCAGGCATTAACACCTCCCGGCCCTTTAAAAGGTTTAGGATTCAGAGTTTATGATCATGTGACCGCTGTGATTGGCTGTAATGGCAGTGACATGATCAGAAACCTCCTGACCACAAGTAGCGATTGGGAGTTTCCGTTAGCTACCGGTAACTGTGCCGGAACCACGCAGGGCGTGTGCTCTCGGCACAGCTGTATTTACACTCATTCAAGCAAATGAGGGGCTGCTCGGCGCCAAGGCCTACCCGCCAAGAGGTCACATATTTGCGAGCGGCCGGTGCCTAGGGGAAACTGCAGTGCCTGGAGGAAACCTGCACTGGGAGAATATGCAAACTCCAGGCAGGTAGTGCCGCGGTTGGGATTTCTAACCGACGACCCTAGTGCAAGCACTTTCAGCCTTGTGGCAAAAGTTTGGTGAAGGCCCTTTTCTGTTCCAGCGTGTCTGTGCCCCAGTGTACAATTTTGATGTGGGGGAACTGGTACTGGACTTTGATGTGGGGATACTGGAGTGTTCTGCACAGAGCCCTGACCTCAACCCTACTAAACTCCTACTCTCTCTCACCATAGATCGATTTATGCATTGCATGAATCTATCTATGGTCGTCGCTGCCGCCCCCTATTCATGCGCCCAGACCCTTGTCGGGCGCCGGGCATTTGAATTACAGCGGAGGATGTGTTTTGGATTGGCTCTAATAGGCTTCCTGATTAGAACCTGTGGGCTCTAATAGGCTTTCAAAAGGGTAAACAGCGGGCGCACTGCTGCGCGTTCGCTGATTACTCAGTCTTGTGTTAGGAAACTGAATACATCACTTCCCTGACACTGACCTGCCTCTCAGCCAATCAGGTCTGGTTACCTGGCACCTGATTGGCTGAAACAACAGGCGCCGTTAATGTACGTCTGACGGGACATGGGGAGGGGAGAAGTGCAGGACTCAGGAGACATGAAGGACACCGCTCGTTGCCGTCACCCGCTGCCCCACAAGACAGGGTAAGTGCCGGGCAGACGGCGAGCGGGCGGGGGGCACACTCACACTAGCAGCATTTGGCACAGAGGCAGCGTTTGATGGGCACACTGGCAGCGTTTGATGGGCACAATTGCAGCATTTGATGGCACAGTCGCAGCATGTGATGGCACAGTGGCTGCAATTGATGGCACAGTGGCTGCAATTGATGGCACAGTGGCAGCGTTTGATGGGCACAGTCGCAGCATTTGATGGCACAGTGTCAGGTTTTGATGGTACAGTGTCAGCTTTTGATGGTACAGTGGCTGCGTTTAATGGCACAGTGGCTGCATTTGATGGCACAGTGGCAGATTTGATGGAACAGTGGCAGCTTTTTATGGCACAGTGGCTGCAATTGATGGCACAGTGGCTGCAATTTATGGCACAGTGGCAGCATTTGATGGCACAGTGGCTGCAATTGATGGGTTTTTTTTTTCATTTTTTTTTGGGTTTGTTTGTGCCCCCCCCCCCAAATTGTTTTAGCACCAGACGCCACTGCTCATGGTCTGTGCTTGGACAACTGCAGAAAGTGAGAACTGGACAGAACATCGTCCGGCCAGACATTCTAATCCTCATCTGTCAATGCAATGCTCTCTGCTTTCAAACAGTAGTGAGGATTTATCCCGGGATAATTTGATTCCTACACATATTACAGGACAACATGACACCAGTGGGATAAGCAGTGTACAAGATCAATCTCTTATGGTCCATACGATACAGCAGTAAATAACAGCTGTGTTATTGATAGACGGACCGTCAGTGTCCTCACGGCTCTACTTCATCTGCTCATGTGGAGTGAAGATTCAGATTGCTCACCAGTTGTTAACACGCTTGTTAGTCTTTCAGCACCATGGTAGCCTCTTAATCTGATAGGGAATGTATAGAGAAAGAGATGACAGCCGGTCTGTTCTATGGCATCTTCACTGCTGATGAAAGTTGCTGATAAAGGTCAAAGTTTGGAGAACAGGGACAGTATTCTGAGACAGACTTCTATGCTTGACCAACCAGTGAAATGCAACCGTACAGTGCTGGTTTCCCCCCCGTAGATGGCAATCTGTGGGGTAGACTCTAAAGTTGGGTAGACTCTATAGTTGCGTAGACTGTAAGGTTGAGTAGACTCTAAGGTTGGGTAGACTCTAAATTTGGGTAGACTCTAAAGTTGGGTAGACTCTAAGGTTGGGTAGACTCTAAGGCCTCGTACACACGATCAGTCCATCCGATGAGAACGGTCCCAAGGACCGTTCTCATCGGTTAACCGATGAAGCAGACTGATGGTCCGTCGCGCCTACACACCATCGGTTAATTAACCAATCGTGTCAGAACGCGGTGACGTAAAACACAACGATGTGCTGAAAAAAACGAAGTTCAATGCTTCCAAGCATGCGTCGACTTGATTTTGAGCATGCGTTAAATTTTAAAGCAAGTTTTTTGACCGAAGGTTAAATAACCTATGGGGCCTACACACGATCGGTTTGTACTGATGAAAACGGTCCTTCAGACCGTTCTCCTCTAGCGATCCTATCGTGTGTACGAGGCCTAAGGTTGGGTAGACTCTAAGGTTGAGTAGACTCTAAGGTTGGGTAGACTCTAAAGTTGGGTAGACTCTAAGGTTGGGTAGACTCTAAGGTTGAGTAGACTCTAAGGTTGGGTAGACTCTAGCTGCCCAAGTACACCTTCCATCAAAATAGGCTCCAGCACCGAAATCGTCAGCTCTTTTCCACCTTGACCTTCTCCCACCCTCTGATGAATTCTTCATCACATAAAATTTATTTTTTACCCTAAGTATACGATTTCCATTACCCTGGTACTTAATATATTTGTATGCTGAATCTGTTTCGATATAGGTAGAGGTGAGTAAAGCTTGGATCTTCCCTTGGATTTATCCTTGGTCTTGTTGATATCATTAGATATAGGTAGAGGTGAGTAAAGCTTGGATCTTTCCTTGGTCTTGTTTATATCATTAGATATAGGTAGAGGTGAGTAAAGCTTGGATCTTTCCTTGGATCTTTCATTGCTCTTGTTGATATCATTAGATGTAGGTAGAGGTGAGTAAAGCTTGGATCTTTCCTTGGATTTATCCTTGGTCTTGTTTATATCATTAGATATAGGTAGAGGTGAGTAAAGCTTGGATCTGTCCTTGGTCTTGTTTATATCATTAGATATAGGTAGAGATGAGTAAAGCTTGGATCTTTCCTTGGTCTTGTTTTGTTTATATCATTAGATATAGGTAGAGGTGAGTAAAGCTTGGATCTGTCCTTGGTCTTGCTTATATCATTAGATATAGGTAGAGATGAGTAAAGCTTGGATCTTTCCTTGGTCTTGTTTTGTTTATATCATTAGATATAGGTAGAGATGAGTAAAGCTTAGATCTTTCCTTGGTCTTGTTTATATCATTAGATATAGGTAGAGGTGAGAAAAGCTTGGATCTTTCATTGGTCTTGTTTATATCATTAGATATAGGTAGAGGTGAGTAAAGCTTGGATCTTTCCTTGGATTTATCCTTGATCTTGTTTATATTATTAGATATAGGTAGAGGTGAGTAAAGCTTGAATCTTTCCTTGGATTTATCCTTGATCTAGTTTATATCATTAGATATAGGTAGAAGTGAGTAAAGCTTGGATCTTTCCTTGGTCTTGTTTATATCATTAGATATAGGTAGAGATGAGTAAAGCTTGGATCTTTCCTTGGATCTTTCCTTGGTCTTGTTTATATCATTAGATATAGGTAGAGATGAGTAAAGCTTGAATCTTTCCTTGGATTTATCCTTGATCTAGTTTATATCATTAGATATAGGTAGAGGTGAGTAAAGCTTGGATCTTTCCTTGGATTTATCCTTGCTCTTGTTTATATCATTAGATATAGGTAGAGGTGAGTAAAGCTTGGATCTGTCCTTGGATTTATCAGTGGTCTTGTTTATAAAATTAGATATAGGTAGAGGTGAGTAAAGCTTGGAGCTTTCCTTGGATTTATCCTTGGTCTTGTTTATATCATTAGATATAGGTAGAGGTGAGTAAAGCTTGGATCTTTCCTTGGTCTTGTTTATATCATTAGATATAGGTAGAGGTGAGTAAAGCTTAGATCTTTTCTTGGTCTTGTTTATATCATTAGATATAGGTAGAGGTGAGTAAAGCTTGGATATTTTCTTGGTCTTGTTGATATCATTAGATATAGGTAGAGGTGAGTAAAGCTTGGATTTATCCTTGGTCTTGTTTATATCATTAGATATAGGTAGATATGAGTAAAGCTTGGATCTTTCCTTGGATTTATCCTTGCTCTTGTTTATATCATTAGATATAGGTAGAGCCAAGCTTTACAGATTACGTTGTTTGGAAATGACCAAATTGGAATGTATCCACAGAAACCAATTTTCCTTCCTGGGATGTCCAGAGTGCGGTATGGGAATTGAGCTTATAATATTAGCCTACAACCAGTTTTAGAAAGGAATCTGTTCAGAGCTCACGGGACCAGACACATGAGGACGCCAGGCTAAAATAATTAGGGGGATTATCTCTGTAAAACACAAGACCTAGATTACTAATGATGTTTTCATACAAGACCGTGGGCACACAGGCATGCACACATAAGAATGGCTAGCCCCGGCACTAGTCCCTCTTTTGCGAGTTATTTAAGGACACATTAAGGAACGAATTAATAAAAAAAGTGAGCAAATCCACTTTCTGGCCTGCAACCCAGAGGCTCAATAAGCCTTTAACTAGGAGAGACATCTGATGTGAAACCTAACCCAGGCACAGCTTAAATCTTTAAGTCCTCCAAACAAACAATTTGGAGGAAAACCACTGAAAAGCGACGGACTCTTCAAAATACTCAGCGATCACCAGCCTGAATTTTAACCGTAGGAAAAAAAAAAAAAAAAAACATTAATTCCTGGGAGAGGAAACAAAAAAACATTAAATGCATTATGGAAAAGCCCCGGGCCTGCAGGATCAGGCTTGAGCGCAAAGGCGAGAGACTTGTTGGGATTCACTACCCATAAATCAGCTTATAAAAAGTATTAAACAAGTTTTGCTCCTGCTATTGAAAAAGCTTAAAGAGGGGTTACCACTTGGCACGAGCGAATTAGGCTTGTTAACGTTGTCCTGGGACATGACCCCCCCCCCCTATGATGGGCTCTCTACTTGGTGTCATGTGCTATCCAACCATCATTTTTTTTTTGTTGTATCCCGCAGAAAACGCAGACTCGAAACATACAAAAACATACGAGAATTATAAAAAAAAAATGCAGAAAAGTTGATTGACCACTTCAGCCCCGGACCATTTGGCTGTCAAATGACCAGGCCACTTTTTGCGATTCAGCACTGCGTCGCTTTAACTGAGAATTGCGCGGTCGTGCGATGTGGCTCCCAAACAAAATTGACGTCCTTTTTCCCCCACAAATAGAGCTTTCTTTTGGTGGTTTTTGATCACCTCTGCGGTTTTTATTTTTTGCGCTATAAACAAAAATAGAGCGACATTTTTGAAGAAAAATCCATATTTTTTACTTTTTGCTATAATAAATATCCCCATTTTTTTAAAAAAAAGCAAATTTTTTCCTCACTTTAGGCCGATACTTATTCTTCTACATATTTTTGGTAAAAAAAAAATCGCAATAAGCGTATATTGATTGGTTTGCAAAAAAGTTATAGGGCCAGATCCATATAAATTTCGATCGGCGCAGCGTATCAGAGATACACTACGCCGCCGTACCTTACCTGGAGTATATTCGAATCCTCAGCGAGTTTGCGCCGTAAGTTATGACGGCGTAGTGTATTTCTGGCTGCGGATTTCAAATTGGGAGGGTTAGGGGCGGGTTTCATTTAAATGAAGCGCGTCCCCGCGCCGAATGAACTGCGCATGCGTCGTCCCGAAATTTCCCGCCGTGCATTGCGTGAAATGACGTCGCTAGGACGTCATTTTTTTAACTTAGACGTGAGTTATGTCCATCCCTATTCACGGACGACTTACGGAAAAAAAAAAATTCAAATTTTGACGCGGGAACAATTTTTTTTACTTGTTATGGTGGTGATCTGTGATTTTTATCGTGACTGAGACATTACGGCGGACACATCGGACACTTTTGACGCTATTTTGGGACCATTCACATTTATACAGTGATCAGTGCTATAAAAATGCACTTATTACTGTATAAATGTGACTGGCACTGAAGGGGTTAAGCGTGTCCTAGGGAGTGATTCTAACTGTTAGGGGGCGTGGCTTACTGTGACACGTCACTAATCACCGCTCCTATCCTCGTAATCCAAGGTTCCATAGATACTCCTTAAAGGGGTTTTCCACCCATTTTTTAAGTTTATTAAAAGTCAGCAGCTACAAAAAGTGTAGCTGCTGGCTTTTAATAAACTGACACTTACCTGCTCCAGCGTTCCAACGACGCGCCGGCCGGGGGTCCGCTCCTCTCCCCCCCTCCCCGGCCGGCGTCTTCATTGTCACTGTGGGCACCCGGCCGTGACAGCTTTCGGCTTCACAGCCGGGCACCCACTGCGCATGCACGAGCGTCACTGCGCATGCGCACGCGGCGCGGCGCTGTTTGATTGGACAGGCGATCGCCTAGGACCTGACGTGTCCTAAGCGATTGCCTACAGGGAGGGGCTGCCAAAAGGCGATTAAGCTTAATCGCCTTTGCAGCCCCTCGGCGGAAGGAGGAAGTGGGACAGGAAGTCCCCTTCTCCTGAAGCCCCCACTCCCCCCCAAAAAAATTACATGCCAAATGTGGCAAGTAAGGGGGAGAGGAGTGGGTTAAGAGGAAGTTCAATTTTTGGGTGGAACTCCTCTTTAAGGTGCGGGCATATATCACCTGTGATGTGAATTGCCATACTCTCCACCATTTGAGATCCTGCTCCTTTTTCTCCAATCACAATCTCCGGTTGTTGGCTCGCATTGGCTGTGTCTCTGGATCTTTGTGAGGGGCATACGGGGGGGGGGGGCCTTGGAGGTCCCCTCAAGCTTGAGGGACACTGCCCAAAGCCCAATGCAGATGAAATTTGGTCTTGTTTTTTCTCCTAACTAGGATTTTCCATATTTGGCCATGGTGTTGAATGTTTTCCATCTGTGAGCTTCTCTTCTAAATCCCCCTGAGGAAGAGAGATACCCTCCTTCCGAAACGCGTCAAGAGATAACCATATCAACAATCAGCTTTTCCTGAGCCTACGTACAACTTGTATAGCAATAGTGATGTATGCACCAATGTTTTTATCATGCAATAATAAACTTTATATTTAATGTAAGGCGCTGCGTCACAGCTTAGTGGATTGAGTCCTAACCCCCGCGCACATTTTGCACTTTAGCCCTATGACAGTTTAACAGCCTTTTTTATAATAAACAAAGTTTTAGACTTCACTTAAAAAAGACTAAAAATGACTTTATTATAGAAAGCCGTTAAACTGTCATCGGGCTAAACAGTAAAATGTGTGCGGGTTCAGGTAGAAATGACCCCCCACCCCATAGGAAACATATAAATCCTCAGCCCATTGAACGCTCTTCATAGCGCCTGACCGCCGTGTGATAAAATTGTCCATCAAGCCCGATTGGCGGCCCTCAACGGCTACTACAAAGAGTTGGCGGCTACGTCGGAGATTCGCAGTTTAAGTTGGAACGACTCTTTCCAGATAAAACATACTTCTAATATTTGTCGAAAGCACCAGAGGATTTATCTGAAGTCGTAAAGTCTGCGCCTATTTTCACATTTCAATCAAAAAAATAATTCCAAGAGATATAAAAATTCAGATAAGGACAAAAGACAAAATGACTTCACTTCGGGGGCCATTCACAGCACTGCGGCTTAGCGATTAGCGCTTCAGCCTTGCAGCACCGGAGGGGGCGGCCGCGGCAGATCTAACAAAATCTAATAAAATAGCAAAAATATATATATATATCTAAAATCTAATAAAATAAATAAATATATATATCTAAAATCTAATAAAATAGCAAAAATCTATATATATATATATATATATATATATATATATATATATACACACACATATATATATATATATATACACACACATATATATATATATATATATATATATATATATATATATATATATATATATATATTTATTTATTTTTTATATTTTTATTTTACTTATTTATCATTTATATTTTCATTAGATTTTATTTTTTTATTATATTTTTAATTAATTGATTTATTAGATTTTATATTTTTATTTTATTTATGTATTATATTTTATATTTTCATTCGATTTTACCTATTTTTTATATTTTAAATTTTCACTAGATTTTATTTATTTTCACTCGATTTTTTTTTTTTATTGTATTTATTTATTACATTTTCTATATATATAAATATATTTATTATTTTTCTATTTATTATATTTTATATTTTCACATTTATTATATTTTATATTTGTATTTTATACATTATATTTCATGCATGAATCTATCCACTGCATATAGAGGGTGGAGAGGAGAGAGGGGCCGCACCTAGCCACGCCTAATGATGGCTGTGATGGGTTTTGCAAAGTTCTGCACGCTGCGCTATTCAGTTCATTTAATTTCTGTATATATGTGTATATATACATATATGTATATGTATATGTATATATATGCATACATTTTCTGTTTCTTTATGATTTTCTAGACACAAATAGTTAACTCAATTGGAGGCCTAGCCATGCCTACAGATTGAACCCGATAGGGGTAGGCTGGTACAGGCTACCAAGCACTGTATTGTTATAAGAACAATCTCATGAACCAAGGTAACTCGGTAGGTTACTAAGGATTAATGTGACAATTTTAATCTGTACTGTTAAGTAAATACTTTCAATAAAAATCTATTGTTTAAAAAAAAAAAAAAAAAAATGCAGCTCCCCATTAAACTGAATGGAAAATGTGTAAAAAAAAAAAAAAAAAAAAAAAGAATAAAAAATAAATACAATAAAAATATAATAAATACAATTTAAATATAATAAATAAATAAAGCCAAATGAAAATGTAAAATATAATAAAAAAAATAAAATCTAAAGAAAATGTAAAATATAATAAATAAATAAAATAAACATCTATAGTTAATATATCAAATAACATTTTTAAATATAATAAATAAATAAAATCTAATGGAAATATGAAATATCAATGAAAGAAAAATCTAAAATATAATAAATATAATAATATATAAAATATAATAAATAAACTAAAAATATAACAAATATATAAAACCTAATGAAAATCAAAAATATAATAAAAAATAAAAAATCTATTGAAAATGTAAAATATGATAAATAAAATACAAATGTAAAATATAATATATCAAATAAAAATGTAAAATATAATAAATAAAATAAAAATCTATAATATAATATATCAAATAAAAATATAATAAATAAAATAATATATAAAATATAATAAATAAAATAAAAATATAATAAATAAATAAAACCTAATGAAAATCTAAAATATAATAAAAAAATAAAATCTAATGAAAATCTAAAATATAATAAAGAAATAAAATCTAATGAAAATCTAAAGTATGATAAATAAAATAAAAATGTAAAATATAATATATCAAATAGAAATGTAAAATCTAATAAATAAAATCTAATGAAAATATAACATATCAATAAAATAAAAATGTAAAATCTAATAAATAAAATAAAAATCTAATAAATAAAATAAAAATCTAATACATAAAAAATATAAAAAATATAATAAATAAATAAATAAAATAAAAATATAACAAATAAATAAAATCTAATGAAAATCTAAAAATATAATAAAAAAATAAAATCGAATGAAAATCTAAAATCTAATAAATACATAAAATAAAATAAAAATCTAATAAATAAAAACGTAAAATCTAATAAATAAAATAAAAATCTAATAAAAACTTAAAATATAATAAAAATATAAAATATAACGTATCAAATAAAAATATAAAATATAATAAATAAATAAAATCTAGTGAAAATATAAAATATAATAAATAGAAAAATAAAAAATATATATAAAATGTAATAAATAAATAAATACAATAAAAATATAAAATCTAGTGAAAATTTAAAATATAAAAAATAGATAAAATATAATGAAAATATAAAACATAAATAAAATAAAAATATAAATATAATAAATAAATAAAATAAATAAAATAAATAAATAAAATATATTATATTATAAATAAAATCTAATGATAATATAAATGATAAAAATATAAAAAATAAATATATAAATATATATATATATATAAAGGGGGTACTGTAGGGGGTACTGTAGCTAGGCAGAAAAGATGGCATTTCATTATAACAAGAGTGTCAGCTCATCTACAAAATAATTTAAACTTTTCTGAAGTGTCTCCATTGTTTTCGATGAGCCCGTATTTTGAGTGACGATCACAGCGCTTATCTTATTAATGTTTGATGTGACTTTAAAGAATAGAAGATCTTTCCACCCTCTATACAAAGTCACATCATTGATGAGTCCATTCTATGAAATGCTACAAAATATCCACAAAGAATGTAACAATGTAAACATCATAGAGCCGTGTCCCCATACAAAGGAAGGGGGCAGAGGAACACGCCGTGTCGGCTTCTGAAGCTTTATGAAGGTCGGGACCAAAGCCTTGCCAGTGTCACTCATTGACAGGACTTTAAAGACGGGTCAACCAGTTTGACCTTTTCGACTTTTCTTTCAAACGTTCTCTTAGCAAAGTTTTCCGTCTGTTTACAAACTGCTCCTGAGAATTCAATCATGGAAGGGCAAAAAAGGGAATTCCCAAGAAGCCGCGTTCTCAGAGACCACTAATGGTGGGACCTGATGGCTGCATATTAGTGTGGGCCGCTAATCATTTTTCATGGTAGGTGCAGCATGCCAAGTCATTTGTAGTTATAACACTTCCAGGTATTTATTACCTCTCACAGTGATGACAGGACTCCCCCTTGACCAGCGGCGGCTGGTGCTCAAAGTTTTTCGGGGCGGCGCAAACAAACTGAAAAATTCAGGGAAAAAAATCCCCATCAATTGCAGCCACTGTGCCCATCAGTTGCCGCCAATGTGCCATCAAACGCAGTCACTGTGCCCATCAATTGCCACCAATGTGCCATCAAACGCAGCCACTGTGCCCATCAGTTGCCGCCAATGTGCCATCAAACGCAGCCACTGTGCCCATCAGTTGCCGCCAATGTGCCATCAAACGCAGCCAATGTGCCCATCAATTGCCGCCAATGTGCCATCAAACGCAGCCACTGTGCCCATCAAATGCCGCCACTCACTGTGCAGCCGACAAATCTGCAGCAACTGCGTGTCACTATGGAGCAAAATCTCTGAGGAATGGGCTAGATTCAAGTACAATTGCACATTTTTTACGGAGGCGCAGGGCAACGTTTTTGCCCTGCGCCCCCGCAAATTTACTGCGCTGCCCTTGATTCACGGAGCAGTAGCTCCGTAAATTGCGTGGGCGCGCTGGCAAAATGCCCGGCGTAAGCGCGCGCAATTTAAATGATCCCGTAGGGGGCGGGAATCATTTAAATTAGGCGCGTTCCCGCGCCGATCGTAGAGCGCATGCTCCGTCGGGAAACTTTCCCGACGTGCATTGCGGCAAATGACGTCGCAAGGACGTCATTTGCTTCAAAGTAAACGTGAATGGCGTCCAGCGCCATTCACGAATCACTTACGCAAACTACAAAAATTTGAAATTTCGCGATGCGGGAACGACGGGTATACATAACATTGGCTGCCCCTGCTAATAGCAGGGGCAGCCTTACGCGAAAGACGCCGTACGGAAACGATGTAAACTGCGTACGCAGGGCTCGCGTAACGTTGTGAATCGGCGTTAGTATGCAATTTGCATACTATACGCTGAGCACAACGGGAACGCTACCTAGCGGCCATCGCAAGAATGCAGCCTAAGATATGCGGGCATAAGAGCCTTATGCCGCGCATATCTTAGGCTGCAGTCGGCGTAACGAGGTTCCTGAATCAGGAGCACTCGTTACGCCGGGGCAAGTAAGCAATTGCGCTGTGTAACTATGGTTACACAGACGCAATTGCTTCTTGAATCCAGGCCAATGTTTCCAACACCTTGTTGTATCTATGCCATGAAGTATGAAGGCAAAATGGGGTCCAACCCTGTACAAGCAAGGTGTACCGAATAAAGTGGGCGGTGAGGGTATGTTGCTGCCTGGGTGGCATGAAGATTTTCTATTGGCTGTCCAGTGGTGGGGTTCCCCTCAGGCTTCAGAAGATCGCAGCGGAGAGATGAAGTCACAAAGAGCCACCTCGAAAGGGTTTCACGCTGCCGAGACTTGAAAGTCGCGCAATTTTACCGCAATTTTGCAAATGCGATTTTGACACGATTTTGCGGACGCGATTTCAGGGAATAATCTTGAGCTCTACAGACCTCCAATCCCATCAAAGTCGGACCAAAGTAGTACAGGGGACTACTTTGAAGTCAGTGCGACTCGAAGTCGCATCAATGTGAATGGTTATCATTGGGAATCATGGGATACGATTTGCCATGCGAGTCTGATGTCCAAAGTCGCAGGAAAAGTTGAATATAGGACTGCCTGTGTAGTTTTTTTTATTAATTTTTTTATACCTGTTGGGGGTTCCCCTTTAAGAATTCCTAAAACTGCGATGGAAAAGTTTAAAAAGATCTGAGCGGTTGGAGTAACTTCCCAGCGTGGAAGGATGCTGCAGTCATTTCCGGCGAGCCCTGAGCTCAGCGGTGCAGGATTGGCGCAGTGATAGATCAGACCCCGCTGTCACACTACAGAAAAGACGCATTGAGGGCCACAAGCTGACTTTTCAGGCTCACCGCTGTTCTCTCCCAATAAACAGAGCGGGGTCATCTGTCAGGGGCCCCCGGGGGCCCCCACAGATGTTGAAATGCTTGTTTGCCAAAGAGGGCAGCGCTGTCTTCGTCATATCCATCCCCGTCCCCCCCTCCCCCCCGGGGGTCAGCGAATATAAGTCTCTCAATATGCTTTTTTTTTTTTTTTTATAAAAGAAACACATTCCTTTTTTTACTCAATACTTCTTTTTTTTCCCATCTGCTTTAACCATTTAATCCCCGGACCATTATGCAGGTAAAGGACCCGGGCCAGTTTTTGCGATTCGGCACTGCGTCGCTTTAACTGACAATTGCGCGGTCGTGCGACGTGGCTCCTAAACAAAATTGGCGTCCTTTTTTTCCCACAAATAGAGCTTTCTTTTGGTGGTATTTGATCACCTCTGTGGTTTTTATTTTTTGCGCTATAAACAAAATAAAAGCGTAAATTTTGAAAATAAAGCAATATTTTTTACTTTTTGCTATAATAAATATCCCCAAAAAATATATAACATTTTTTTTCCCCTCAGTTTAGACCGATACGTATTCTTCTACATGTTTTTGGTAAAAGCGTTTATTGATCGGTTTGCGCAAAAGTTATAGCGTCTACAAAATAGGGGATAGTTTTATGGCATTTTTATTAATATTTAATTTTTTTTACTAGTAATGGCGGCGATCTGCGATTTTTATCGTGACTGCGATATTTTGGCGGACACATCAGACAATTTTGACACATTTTTGGGACCATTGTCATTTATACAGCGATCGGTGCTATAAAAATGCACTGATTGCTGTGAAAAGGACACTGGCAGTGAAGGGGTTATCCACTAGGTGGCGCTGAAAGGGTTAAGTGTGCCCTAGGGTGTGATTCTAACTGTAGGGGGGATGGGCTGTGTGTGACCGGACAGTGATCACCGTTTCAGATTACAGGAAGCTGTGTTCACTGTCCTGTCACTAGAAAGAATGAGGAAATGCTTGTTTACATCAGTGACACGATTGCGGGTATCCCCGCGGACATCCGGTCCGCAGGACCCGCGGTCGGAGTCACGGAGCTTGCGGCGGGCGCGTGCGTCCACAATGCTGCTTCTTAATGGGGACGTATATATACGTCCTTTTGCCTGCCCGTGCCATTCTGCCGACGTTTATCTGCCTGCGGCGGTCGGCATGTGGTTAAAGGGGGTGTGGCAGGGGGCGTGTCCTATGCCTACATACGTTTGCTAGTGGGTGTCCCTCATTCCCATCTAAAAATGTTGGAAGATATGAGCAAAGCATGCTTGTTATACCCACTCTGGAAACCCAAGGTGTTAATCCTCTGCATTGTGTAAAAAGGCTGTTTGATCCTGTCTTCTCTGATCTTCCCCATCTTCCACTGACTCCAGAATAGGTCTGGATAAGACAGAGTTACTGGAGTTAGGCTGCACATGCTCAGTTTGGTGTGTATTGTGTATTGCTAGAGATTTTTTTTTACTCTTAGGAGGGTGCATGTGATCAGCACAGGGCCAATCAGCACTATCCAGACAGAAGGTCGGGGGTCATGCAGCCTCATAAGGAGAATGGAAGCTCCTCCTACAAGCTTTAACAAGGCTGCACATGCTCAGTTTTTTTTTTGGTTCTTTGGAGCGTGCATGTGATCAGAACCGGGCCAAACAGCACTGTCCAGACAGAGGGTCAGGGGTACTGGATCCTGATAGGATAGCTCAGTGCAGTATTAAAACTCCTCCTACAAGCTTTAACCAGACACTGATAGATGTCACAAGACTGCTATATACTGCTGAAGAAAAAAAAGGTATTTAGCAGTTTATATTTAGGCCCCTTTCAGATGTCCGCTCCGTCTGTCCGTTCATTACAAGTCCGTTAACGGACTTGTAATGAATCCCTATGGGGACGCGTCCGTTAGCGGATGGAGCATCCGCTAGCGTCCGCGTCAGTCGGGATCCGCTTTTCCGAACGGAAGAAACCCTATTTTTCTTCCGTTCGGCGGAGCGGAACTGATGCAGACGGACAGACGGTCCGTCTGCATCAGGTTCCCCATAGGGGACAGCGGAGCAGAGACAGGGTGGTCCCTGCACTGTGTGCGGGGACCGCCCTATCCGCCGATAGCTGAGCGGGGATCCCCGCTGAGCCGACGGAGACACACGGAGCGGACCCGGAAACGGTCCGCTCCGTGTGAAAGAGCCCTTACTGAAATAATGTAATTTCCATGTTCTGTGTACTGTGGGAGATCAGATATATAATGAATGCAGAGTCCTGGGTTAATTAACACTTTAATGGCCAGATTCAGAAACAGATACGCCATCGTAACTCGGAATCTACGCCGTCGTAAATTTAAGCGTATTCTGGAAACCAGATACGCTTAAATTAGGCTAAGATACGAGCGGCGTAAGTCTCCTACGCCGTCGTATCTTAGGGTGCATATTTACGCTGGCCGCTAGGTGGCGCTTCCGTTGAGTTTGGCGTAGAATATGCAAATGACTAGATACGCCGATTCATGAACGTACGTGCACCCGTCGCAGTAAACATACGCCGTTTACATAAGGCGTTTTCCGGCGTTAAGTTATTCAAACAAATAGCTGGCCTAGCCAATGTTAAGTATGGCCGTCGTTCCCGCGTCGAAATTTGCAATTTTTACGTCGTTTGCGTAAGTCGTCCGTGAATGAGGCTGGACGTCATTTACATTCACGTCGAAACCAATACGTCCTTGCGGCGTACTTTGGAGCAATGCACACTGGGCTATGTACACGGACGGCCCATGCGCCGTTCGTAAAAAACGTCAATCACGTCGGGTCGCCACCCATTTACATAAAACACGCCCCCTCATCCTCATTTGAATTAGGCGTGCTTACGCCGGCCCCATTTACGCTACGCCGCCGTAACTTAGGAGGCAAGTGCTTTGTGAATACAGCACTTGCCTCTCTAACTTACGGCGGCGTAGCGTAAATACGATACGCTACACCGCCTGAAAGATGCGCCGCGGTACCTGAATCTGGCTATAAATGTAGAAGTGAAAAGTCAGGTCGCCAGCCTGGCTCTACTGTCTGGCAGGTAAATCTCAGGACTGGATGGACAGAAATGCAAATCATTCGGCGTGTAAAACAACTCCCATATGTGTACTTGGGCTGTGAATGTATCTGTCAGCCTGGAGCTCGGCTGTACAGTCAATCGATCATTATGTAGAGTACCTGGTTCATGCCAAGAAGGAAAAAAAATCGCACATCTTCATTTCATTATACAGCGAGCCTTCATGACTCCGATCACATGGGCTCCGAATACCAGGAACACGGCAAGCGGCTCGAAGAATGCAATGGGGGCATTAAAGGAGACTTGTACAAAAATAAATGATTGGTAAACCCACACACGCTTTTCTATTCCTTTATATTTGCATTTGGAGTTTACAAATGAACCAATTTAGAAACGGGCCAGATTCACGTAGAAGTGCGGCGGCGTAACGTATCGTAGATACGTTACACCGCCGCAAGTTTTCATCGCAAGTGCCTGATTCACAAAGCACTTGCAATGAAAACCTACGCTGGCGGCCTCCGGCGTAAGCCCGCGTAATTCAAAGGGGCGTGTGCCATTTAAATTAGGCGCGCTCCCGCGCCGGACCTACTGCGCATGCTCCGTTCTGAAATTCCCGCCGTGCTTTGCGCGAACTGATGTCATTTTTTCGAACGGCGACGTGCCTAGCGTACTTCCGTATTCCCGGACGTCTTACGCAAACGACGTGAATTTTTAAATTTCGACGCGGGAACGACGGCCATACTTTATACAGCACATACGTGGGCTGTGTAAAGTTAGGGCACCCAAAACGACGACTAACTTTGCGACGAAAAAACTAGACTAGCGGCGACGTAGCGAACGCGAAAATCCATCGTGGATCGCCGTAACTGCTAATTTGCATACCCGACGCTGGTTTACGACGCAAACTCCCCCCAGCGGCGGCCGCGGTACTGCATCCTAAGATCCGACAGTGTAAAACAATTACACCTGTCGGATCTTAGGGATATCTATGCGTAACTGATTCTATGAATCAGCCGCATAGATACTCTGAGAGATTCGACGGCGTATCTGAGATACTCCGTCGTATCTCCGCTGTGAATCTGGCCCTTTAGGACTATAAAACACTTTTGGATGGATAAATAGTGAATTTTATATACAACTATATGGATCAGACAAAATGAGGAGGAAAGAGGGACAGAGGGACTTTGTTCCAAATCAGGGACAGTTGGGAGCTGTGGTCGCCCTGCACACGGAGAGAGAGCAGAGCTGTGGGAGGGGACCAGCAGCTCCACCCACTACAGGCTGTCTGCAGAAAACCACAGGAGGGGGCGGAGACAAGACCAGTCACCCTGCACAAGGAGAGAGCAGAGGTGTGGGAGGGGCTCAGCAGCTCCACCCACTACAGGCTGTCTGCAGAAAACCACAGGAGGGGGCGGATACAAGACCAGTCACCCTGCACAAGGAGAGAGCAGAGGTGTGGGAGGGCCCAGCAGCTCCACCCACTACAGGCTGTCTGCAGAAAACCACAGGAGGTGGCGGATACAAGACCAGTCACCCTGTACAAGGAGAGAGCAGAGGTGTGGGAGGGGCTCAGCAGCTCCACCCACTACAGGCTGTCTGCAGAAAACCACAGGAGGGGGCGGATACAAGACCAGTCACCCTGCACAAGGAGAGAGCAGAGGTGTGGGAGGGCCCAGCAGCTCCACCCACTACAGGCTGTCTGCAGAAAACCACAGGAGGGGGCGGATACAAGACCAGTCACCCTGCACAAGGAGAGAGCAGAGGTGTGGGAGGGGCCCAGCAGCTCCACCCACTGCCTGTAGAAAACCACAGGAGGGGGCGGAGACAAGACCAGTCACCCTGCACAAGGAGAGAGAGCAGCAGTGAGCGGTCTTTATTACAGGAAGGGAAAGTCTCACACAGATCTGGAAGAAACACACAAAGAACACTGGCCCGGATTCAGTAACAATTGCCCTTTTTTTACGGAGGCGCATGGCAACGTTTTTGCCCTGCGCCCCCGCAATTTTTTTGCGCTGCCCTTGATTCACGGAGCAGTAGCTCCGTAAATTGCGTGGGCGCGCCGGCAAAATGCCCGGCGCAAGCGCGCGCAATTTAAATGATCCCGTAGGGGGCGGGAATCATTTAAATTAGGCGCGTTCCCGCGCCGATCGTAGAGCGCATGCTCCGTCGGGAAACTTTCCCGACGTGCATTGCGGCAAATGACGTCGCAAGGACGTCATTTGCTTCAAAGTGAACGGCGTCCAGCGCCATTCAAGATTCACTTACGCAAACTACGTAAATTTCAAATTTCGCGACGCGGGAACGACGGGTATACGTAACATGGGCTGCCCCTGTAATAGCAGGGGCAGCCTTACGCAAAAAACGCTGTACGGAAACAACGTAAATTGCGTACGCAGGGCTCGCGCAACGTTGTGAATCGGTGTTAGTATGCAATTTGCATACTATACGCTGAGCACAATGGGAAACGCCCCCTAGCGGCCATCGCAAGAATGCAGCCTAAGATATGCGGGCATAAGAGCCTTATGCCGCGCATATCTTAGGCTGCAGTCGGCGTAACAAGGTTCCTGAATCAGGAGCATTCGTTACGCCGGGGCAAGTAAGCAATTGCGCTGTGTAACCTATGGTTACACAGGCGCAATTGCTTCTTGAATCTGGCCCTCTGAGATTCAAGAAGAATACACATGACAAATTGATTTAGAGAATTTTTTCTTATCTCAGCAGCTTTGAAATATGAAAATACATTTTATTATTATGATTATTAGTCGGAGGAGAATTTTAAGTCTAAAAATAAAATGGTGCTTAAAAAAACGTCGCAGAGAAACAGAATCCTTGATCCTTGGAGGGGAAAAAAAAAAATAAACACTGGGCAGACATTGTAAGAAGTGACATGTGTTTACACACAGAGATCTCCGGCTACAAGACATTTCTCTACGTTCCCCAAATAACAAACACCGCCAAGTTTAGACAGCGAGGGGCTGGTAACAAATAAAGGAGGCTGAGATCCATCAAACAATGTTGTTCGCTTGTATCGGCGTCCATAAATCATGACGTAGTGTTTACTGAACGCCAGTCACATGACAGCGCAGGCTTACCTCTGGACAGAAGTGCTGCAGTGTGTCTAGCAGTCATTAGTCTTAATGATGCCGCTAATGATGCTAAATGGTGCAACTGGCCTGCTCCCGGGCTCTGTTCAATGTAACGCGGCAGGAAACGGCCGGGTGGTATTAAAGCGCTACCTAGATTCCGGAGCGGCGTCATTTATAAAAGGCAAAAAGTTTGTGTAAGTATTATACAACGTTTGACTCATAAATACATCATATACTCCCCACGCTTCATATTACCGATTGTTATACAAACAGGATGTCTACACTGCCGGACTACTGGAAATAATCACCAAACTCTTTATACATAGAACACTACAACCCCCAACATGACCCACCACTGGACATGATCATCATACAATTCTATTACACTCTATACATAGAACACTACAACCCCCAACATGACCCACCACTGGACATGACCACCATACAATTCTATTACACTCTATACATAGAACACTACAACCCCCAACATGACCCATCACTGGACACGATCATCATACAATTCTATTACACTCTATACATAGAAAACTACAACCCCCAACATGACCCACCACTGGACATGATCATCATACAATTCTATTACACTCTATACATAGAACACTACAACCCCCAACATGACCCATCACTGGACATGATCATCATTCAATTCTATTACACTCTATACATAGAACACTACAACCCCCAATATGACCCACCACTGGACATGATCATAATACAATTCTATTACACTCTATATATAGAAAACTACAACCACCAACATGACTGACCACTGGACATGATCATCATACAATTCTATTACACTTTATACATAGAACACTACAACCCCCAACATGATCCACCACTGGGCATGATCATCATACAATTCTATTACACTCTATACATAGAAAACTACAACCCCCAACATGACTAACCACTGGACATGACCACCATACAATTCTATTACACTCTATACATAGGACACTACAACCCCCAACATGACCCACCACTGGACATAATCATCATACATAGAAAAGGATATACTCCCAACCATCTGGCATGAACATTGCCACCATCCCTGGTAAATCAAAAAAGAGAGTACCTCCAAAAATTGGGATTTTATGGGCAATGAAAAAAAGGGGTCAATGATATATAAAAAATATAAATTACACAAAATGAAGCAATTACAAAAATACATATATATACAAATACACACCACAGAAAGGTGGATACAAACAATAAATGACAATGCATGTGTAGAAATTATGAATGGTAACTATATTCGAAACCTCAAGAACCTGAGAAGAAGGTTCCTAGAGATATGAGACAGCTGATCCAACGCGTTTCAACTTTTGTGGATTTACACTAATGTCTTCCTCAGGGAAAAACAGCATCTCTGAAATTGCAGAAACACAATCAAATAGTACATAATGTTTTCAATAAGTTTATGTACTATTTGATTGTGTTTCTGCAATTTCAGAGATGCTGTTTTTCACTGAGGAAGACATTAGTGTAAATCCACAAAAGTTGAAACGCGTTGGTTCAGCTGTCTCATATCCCTAGGAACCTTCTTCTCAGGTTCTTGAGGTTTAGAATACAGTTACCATTCATTATTTCTACACATGCATTGTCATTTATTGTTTTTATCCACCTTTCTGTGAGGTGTTTTTGTATATATATATATTTGTAATTGCTTAATTTTGTGTAATTTTTCTATTAAATTTATATTTTTTTATATATCATTGACCCCTTTTTTTCATTGCCCATAAAATCCCAATTTTTGGAGGTACTCTCTTTTTTGATCATAATACAATTCTATTACACTCTATTGGCCAGATTCAGAGAGAGTTACGCCGGCGTATCAGTAGATACGCCGACGTAACTCTGAATCTGCGCCGTCGTAAATTTAAGCGTATTCTGGAAACCAGATACGCTTAAATTAGGCTAAGATACGAGCGGCGTAAGTCTCCTACGCCGTCGTATCTTAGGGTGCAATTTTCCCACTGGCCACTAGGTGTCGCTTCCGCTGAGTTCGGTGTAGAATATGTAAATGACTAGATACACCGATTCACGAACGTGCGTGCGCCCGTCGCAGTAAAGATACGCCGTTTACGTACGGCTTTTTCCGGCGTAAAGTTATTCCAACAAATAGCTGGCCTAGTCAATGTTAAGTATGGCCGTCGTTCCCGCGTCAAAATGTGAAATTTTTACGTCATTTGCGTAAGTCATCCGTGAATGGGGCTGGACGTAATTTACGTTCACGTCGAAACCAATACGTCCTTGCGGCGTACTTTGGGATATTTACACGCATGCGCCGTTCGTAAAAAAACGTCAATCACGTTGGGTCACGAGTCATTTACATAAAAAACCCCCCCCCCCCCCATTCTCATTTGAATTAGGCGCGCTTACGCCGGCCCCATTTACGCTACCCCGCCGTAAGTTAGGAGGCAAGTGCTTTGTGAATACAGTACTTGTCTCTCTGACTTAAGGCGGCGTAGCGTAAATACAATACGCTACGCCGCCTTAAAGATGCGGCGCCCTACCTAAATCTGGCTATATACATAGAACACTACAACCCCCAACATGACCGACCACTGGAGATGATCAGAATTGTATTCCACTCTGTACAGACATAGGGGATTAGGCCTCCCTTTAGTATGATCTGCCAGTCTGGGGTTTATAGTTTCTCCAGGAGTTGGGCGACAGATGTCTGAGATATGGTCTGGAGTGGTCCTCCATTCTCTAGGAATGTCCCTCAACAATCTGCATGGTCAGGCTGGCTGTATAAACAGAAGTCAGGAGACATGGATAGTATGTCCAATTTCACTTTCATGGACAGCCTATGGAAGGTCACGGTCACATGTGATCAGCGGGGCGCTCTCAAGCAGAGAAGCCTGGCATAAGTCACATTCCAGACGGAACCCTCCTCCTCCTTGGTTGAGGGCCATGCCGGGTTCCCAGGTCAAATGTTTTTCACATTAAGCTTTCTTTCAGTTATTTTACCAGCCTGAGAAAATATTTATCTCATTAGACAGCTGATGATATGTCTCATGGAAGATAATAATAGCTTGGACGAATGGAACAGGCCGCACGGTGGTTTGATGACTATGGCGTTGAGGTCATGGTTTTAGTCTCCCCATTGCAGGGCCGATCCTAGGGTCACAGGCGCCTGGGTGCAGAAATATTTCTGGCGCCCCCACATGGGCGTGGTCATTTTACTAACTCCTCCCCTTTACAAATGTTTCTATGGCAATAACTCAACCACAGAGATCCCCCCCCCCCCACAAAGTCTTCATTACCCTGAGATTCTTACATGATCTCTTAACAATAAACAAAATGCAGGAAGAGAAGCAGAGTACTTTATTGGGACCTGGAGGAGGGGTCTCTCTGATGGACACAGAGAGGGCTTCTGTTAGAGAGTCTGTTAGAAAGACCCCCAGACATACTACAGACATGATACAGGAGACGGTCAGAGACTGCAGACATAGTACAGGAGATGATCAGAGACTGCAGACATAGTACAGGAGATGACCAGAGACTGCAGACATAGTACAGGAGATGATCAGAGACTGCAGACATAGTACAGGAGATGATCAGAGACTGCAGACATAGTACAGGAGATGATCAGAGACTACAGACACAGTACAGGAGATGATCAGAGACTGCAGACATAATACAGGAGATGATCAGAGACTGCAGACATAGTGCAGGAGATGATCAGAGACTGCAGACATAGTACAGGAGATGGTCAGAGACTGCAGACATAGTACATGAGATGATCAGAGACTGCAGACATAGTACAGGAGATGGTCAGAGACTACAGACACAGTACAGGAGATGATCAGAGACTGTAGAGATAGTACAGGAGATGATCAGAGACTGCAGACATAGTACCGGAGATGATCAGAGACTGCAGAGTACAGGAGATGATCAGAGACTGCAGACATAGTACAGGAGATGATCAGAGACTGCAGACACAGTACAGGAGATGGTCAGAGACTACAGACACAGTACAGGAGATGATCAGAGACTGCAGACATAGTAAAGGAGATGGTCAGAGACTACAGACATAGTACAGGAGATGGTCAGAGACTGCAGACACAGTATAGGAGATGATCAGAGACTGCAGACATAGTACAGGAGATGGTCAGAGACTGCAGACATAGTAAATGAGATGGTCAGAGACTACAGATATAGTACAGGAGATGGTCAGAGACACATCAGTTCTGGACGGACACACACCTATGCTCAGAACACTAGTTCTGGACAGACACAAACAAAGAGAGAAGGAGGGAGGGGAGAACTCTGCCACTTCGGCGCCCCCACCTCTGCAGGCGCCTGGGTGCAAAGCACCCTGTGCACCCTGCCTAGGATCGGCCCTGCCCCATTGTGACAAAATCTACACAGAGTTTAGGCTTCAGAATAAACTGCCATAGGTAGTCATTCAAACCTAGTGCTGCTGGACTAGTGGGTGGGTGGATGTGACTGCAGTGGACAGCACTGGAGAGGAGGTGAATATAGCAGATGGAGTATTTTTTTATTTTAGGAGCTTCCAGGGGTCAGGGGATCAATTTTTATATTTTTGGTCCAAGTCAGAATTAGGCTTCAAAGTCGATGTAAACCCTAATGGTTAGACGTTTAGTTTGCTAAATCACTGTGTATACTTAACAAATGTCAGACCATATTCACCTTCTTGTTATCCTTTGATGCATCTCAGGGCTGCTGATCTTTTGCAGCGTCCTTGCAGCCACAGCCTGTATACATTTAGGTAGATTCAGGTAGGGGCGCCTAAACTTAAGGACGGCGTAGCCTAGCGTGTTTACACTACGCCGCCTTAAGTAAGAGAGGAAAGTACATGATTCAGAAAGCACTTACCTCCTTACTTAGGGCGGCAAAGTGTAAACAGGGCGGGCGTAAGGGCGCCTAATTCAAATTGCTTGGAGGGGGGCGTGTAGTATGGAAATGAGGCTTGACCTCAAGTTTTTTACGTTTTTTTACACTGCGCATGCGCCGGGCGACTACATTTCCCAGTGCGCATTGCGGCTAAGTAGGCCGTACGGGCCTATTGATTTCGACACGGACGTAAACTACGTAACTCCCGATTCGCGGACGACTTACGCAAACGACGTTAACATTTCGAAATTTGCGGCGGGAACGGCGGCCATACTTAACATTGGGTAGGCCACTAGAGCATAGCTCTAACTTTAGGCGGCCTATCCCTTACGGAAACGACGTAATTCGATGGCGTAGGCCTGGCGTACGTTTGCGTTTGGTCGTGAATCGGCGTATCCCCTCATTTAAATAATCTACGCCGGCCGCAATGGAAGCGCCATCTAGCGGCCAAAAGACACATTGCAATCTAAGATAGAACGGCGCAAGCCGTCTTATCTTAGATATGTATAAGTGTATCTCTGTTAGAGAATACACTTAAACATAGGTTGGCTTAGATTCAGAGTTAGGTCGGCTTATCTGTAGATAAGCCGGCCTAACTCTTTGTGAATCTACCTAATTGACTCCAGCTATGGTTTCATGGCACAGCTCAAGTTGGGATTCTAGATGGGATGAGCTCAGTTCAGTTCAAACTCAGTCTGAACCTAGTTTGAAACAACTAGTGGCCAAACATGGCCACAGCCACCCTTGCCCAACCACCTGATATAAGGTGACAACGGTCTGTCCCAGGACCGGGTGGTTCCATGGGTACCAAGCTGCTCTTTTAGGGGGGCGGCAAAATGACACCTGCCACTCTGTCCCCATCTTCCTCTTGTGCGCTTCCGTTGCCACTCTGTCACCCTTGGTGACTTTTGCATTACACAGGCATAGTCCACTGTTGTGACTAGGGATGTGCTGGGATCAGTCCAAACTCCATCCTAACCTAGTTCGGCAGAACACATGGGAAGCTGTTAGATGACCATATTCCCACTGGCCCAATCAGCTGAGGCTGGCAGGGATGTGGCCAGATGAAGTCAATGATGTCACAAGCATCCCCGCCCCACAGCTGCAAATGGACAAAAAGTATGGCTACAGGTGATTTTGCGCTCTGGGATGCAATCATGTAATAGATTCCCTTGGGTCCTGCAGACCTAGGTTCAGGCAAGACTAAAAATCGGGCGCTCCGCCCTATCTAAATTGTTCCTACTCCTACCTTCTTTGGTGGCTATGTGAGGTTTCTGGTTGCTATGTGGGCTCTCTGGTTGCTATGTGGAGCCTCTGGTGGCTATGCAGGGTCTCAGGTGGCTGTGTGGGGTCTTTGGTTGCTATGTGGAGTCTCTGGTGGTTATGCAGGGTCTCTGGTGGCTATGTAGGGTCTCTAGTGACTAAGCAGGGTCTATAGTGGCTATGGAGGGTCTCTGGTGGCTGTGTGGGGTCTCTGGTGATTATGTGGGGCAGAGAACAGGGGTGAGCGGGGCTGAGGACAGGGGTCAGCAGTGCCAAGGACAGGGTCTCTGGTGGCTATGTGGGGTCTCTGGTTGCTATGTGGGATCTCTGGTGGCTATGTGGAGTCTCTGGTGGCTATGTGGGGTCTCTGGTGGCTATGTGGGGTCTCTGGTGGCTATGCGGGGTCTCTGGTGGCTGTGTGGGGTCTCTGGTGTCTGTGTGGTGTCTCTGGTGGCTGTGCGGGGTCTCTGGTGGCTATGCTGGGTCTCTGTTGGCTATGTGGAGTTTCTGGTGGCTATGCAGGGTCTCTGGTGGCTGTGTGGGGTCTCTGGTGGCTATGTGGGGTCTCTGGTGGCTATGCGGGGTCTCTGGTGGCTATACGGGGTCTCTGGTGGCTATACGGGGTCTCTGGTGGCTATTCCGGGGCTCTGGTGGCTATTCCGGGGCTCTGGTAGCTATGGAGAGTCTCTGGTGGCTATGGAGGGTCTCTGGTGGCTATGCGGGGTCTCTGGTGGCTGTCAGGGGTCTCTGGTGGCTGTGCAATGTCTCTGGTGGCTGTGCGGGATCTCTGGTGGCTGTGCGGGATCTCTGGTAGCTATGCGGGGTCTCTGGTGGCTATGGAGGGTCTCTGGTGGCTATGATGGGTCTCTGGCGGCAGTGTGCAGTCTCTAGTGGTTATGTGGGGCAGAGGACAAGGGTGAGCGGGGCTGAGGACAGGGGGCAGCAGTGCCGAGGACAGGGTCAGCTGGGCAGAGAACAGGGGTTCAGCAGGGCAGAGCATGGGGTAGCGTAGCACGGGACAAGGGTCAGTATGGCAGAGGATGGGATCAGCAGGGCAGAGGATGGGGTAGCGTAGCACGGGACAGGGGTCAGTATGGCAGAGGATGGGATCAGCAGGGCAGAGGATGGGGTCATTGCTGGCAGGGCTCTCAGTAGTGCTGCTCCTCCCCAACTGCACACAGCCAAGGCTGGATTCTTTTACAGACACTCCTCTATCCGCACAGTGTGTAGCCAGATATTGCAGTTCCGCTGAGGATTTAAAAGGTTCAGAAGAACTGCAAACAGCCAGCCACACACTCTGCCTGTACAAGAATCTCAGCTGTGTGCAGCGTGGCCCGGGCACAGCATCCATGAGAGGGGGAGAGGTGCACCACCCCCTAGATCCAGCTGTCCTCAACACTGCTTGCCGAGGGAGGAGGGCGGGAATAGAGCAAGGAGGTACACTCCTATGTAGCCAGCCACACCTCCGGGCAGCGTTATTGATGCCCGACACGCTTCAAAGGGAGTTGGCAACTAGTAGATGGAAACCCAAGTGACCGGGAGGCCTCACGGCCCCTTTGAGCATGGGTGGTGGTCACCATTGCGACCCCTGACGCTACGCCCATGCTCATATTGTCCCTTCTGCATGGGGGCGGCACCACCCACCCCTTAAGGACACCACCCAAGGCAAACGCCTTGTTTGACTAATGATAGATACGCCCCTGGTTGTCACCCTATACCAGGGAAGCAAACACGGGCCTTCATGCAAGCAAAGGACTGAAAACAACCTGATATTACATTAACATGTTAAAGCTAATGGGGTAAATTCAGGTAGCAATTACGCCTGCGTATCCATAGATACGCAGCGTAATTGCTAAGTAGCGCCGGCGTATCGACTTTCTGTATTCAGAAAGCTCGATACGCCGACTGCAGCCTAAGATATGACTGGCATAAGGCTCTTATGCCGTCGTATCGTAGGCTGCATTCTTACGCTGGCCGCTAGGTGGCGTTCCCGTAGTGGTCAGCGTAGAGTATGCAAATTGCATACTCACGCCGATTCACAACCGTACGCGCGCCCGGCGTTCGAATTTTACGTCGTTTGCGTTCCTCGGTTTCTGCGTAAGGTTGCTCCTGCTAATAGCAGGCGCAGCCAATGCTAAGTATACCCGTCGTTCCCACGTCCCGATTTTTGAAAATTACGTCGTTTGCGTAAGTGAATCGTGAATGGTGCTGGACGCCATTTACGTTCACGTTGAAGCAAATGACGTCCTTGCGACGTCATTTACCGCAATGCACGTCGGGAAAGTTTCCAGATGGAACATGCGCACTACGTTCGGCGCGGGAACGCGCCTAATTTAAATGATCCACGCCCCCTACGTGATCATTTAAATTACGCGTGCTTACGCCGGCCACTTTTACGGAACGCCCCCGCAAATTACGGAGCTACGGCTTCGTGAATGAAGCGTAGCGCAAGTAATTTACGGAGGCGTAGCGTAAAAACGGAACGCTGCGCCTCCGTAAGAGTGCGCAGCCCTACCTGAATCTACCCCAATATTTTTGTTCAACAATATCTGTTTGAGCAAGCGATAGGTTACTACGATGCACAGCAGGGTTCTCCTTTAACTAATGCTTTTTTTTTTATTTCTTTTTTTTTAAACCGGCACATATTATTAAGATTCAGTCATTTGGTACAACTGGAATTTCATATAGTTCTGGCATCATCCATTGTATATGCAATGGAAAAGCCAAGTCATAACACAAGGTTAGCTAAAACATAAAAAAAAAATACATTTTTTATGGGTTGAACCCAGTGCAAAAAATATATATTTATAGCTTTCTGTAACATATTTCGTCCTGCAGGAATAAAATGCAGGAATAAAATGTCAATTTATCCCCGACGAACCTCCGATAGAGTCAGAATAATTTCCCCTTACAAAAATAATAAAATAGCGAGGTAGGAAAGAGGGAGAACAAAAAAATATCAAGCCGACTTTAATTTATATTAGCGAGGTCCAATATTTCTTGGTGCGGTCAGCCGTGTTTGTACAAAACCCACCACATCCTGGTGGTCTGAGCGCAAAGGCAAATTACCGAGTAATATAATAAAAGGTTTTGGATGGGTCCGGCATTTATTTTGGGCGAGCGGAAAGCCCTTTGCAGACCGCCATTGGCTCAAGGCTTTCCGAAGGTCGGCCACTTTTTTGTAACAGCGCGCCAAAGTCCTCGGTTGTCAACAACCACAGGCGGGCTTATTCAATAAAGAGAAAATTAGCTGAGTGCAAAGTGCGGAAAACCACAGCAGCCAATCACAATCCACTGCGCTCAAGGCAGACCGGTACAAAATGTCTCTTCCGAGAAGAACGCGTAAACCCGATCACTAAAATCTCAGGGAAATTGCAATTTTAAAGGTTGTTTTCTCTGCAGGCCTTTCTGGAACTTTTCATTTAACCACATGACCACCGGGCCTATTCTGGCACTTCTCTCCTTCATGTAAAAATCTAAATTTTTTTGCTAAAAAATTAATCAGAACCACCAAACATTATGGCCCAGATTCACAGAGAGCAAGGCGCACATTACGCCGCCGTAGAGTAACCAATGTACGCTACGCCAACGCAGCGCAGAGAGGCAAGCATTGAATTCAGCAAGCCAGTGCTCCCAATGCTGCGCCAGCGTGGCGTGGGATTCGAAGGCGTACGCCGGCGTAGGTGGAAGTGGGCGTGACCCATGCAAATGAGGCGTGACCCCATGCAAATGATGGGCCGAGCGCCAGACAGATACGTATTAAGAACGGCGCATGCGCCGTGAGGTGGACGCATCCCCCTGCGCCTGCTCACAACCACGTCGGAACAACTGCCTAAACTACGCCGGATCACTGCTTACGGCGTGAACGTAACCTACGCCCAGCCAGACACATGTCCAACGTAAAATACGCCAGGTTGTGTTCCCTGGTGCAGACCTGTGCATGTCTGCTGCTGGGTTGCACCTCCTTTATGGGGCATAACTTTACGCCGGACGTACAACTTACGCGCACCTCTCGTAGCCTGCGTCGGGCGCACGCAGGTTCGTGAATCGCCGTATTTCCCTCATTTGCATGTTTGAATGGCTAATCAATGGGAGCGGCACCATGCACCCAGCCTAAATGTGCGCCCACCCTACGCCGGCGTAAGCAAGCTACGTCGGCGGGGTGTAGCCTGGTTTTAGGCACATATATGTTTGTGGGTCTGGCGCACAGATACGACGGCGCACATTTGCACTTACGTCGGCGTAACTTGTTATATGTCGGCGTAAGTGCTTTGTGAATCTGATCCTATATATTATTTTTTTTAGCAGACACCCTAGGGAATAAAATGGCGGTCATTGCAACTTTTTTTCTCACACATAGTTTTTCAAACGCCTTTTTTTGGGAAAAAAAAAACGTTTCATGAATTAAAAAATAACAAAACAGTAAAGTTAGCCTAATTTTTTGTATAATATGAAAGATTATGTTATGCTGAGAAAATAGATACCTAACATGTCACGCTTTAAAATTGCACACACTCATGGAATGGCGCCAAATGTCGGTAATTAAAAATCTCCATAGGCGACGCTTTACATTTTTTTACAGGTTACAATTTTCGACTTACAGAGGAGGTCTAGTGCTAGAATTGTTGCACATGCTCTAACGCACGCGACGATACCTCACATGTGGGGTTTAAACGGCGTTTACATATGTGGGAGGGACTTGCATGCATATTTGCTTCTGAGCGCGAGCTACCGGGGACAGGGGCGCTTTAACATTGGGATTTCACATGTCATGCGACTTGGGGGGTGTCACAAGTTGGATCCCAAGTCGCAGCAATGTGAACCGAGCCGAAGGGTTTACAACAATTCTAAGTTCTCTACGGAGGGACAAATAGGTAGATTCAGAAAGAGTTAGGCCGGCTTATCAGTAGATACGCTGACCTAACTCAGAATCTGCGCCGACCTATGTTTAATTGTATTCTCAAACAGAGATACGCTTAAACATATCTAAGATACGACGGCTTGCGCCGTCCTATCTTAGGTTGCAATATTGAGGCTGGCCGCTAGGTGGCGCTTCCATTGCGTTCGGCGTAGAATATGCAAATTAGTAGATACGCCGATTCACGAACGTACGCCCGGCCGACGCAGTACTTTTAAGGCGTTTACGTAAGAGATAGGCCGCGTAAAGTTAGAGCTAGGCCCTAGTTGGAATAGCCCTATTAAGTATGGCCGCCGTTCCCGCGTCGAAATTCGAAATTTTTACGTCGTTTGCGTAAGTCGTCCGTCAATAGGGATTTACGTAGTTTATGTCCACGTCGAAATCAATAGGCCCGTGCGGCGTACTTAGCCGCAATGCACACTGGGAAATGTAGGCGCCCAGCGCATGCGCAGTTAAAAAAAAATGTCAAAAACGTAAGGTCAAGCCCCATTAACATAAAACACGCCCCCTTACACACATTTGAATTAGGCGCCCTTACGCCCGCTCGCTTTAGGCTACGCCGCCGTAACTTAGCAGGCAATTACATTGAGAATCAAGCACTTGCCTAGCTAACTTACGGCGGTGTAGCCTTAACACGCTAAGCTACGCCGCCGTAAGTTTATTCCATTCTACCTGAATCTACCTATACATCTACATTTTTCTGCAGAATAACTGTTTACTGAAGCTTACCGCCGGCGTATATACGGCACATATTTACCCAGAAGTCTCTTCTCCATCTGAAAAGAAGCTTATTTGCAGTACAATTATTCACATCAGGCCTAAAGCAACTTCAACCACGCAGCGCTGAATCCGAGGTGCTCCGCGGGTCACCAGATTTCAAGGATAGGTTCTTTATTTTCAAAGATCCCCCCCACCAAACCTACAGTAACCCAAGATTGGCCCCAACTGTCGATAAATTATGTCCTATGGTAACAGCAACACCATCGCATTACGAAAAAAAAAATGTCAGATGGAAGAGATGACTACTGAGGCGCGGTGCATGTTGATGGACTCCATATGCTTTATTTAAACAAGAGTTTAACTCTGCCGAGAAGGACCCGACGGCTGACATAACAAATGGATCACACTTCAGTAATCCGGTGCTGGGAGATACTGGGAAAATAACACGGATCAAAGCGGATTTTAACCCAGTCGGGCAAGCTCCGTTCCACGCGATCGACCTTGTGATGGACAGCGAGTAAGACACTGGAAAGGAAATCCCCGCTTCACAAATAGTAGAAAGAGAGATTTAATTTTCCTCACTTTTTGGAATAATTTTATTGAACGTTATATTGGGATACACTATAAGGAAGCTCTATCTGTATATAAAACAGTTGAAACGCGTAGGTGGGCGCAGCATATTGCATTAGAGCAGGGGTAAGCAACCTTTCAGAGGTGGAGATCTACCTGAACAACACAATAGTGCCCTCTGCCCCCATAGCAGTGTCCTCTGATCCTTTGACATCACCTACCCTCTCACACACACAATAGTGCCCTCTGCCCCCCATCCCCATAGCATTGTTCCCGGCTCCTTTGACATCCCAGTCCCCACAACAGTGCCCTCTGCCGCCCCCCCCCCCCATCCCCATAGCAATGTCCTCTGCTTCTTTGACATCCCCCCCCACAATAGTGCCCTTTGCCCATCATCCCAATACCAATGTCTTCTGCCGCACACTAGTGCCCTCTGCCCCACCCCAATCCCCATAGCCATGTACTCTGCTCCTTTGACATCTCTCTCCCCCACAATAGTTCCCTCTGTCCCCTATCCCCATACCTATGCCCTCTACTCCTTTGACACCCCAACCCCCCACAATAGTGCCCTCTGCTCCACCCCAATCCCTATAGCAATGTCCCCTGCTACTTTCACATCTCTCCCCCCCACAATAGTTCCCTCTGCCCTCCATCCCCATACCAATGTCCCCTGCTCCTTTGACATCTCTCCCCCCAATAGTTCCCTCTGCCCCCCATCCCCATACCATTGCCTCTGTTCCTTTGATATCTCTGCCCCTCACAATAGTTCCCTCTGCCCCCCATCGCCATACCAATGTCCTATGTTCTTTTGAAATTACCCCCTACATTAGTGCCCTCTGCTCCCCCATCCCAATGTCCTCTGCCCCACAATAGTGCCCTCTGCCCCACCCCAATCTCTATAGCAATGTCCCCTGCTACTTTCACATCTCTCCCCCCCCCCCCCCACAATAGTTCCCTCTGCCCCACATCTCCATACCAATATCCTCTACTCCTTTGACTTCCCCCCCCCCCACAATAGTTCCCTCTGCCCCCGCATCCCCATAGCAATGTCCTCTGTTCCTTTGACATCTCCCCCTCCCGCAATAGTTCCCTCTGCCCCCCATCCCCATACCAAGGTCCTCTGCTCCTTTGACATCCCCCCTTCCCACAATACTTCCCTCTGCCCCCTATCCCCATACCAATATCCTCTGCTCTGTTGACATCTCTCCCCCACAATAGTGCCCTCTGCAGCCTCATAGGACAGAGGAAAATGAAAACTCCTCCTACAAGCTTTAACCAGACGCTGAGTCACAAGACTGCTATATACTGCTGATGAGAAAAGGGTATTTAGCAGTTTATATTTACTAAAACGATTGCATTTCCATGTTGTGTGTACTGTGGGAGACCAGATATAGTGAATGCAGAGTCCTGGGTTTAGTATCACTTTAACTCTTCGACCCTGTGCACCGCAGGTCTCCGCAACATCAAAGGGGCTGTGGGATAGGACTTCATTAACCTTTTTATTCTAAGTGGTCAGATCTTTTATTGTCACTCTGCACAGTGGCCTGGAGGTCTACAGATGCCCGAGAAGTGACTGTACATCTCCAGGAAGGTCAGAGGTGGCTTTTCACTTCCAAGAATACTGGGGATTGTTTGGGAAGAAGAATCGAAACCTACAAAGCCTGTAATTAGAAGCAGGAGGAGGCCGCCAGCTGGAATCTCATCTGTGGATTCAGGAGGGCAGTTCCTATACTGAGCTTCCACCTAAACCAAGCCATTGGAAGCCGGCTTGCTTCGGTGACATAGTCCATTGCAAGGGCAGACTTTCTATAAGCCACTTGTAGTTATGGATTTAACAGGTGTGTCAGTGGTGTTCCCTCTCAAGCAGTGGTTCTCAACCTTTTTTCAGCCAACGCACCCTTTAACCACTTGGCGCTGCGCCACTGCCGAATGACGGCTACAGCGCGGACCCCACCCGAATGCCGGGAGGACGTCAATAGACGTCCTCCCCCTTCGCACGCTCCCTGCGCGCCCTGCATCGCTGTGATTACCCGAATCACTGAGACTCGGGTGATCACGGATCCGAGTAAGGGGCCGTTCCCGGCCCCTTACCACGTGCTCAGCTGTCAGCCAATGGCAGCTGATCATATGATGTAAACAAAAGCTGTTAATCGTTTTTTTTTTCTCCAGCTTGAGGAGAAAAAAAAAGTCGGTCACCGGCTTATGTGAAAGGAACATCGGTCCCAAGAGGAAGGAGGCACATCTGCCTCGTGTGCCACCAGTAACCCCTGCCAGTGCCACCTGCAATTGCCCACAGTGCCCACCAGTGCCACCTATCAATGCCCATGAGTGCCACCTATCAATGCCCACAAGTGCCACCTATAAATGCCCACAAGTGCCACCCTTTCAATGCCTCCTTAGTGCCACCTAGCAGTGCTGCCTATCAGTGCCCATTACTGCCACCCATCAGTGCCCATCACCGCCACCCATCAGTGCCCATTCCTTGCCACTTCTCAGTGCCCACCAGTGCCACCTATCAATGCCCATCACTGCCACCCATCAGTGCCACCTATCAATGCCACCCTTTAGTGCCACCAGTGCCACCTATTAATGCCCTTCAATACCACCCATCAGTGCCACCTCTCAGTGCCCACCAGTGCCGCCTATCGGTGCCCACCAGTGCCGCCTTATCAGTGCCCATCGGTGCCCATCAGTGCAGCCTCATCAGCGTACATCAATGAAGGAGAAAAATTACCCGTTTGCAAAATTTTATAAAAAAATATAAAAAAATTTTTTTAACAAAAAATAAAAACCGCAAAGGTGATCAAATACCAACAAAATAAAGCTCTATTTGTGGAAAATGCCTTTGTCTTGCAGGTGGTGTTTTTCTTTTTAAAGTGGGTTTACAGACACTTTAAAGTTCATGTAAAGGCAGGCGTCCCAATACTTTTGACGATATAGTGTAGGTGAAAACAGCATTAAAAAAAAAAAAAGAAAATAACTATTATGGGTTCGCATTGTTTTATCAGACTGTCTAGAGTTACTTTTGTCATTTTCTGCACATACGTCGGGCATCGAAAAGCCACCCTGACCCCCCCCGCCGGTTGGCGGAACGTTATTTCCATCAGGCGAGACGATCCTGAGAGAAGGAAGTCATATTTTGGTTGTCAGGGACTCGACATCCTGTTTTCGGCTCATATGCCGCGAATCCTCTGGTGTAGTCACCTCAGCCCGTTTCCTTCACATCTGGCTTTCATAAAGTGGCAGAGGCCGACATCGGATCCCCCCCCCTTCCCCAAACATCCCGTATGCGAGGCCAGGCCTCCCGTCTGCGGCAGAGCAGCATGCGTCCCGGCCTCTGCTGTTCCCCACACTGTCTCCATTCAGCCCTCACTGCGGAGGCCATGATGGGTATGAAATGGAGATCCTCGGTTGTCCGATGGGGTGCCGGAGTCTGACCCGCTCGCTGGGAGCGGAGAGGAGGGCAGCGGCATGGGGCAGAATGGAAATGGGGCCATGGATTGTTTGCACAGCCAATGCTTGTACTGCAAACTTATACCTCTCCGCTGCTGAGTTTATTTGACTAAAATTAGACCGAGGGGACTTTATCCTAAACTACTACTACAAGGATTCCTGAAAGGAGAACTGCTGCTTGACAGCCAATGCGGATCATTTAACCACTTAAGACCCGGACCAAAATGCAGCTAAAGGACCCGGCCAGGTTTTGCGATTCAGCACTGCGTCGCTTTAACAGACAATTGCGCGGTCGTGCGACGTGGCTCCCAAACAAAATTTGCGTCCTTTTTTTCCCACAAATAGAGCTTTCTTTTGGTGGTATTTGATCACCTCTGCGGTTTTTATTTTTTGCGCTATAAACAAAAATAGAGCGCCAATTTTAAAAAAAAAACAATATTTTTTACTTTTTGCTATAATAAATATCCCCCAAAAATATATTAAAAAAATGTTTTTCCTCAGTTTAGGCCGATACGTATTCTTCTACCTATTTTTGGTAAAAAAATCGCAATAAGTGTTTATCGGTTGGTTTGCGCAAAATTTATAATGTTTACAAAATAGGGGATAGTTTTATTGCATTTTTATCTACTAATGGCGGCGATCAGCGATTTTTTTCGTGACTGCGACATTATGGCGGACACTTCGGACAATTTTGACACATTTTTGGGACCATTGTCATTTTCACAGCAAAAAATGCTATAAAAATGCATTGTTTACTGTGAAAATGACAATTGCAGTTTGGGAGTTAACCACAAAGGGGGCGCTGAAGGAGTTATGTGTGGCCTCATGTGTGTTTACAACTGTAGGGGGGTGTGGCTGTAGGTGTGACGTCATTGATTGTATCCCCCTATAAAAGGGAACACACGATCAATGACGGCGCCACAGTGAAGAACGGGAAAGCTGCGTTTACACACAGCTCTCCCCGTTCTTCAGCTCCGGGGACCGATCGCGGGACTCCAGCGGCGATCGGGTCCGCGGGTCCCGGAGCTTCGGATTGGGTCGCGCCCGTGACCCACAGCTGGGCACTAGCACAGGAGGTACCTGTACTTGCATGTGCGCAGCCGTGCCATTCTGCCGACGTAAATGTGCAGGAGGCGGTCCTTAAGTGGTTAATGGCATCCCAGTCTTATGCGGCGTACACACGTTCAAATATTTCATCGAAAAAAACCTTGGAGGCTTCGCACCCAGGCGCCTGCAGAGGTGGGGGCACCGAAGTGTATACACACACGAAAGTGCTTCAAAGAAGCTACTTGCAGGAAATTGTTGGACGTCCCGCAAGCGCATCACTCCAGTGTTAAAGCACCCGGGCTCTCACACTGGGATTGCAAATGAGGCTTTTTTCAGGCGCTATTTTTAACGCTAAAGCGTCTGAAAAACCCCTCCAGTGTGAAAGGGGTCTAATGGACCATCTTCTGTACTATTGTCTGCAGTCTCTGACCATCTCCTATATCATGTCTGCAGTCTCTGACCATCTCCTGTAGAATGTCTGCAATCTCTGACCATCTCCTATATCATGTCTGCAGTCTCTGACCATCTCCTGTACAATGTCTGCAGTCTCTGACCATCTCCTGTACTATGTCTGCAGTCTCTGACCATCTCCTATATCATGTCTGAAGTCTCTGACCATCTGCTGTACTATGTCTGCAGTCTCTAATCATCTTCTGTACCATGTCTGCAGTCTCTGACCGTCTCCTGTATTATGTCTGCAGTCTCTGACCGTCTCCTGTATCATGTCTGCAGTCTGTGACCGTCTCCTGTATCATGTCTGTAGTATGTCTGGGGGTCTTTCTAACAGACTCTCTAACAGAAGCCCTCTCTGTGTCCAGATAGCCCCCCCCCCCGCCCAGGTCCCAATAAAGTACTCTGCTTCTCTTCCTGTATTTTGTTTTTCGTTAAGAGATCATGTAAGGATCCCAGGGTAGTGAAGACTTTGTGGGGGAGCATTTCTGTGGTTGAGTCGTTGCCATAGAAACATTTGTAAAGGGGAGGAGTTAGTAAAATGACCACGCCCATGTGGGGGCGCCAGAAATATTTATGCACCCAGGCGCCTGTGACCCTAAGATCGGCCCTGCTTGGATGAATTCCGCTCAAGCTTGTCTTGCATACACACGGTTACACAAAAGTTCTCTGAACCTTCGACCGTCAAGAACACGGGGACGAGAAAATTAAGTCCAATGCTTCTGAGCGTGTGTCAAATTGTTTCCGAGCACGCGTCGAATTGTTTCCGAGAATTGCTACAAACGATCTGAATTTCCGTTTTTTTTTTTTTTTTTCGTCTGAAAATTTGAGAACCAGCTCTCAAATTTTAGTTGCCGAAAACTCAGACAGGAAAAGTCCAATACAGCCTACACACGGTCGTAATTTCCGACCAAAAGCTCACATCGGACTTTTCTTGTCGGAAATCCCGACTGTGTGTGTACGGGGCATTAGTCCGTAATATTGAGCTTTATATTGGGTATTACATTGTGTTGCAGCAGATCGCAAAGGCAGAGGGCCCAGATTCTGAAAGGGCTTACGACGGCGCAAAGCAATGTACGCCGTCGTAAGTCCTAATCTGGGCCGTCGTATCTGTGCGACTGATTCTTAGAATCAGTTACGCATAGATAACCATTAAATCCGACAGGCGTAAGGCTCTTACGCTGTCGGATCTTAAATGCAATTTTTTTTTTTGCCGCTAGGTGTCGCCTCCGTCATTTTCCCCGTCGTGTATGCAAATTAGCAAAATACGTGAATTCCCAAACGTACGCACAGTCGACGCAGTGAAGTTACGATGTTTACGTTAGATTTGCGACGCATAAAGTTGCCCCTGCTATATGAGGGGCAACCAATGTTAAGTATGGCCGTCGTTCCCGCGTCGAAATGTAAAAATTGACATCGTTTGCGTAAGTCGCCCATAATTGGGGCTGGATGCCATTTACGTTCACGTCGAAACCAATGACGCCCTTGCGACGTCATTTAGCGCAATGCACGTCGGGAAATTTTAGGGACGGCGCATGCGCAGTACGTTCGGCGCAGGAACGCGCCTAATTTAAATGCTCTATGCCCCCTACCTGGCTCATTTGAATTAGGCGGGCTTGCGCCGGGGGATTTACGCTACGCCGCCGCAACTTTACAGGCAAGTTCTTTGTGAATAAAGCACTTGCCTGTAAAACTTGCGGCGGCGTAACGTAAATGACATACGTTATGCCGCATCTACGAGAATCTGGGCCAGAGTGTTCTGCTTGCGGCGCGAGAAACGCGCATTGGAGCGCACTATTCCAGCACTGCACTAAACTTTGGCTTTAGATACATTGTAACCAAATCAATTTAAATTCACTTTCTGAAAAGTTTCAAAGAAAATGTTTGGGATTCTGATGTCAAAGTTGGCCGTTAAGGTTCCCGGAGAATTTTTTTTTGCTTTTATTCTTTAGAATTATTTTGTGAAGAAAGAGAAGAAAAATGAAAGCCGTAAATTGTCACATGCTGTGCGTTCTCTGGAAATAAATTCATTATTATTTTTCTACCTGTGAGTGCCGGGGACGTGAAACGCCAATTTAATGAGCCTGGGAACAATGATATTAAGGCGGCTGGGTCATTCCTGCCTCCCCACCCCAATTCCCACCGGCATATAAATCACGTATATTAGTAGAAGAATGGTTAATAATACTAATTATGATTTACAGCGGCGGGAAAGAGTGCAGGTCTGTACAAAATATCTGCCTAAAGGAGCCCTCCGCCTAACACTGACTGCTTCCAATTAGTCCACACTGTATGTGTAGTCACTGATAAACTGCATAAAGCTTCTCCTAAAGCTTATCCAAACATAAAACCAAAAAATGGATATATTGCAAACTATGGCCCAGATTCACAGAGAACGGGTGCACATTACGCCGTCGCAGCGCAAACAATGTACGCTACGCCAATGCAGCGCAGAGAGGCAAGCATGGAATTCACCAAGCCAGTGCTCCCAACGCTTCGCTGGGTTTCGAAGGCGTACGCCGGCGTAGGTGGAAGTGGGCGTGAGCCATGTAAATGAGGCGTGATCCCATGCAAATGATGGGCCGAGGCGCCAGACAGATACGTATCACAAACTGCGCATGCGCCAAGACGTGGACGCATTCCCCTGCACCTGCTCACAACCACGTTGGAACAACTGCCTAAACGACGGCGGATCACTGCATACGGTGTGAACGTAACCTA
The DNA here is from genome assembly GCF_905171775.1 of Rana temporaria. Taxonomy (NCBI): domain Eukaryota; kingdom Metazoa; phylum Chordata; class Amphibia; order Anura; family Ranidae; genus Rana; species Rana temporaria. The sequence goes on from NC_053495.1 coordinate 197,996,516, forward strand.
CGCCCAGTCAGACACGTCCAACGTAAAATACGCCGGCTTGTGTTCCCTGGTGCAGACCTTTGTATGTCTGCTGCTGGGTTACACCTCCTTTATAGGGAATAACTTTACACCGGACGTACAACTTACGCGCACTGCGTCGGGCGCACGTATGTTCGTGAATCGCTGCATTTCACTCATTTGCATATTTGAATGGCTAATCAATGGGAGCGCCACCATGCGTCCAGCCTAAATGTGCGCCCACCCTACGCCGGCGTAGGCAAGTTACGTCGGCAGGATGAAGTCTGTTTTTAGGCGCATCTTAGTTTGTGGGTCCGGCGCACAGATACGACGGCGCACATTTGCACTTACGTCGGCGTAACTTGTTATACGTCGGCGTAAGTGCTTTGTGAATCTGGGCCTATATATTTATTTTTCTAGCAGACACCCTAGGGAATAAAATGGCGGTCATTGCAACTTTTTTTCTCACACATAATTTTTCAAACACCTTTTTTGGGGAAAAAAAAAACATTTCATGAATTAAAAAATAACAAAACAGTAAAGTTAGCCCAATTTTTTGTATAATGTGAAAGATTATGTTATGCTGAGAAAATAGATACCTAACATGTCACGCTTTAAAATTGCGCACACTCATGGAATAGCGCCAAACTTCGGCACTTAAGAATCTCCATAGGTGATGCTTTAATTTTTTTTACAGGTTACAATATTCGAGTTACAGAGGAGGTCTAGAGCTAGAATTGTTGCTCACGCTCTAACGCACGCGACGATACCTCACATGTAGGGTTTAAACGGCGTTTACATATGTGGGAGGGACTTGCATGCATATTCGCTTCTGAGCGCGAGCTCCCGGGGGGCAGGGACGCTTTAACATTGGGATTTCACATGTCATGCGACTTGGGGGGTGTCACAAGTTGGATCCCAAGTCGCAGCAATGTGAACCGAGCCGAAGTGCTTACAACAATTCTAAGTTCTCTACGGAGGGACTACATTTTTCTGCAGAATAACTTTTTACTAAAGCTTACCGCCGGCGTATATACGGCGTATATTTACCCAGAAGTCTCTTCTCCATCTGAAAAGAAGCTTATTTGCAGTACAATTATTCACATCAGGCCTAAAGCAACTTCAACCACGCAGCGCTGAATCCGAGGTGCTCCGCGGGTCACCACATGGGAGGAGTCTGGGATACTTATGTACATGGGAGGAGTCTGTGATACTTATGTGCATGGGAGGAGTCTGTGATACTTATGTGCATGGGAGGAGTCTGTGATACTTATGTACATGGGAGGAGTCTGGGATACTTATGTACATGGGAGGAGTCTGTGATACTTATGTACATGGGAGGAGTCTGGGATACTTATGTACATGGGAGGAGTCTGGGATACTTATGTACATGGGAGGAGTCTGGGATACTTATGTACATGGGAGGAGTCTGGGATACTTATGTACATGGGAGGAGTCTGTGATACTTATGTACATGGGAGGAGTCTGGGATACTTATGTACATGGGAGGAGTCTGGGATACTTATGTACATGGGAGGAGCCTGTGATACTTATGTACATGGGAGGAGTCTGTGATACTTATGTACATGGGAGGAGTCTGGGATACTTATGTACATGGGAGGAGTCTGGGATACTTATGACATGGGAGGAGTCTGGGATACTTATGTACATGGGAGGAGTCTGGGATACTTATGTACATGGGAGGACTCTGGGATACTTATGTACATGGGAGGAGTCTGGGATACTTATGTACATGGGAGGAGTCTGGGATACTTATGTACATGGGAGGAGTCTGGGATACTTATGTACATGGGAGGAGCCTGTGATACTTATGTACATGGGAGGAGTCTGTGATACTTATGTACATGGGAGGAGTCTGGGATACTTATGTACATGGGAGGAGTCTGGGATACTTATGTACATGGGAGGAGCCTGGGATACTTATGTACATGGGAGGAGTCTGTGATACTTATGTACATGGGAGGAGCCTGTGATACTTATGTACATGGGAGGAGCCTGTGATACTTATGTACATGGGAGGAGCCTGGGATACTTATGTACATGGGAGGAGTCTGTGATACTTATGTACATGGGAGGAGCCTGTGATACTTATGTACACGGGAGGAGCCTGTGATACTTATGTACATGGGAGGAGTCTGTGATACTTATGTACATGGGAGGAGCCTGTGATACTTATGTACATGGGAGGAGCCTGGGATACTTATGTACATGGGAGGAGTCTGTGATACTTATGTACATGGGAGGAGTCTGTGATACTTATGTACATGGGAGGAGCCTGTGATACTTATGTACATGGGAGGAGCCTGTGATACTTATGTACATGGGAGGAGTCTGTGATACTTATGTACATGGGAGGAGTCTGGGATACTTATGTACATGGGATTTATTTTTTGTTTTTTATTTTTAATAAATTTGCAAAGCTTTCAAACAAACTTCTTTCTCGTTGTCATTATGGGGTGTTGTTTGTAGAATTTTGAGGAAAATAATGAATTTAATCTATTTTGGCTGTAACATAACAAAATGTGGAAAAAGTGAAGCGCTGTGAATACTTTCCGGATGCTCTGTATTGAAAAGAAAGAATGTAAAATGTAAAATGTAAGTCACATTTAAAAAGTTACTCTTTTATCATTATATATTTATTTATAGAGGAATATATTCATTTCTACATGAACATGACGTCTGATTACATTTCTTGGCTTGCTAGTCATCAACATCTGTATATTAAATTTATGTCTCGTATGTTACAAAATGTAATCTTTGTACTTCTGTCTTCTTTCCAAATAAAACCTGATATGACTAAAATAAGCACTGCAATAATAACTCAAAATGTGAACCTATTGAAAACGCACAATACTTTCCATTTTAAAGCATAAGATGTATTTTTATTGGTAAGTACACGTGTGCTCAGTAATGTGGAAAGGTAACACCTCCAGGTATTTATTACCTCTAAGTGAGATCACAGTACTCCCCATGATCATGCCCTCATCTGCTTCTCTCCCCTACAGGATGGCGCCATATGTGTTCCGGTATCATCCAGGGTCACCATCTACTTCATGGACTGGGGTACTGGCACAGAGATGCCACAATGATGCAAAACCCTGGTGCCCATACAGTTGTCTTGCAACATCTACAAATGTCCGATACAAATCAGCCCCCCTGCTGCAGTCTCCCACCTTGTGACTTGCTACAAAGCTACAATGTTGCAGATTGTTAATTGTTGGGAGAGGAGACTGGGGAAACGCCTTACTGCTGTCTGCAGCAGACTGATGACATCATCTCTGCCTAGGCAAAGTCATTTGACTGGAGATAAAGGATGACTGTTTAATAATAAACGGTGGAGCTTTTTTATGAAACATTGTACTATTGCATTGTAAAGTAAAAAGACAACTTTAAAGTGGTTGTATACCCCACTTTTTCACTTTTACCTACAGGTAAGCCTATAATAAGGCTTACCTGTAAGTATAAAGAATATCTCCTAAACCTGTACGCTTTAGGAGATATTCCCCTTGCAATGCGGGCGGCGCATTCACAGGGGGGAATCCACGGCGAAAGGACCGGCATCCGCCGGACCCTGCCGATTTTAAATCTCCCGCACGCACGCGCGGGAGTGACGTCATCGCCGCTCCAGCCAATCACAGCGCTGGAGTGGCGATACCCGGAAGACACGCCGGAGCAAGATGACATCTCGCTAGGCGTGGACCAGGTAAGTGTTCTTCACCACGTTCCGAGGTAAGTATTTCATAATCAGCTAGTATACGGTGCATACTAGCTGATTATGCCTTTTGCCTTGAAGGTTTGAGAAAAAAAAAAAAAAAGTTTATGCGGTTTACAACCGCTTTAAGGCAAAGAAAGAAAAATGGTTACACCAGATGCAGTAAAAGAGACTGGCAATAATAATAATAATACAATTTTTTTTATTATATATGTATATATATCTTAAATTATTATAATTATTATTATTAATAATATAAAACCTAAATTATTATTATTTATATATATATATATATAATTATTATTATGATTATTATTACTATTATTTATATATATAAATCTTAAATTATTATTATTTATATATATATATATATATATATATATATATATATATATATATATCTTAAATTATTATAATAATAATAATTATTATTATTATTAATAATAATAATTATATATATATATACATATATACACTGAGATGCAGAACGGGGAGATGCCTATGTAAACAAGGCATTTCCCTGTTCTGCCTAGTGACAGGACACTGATCTACTGCTCCCTGTGATCGGGAGCAGTGATCACTGTCGTGTCACTTGTAGCCCAGCCCCCACACAGTTAGAATCACTCCCTAGGACACACTTAACATCTTCCTCACCCCCTAGTGGTTAACCCCTTCACTGCCAGTGTCATTTATACAGTAATCAGTGCATTTTTATAGCTCTGATCGCTGTATAAATTACAATGGTTCCAAAATAGTGTCAAAAGTGTGCGATGTGTCTGCCGCGATATAGCAGTCACGATAAAAATTGTAGATCGCCGCCATTACTAGTAAAAAATAAATTAATAATAACAATTCCATAAATCTATCCCCTATTTTGTAGACGCTATAAATCTTGCGCAAACCAATCAATATATTGCTTATCAGTCTAAACTGAGGGGGGAAAAAAGTATTATTTTTTTGTTTTTTTTTACATATTTTTGGGGGATATTTATTATAGCAAAAAGTTAAAAAATATTACTTTTTTTTTCGAATCCTCAAAGAATGCGCGCCGTAAGTTACGGCGCCGTAGTGTATCTTTGGCGGCGTAAGGGCGCGCGATTCAAATCGATGTGATGGGGGCCTGTTTAATGTAAATACGTCGTGACCCGACGTAAACAACGTTTTTTTGAACGGCGCATGCGCCGTCCGTGGGGGGGTATCCCAGTGCGCATGCTCAAAATTAAACCGGAAAACAAGCCAATGCTTACGACGGTGACGTCATTCTACGCAAATCCCTATTCGCGAACGACGTAAAGAAATTCAAATTTCGACGCGGGAACGACGGCCATACTTAACATTGAGTACGCCACCATATAGCAGCTATAACTATACGCCGAAAAAAGCCGAATGCAAACGACGTAAAAAAAATGCGCCGGCCGGACGTAGGTTCGTGGATCGCTGTATCTAGCTAATTTGCATACTCATTGCGGAAATTCGACGGAAACGCCACCTAGCGGCCAGCGTAAATATACACCTACGATTTATATATAGATTTATCTCTATATATAGATATCTATAGATAGATAGATAGATAGATACAGTAGATAGATAGATACAGTAGATAGATAGATAGATAGATAGATAGATAGATAGATAGATAGATAGATAGATAGATAGATAGATAGATACAGTAGATAGATAGATAGATAGATAGATAGATAGATAGATAGATAGATAGATAGATAGATAGATAGATAGATAGGCAGATAGATAGGCAGATAGATAGATAGATAGATAGATAGATAGATAGATAGATAGATAGATAGATAGATAGATAGATAGATATATGGATAGATGGATAGATAGATAGATAGATAGATAGATAGATAGATAGATAGATAGATAGATAGATAGATAGATAGATAGATAGATATATGGATAGATGGATAGATAGATAGATAGATAGATAGATAGATAGATAGATAGATAGATAGATAGATAGATAGATAGATAGATAGATAGATAGATATATGGATAGATAGATAGATAGATAGATAGATAGATAGATAGATAGATAGATAGATACAGTAGATAGATAGATAGATAGATAGATAGATAGATAGATAGATAGAGATATATATATACACACACACAGTATATATCTTTTTATTTACATATACATTAATCTTAAAGAAGTCATTAATTCTGACAACCCGTGTCACTCCCACTCTTTAAACTGCAACGTTAAAGGGATTATTGTTGTCTTTGAAGACAATATGCGCAGATGGTGGAAGATTAATTCCTTGTCTCCTCTCTCCAGCCGGTGATGCCCCCAAACATCTCCCCAGATCCTTCTAGAATAACACAGGTGTGCGCCCCCCCCCCCCCCCCTGGCCTGCAGGAGTCGGAAATACCGGACTGATTAAAAAACTCCACTCGCCAAGACAGATCTGCGCTGCTAGATTTTTTTTTTTTTTTCCTAAGACGAAGAGACGGATGCAAATTGTAACCGATCTGCAATCTCTCCCGTCCATCTGCATAGTTTTATTTCAAGCAAAAATAAGCAAGTGAAAATATTGTTTATTATAATGTAAGAAGTGGGATGTCGGGAGCAGAGCCTGTTGGCTGAGCGTAGCTTGTAGGAACCCAAGACTGGACACACATGTTGTAAACTAACAGAGAATCTTTAATAGAAGCGTTCCTCCGCTCTGCTTGAACACCCCGTCTAAGACTGCGAATACATTTGCGCGTGTCGTGAAGGTGCGCACGAAATCACGCGCTTTGCGCCAGGGCGGCCATCACAAATTCTGGTGCCCCTTACACAATTTAAAGCGGAGTTCCGGCCACAATTTCACTTTTTAAATATAAATACCCCTGTAATACACAAGCTTAATGTATTCTAGTAAAGTTAGTCTGTAAACTAAGGTCCGTTTTGTTAGGTTGTTACAGCATTTAGACACTTTATAAAATAGAAATTGACTGGGGCCATCTTAAGTGTGGGCATCATGAAGCCAGACTGTATGACTTCCTGGATTTCAGCCTTGCAGATCTCGCACATGCTCAGTCAAGCACAAGCAGTGTCAGATCAGGTTTCAGCACCTGTACTGTCCAAGTCACATGATTCTTTGAGACTGGGGAATGCACAGACTCCTGGAAAGTTACACCCACTACATTCCCAGGAGTCTGTGCGGTGTGGGTTAGGAAGCATTAAGCACCTAGGTGCAGGAAGTGGGAAGATTAACTATTCTGCCTAGCAACAACACTTTGAAGGCATCTAAAAAATAAAAAAAAATTCCGTAAAGGACTAATGACATTTTTTAAAAACTACTGATGTAATGTTATATTTATGGGTGGAACTCCACTTTAAGGCAGGAGCAGAAAACCGGGGGGGTGACTCGCATTTCAAAACTACCATTTAGGGACACCCCACCCCTCTGTAACGAATCACAGCACAGTGATTGGACACAAGAGGCGGGATTTAGGATTTCTCCAATCACAAGCAGGGGGCGGGGATTGTGCTCCTCCAGGCTTTCCCGGCCAGGACAGGAAGTACTGTCAGTGAGTAAAGCGGTGATGTGGTGGCCTTTTTTGGGGGCATCAGATTGGCCCCGGGGAGTGGCAGTGTAAATTTTTATTCCGGGACACTGTATTGTCCTGGAATGAAGGTGCCCGGGACATACCTGCAAAATGCGGGACTGTCCTGGCCAATCCAGGACACGTGGTCACCCTGGGGGGGGGGGGTTCTGACGGAAAAAAACAAGTGTAGTCTCTTCTCCTCTCTCCTGACATGAGATGATAAGGGGGGGGGGGGCCTGGGGACCATCAGGCACCTTACAGGTGTATTGCAAATAAATAAAAAAAAAACAGGAGGGGGGCCGGCCGGGCCTGTAAGGGGCTCTGGGGACCATCGGGCCCCTTACAGGTGCAATGAAAAAAAAGAAAAGCAAAAAAACGGGAGGTGGGCCAGTCGGGCCCCTGGGGACCATCGGGTCCCTTACCAGTGTAATGCCTGTACCCCCCTAATGGCGGCCCTGCTTTGCGCTACCCTTTAGCCGCAAGTGTGGCAGGGCATCTGCTAACGCATGGTTCGGTTGGGGCATGAGTTTGCAAAAGGGTCAGGGACTTCTTCTGGCACGTAGGGCAGCCCATTGAAATGAATAGGCTACCCACGACACGTGACGCACGGGAACTCGCGCATGCTCCGTTGCACCTGCATGGTGTGAATGGAACCTAAGCAACACATCAGCCCCCAAAACACGCCAAGAATGAGAAGAGTAGTCAGGCCTCTCCCCTTTTCCGCAATGCTTTGTGCCTGACCTGCCGTCCTATGGGATGAAGAAGGGGTAGCAAGTTTATCACAGAAATTTGCTAATGTTTGGAACTATTTTCAGGAAAAAAAAAAAATCTCCATTCCCCCAAAACTTTTTTTTTTTTAAACATTTAACACATTCGTCATTTATTTATTTTTGCCCTTGCAACATGCGGACAACTGGAGAGATTTCCCATCACCTCCTGTTCAGAAGACAAAACAGGAAGTGAGAGGAAATCTCTTCAATGCTAAAGATTAAAAAAAAAGAAAAGAAAATAATAAAATAGAAAAATTAAATAATGAAAAAAGCAACAGAAAAAAATTGCTTAAAAAAAATCTATATCGATTATATTTGTATTTTTGTAAAGAGTAGGTAATAGTTAGAACCTTTGTCATTTTCCCCCCTTTCAACATGTAGACAACAGGAGGGATTTCCATTTACTTTCTGTTCAGAAGATAAATCAGGAAGTGAGAGGAAATCTCTTCAAAGGTAGAGATAAAAGAAAAACAAAATAATAAAATGGAAAAATAAAATAATGAAAAAAAGCAACAGAATTTTTTTTTTTTTTTTTAATATCAGTTATATTTTTATTTTTGTAAAGAGTAAGTAATAGTTAGAACCTTCTTAATTTTTTTTCCCCCTTGCAACATGTGGGCAACTTTAGGGATTTCCCTTCACTTCCTGTTCAGAAGATAAATCAGGAAGTGAGAGGAAATCTCTTTAAAGTGAAAGATAAAAGAAAAAGAAAATAATAAAATGGAAAAAGAAAATAATGAAAAAAAGTAACAGAATTTTTTTTTTAAATGTATATCAGTTATATATATTTTTTTTTTGTTGTAAAGTGTAGGTAATAGTTAGAATCTTCATTATTGTTTTTCTCCCCTTGCAACATGTAGACAACTTTAGGGATTTCCCTTCACTTCCTGTTCAGAAGATAAATCAGGAAGTGAGAGGAAATCTCTTTAAAGTTAAAGATAATAGAAAAAGAAAATAATAAAATAGAAAAATAAAATAATGAAAAAAAAGCAACAGAAAAAAATTGTTTTAAAAAAAAAATATCAGTTATATTTTTATTTTTGTAGAGTAGGTAATAGTTAGAACCTTCGTTTTTTTTTTCCCCCCCTTGCAAAATGTGGACAACTTTAGGGATTTCCCTTCACTTTCTGTTCAGAAGATAAATCAGGAAGTGAGAGAAAGTGAGAGGAGACAAAACAGGAAGTGAGAGGATAAAGATAAAAAAATAATTAAAATATAAATAAATAAATAAATAAAATAAAATAGAATAGAAAAATAAATTAATGAAAAAAGCAACATAACATATATATATATATATATATTTTTAATATCAGTTCTAATTTTTATTTTTGTAATTAGATTGATGCATTCCAACAAGCATGTAGGTACATGTGACAAAGTGACATTTTTAGGCCTAGCGGAGAACTCGTGAGGAAATTACCTGTTCTGGGTCACTGGTTCGCTGAAGCTTCATCTTTGTCGCGTATCGCGGAGCGCATTAATATCCCTTTTAAAGTCGCGGCACAATCCGCAGACCGCTGCGTTTACAGGGAGCAGCCCCGCATTTCTCTGCTTCTCACAAAGGGATTAATAATGACCTTGAATTCTAAACATATTAAACTCCAGAAGAAAGAACCGGGGTCTCGGGGGCAATTATACCAAACGCCATTATTAAATCGAATCCACACAAGGCTATCTCTGGAATGTTAACTATTTTTTTTTTCAAGTGTGCGTCCCAATAGGGGAACGCGACTTTGTTGGGGATTAATCGACAGGAAGTACCTTAAAAATAAAGTATCCCACTATACAAATTACATTTTATAATATTCTGTTTAGATAATCTCCTGAAGCATTCACACGATTAATTATCTTTATTAAAAACTGTCTACTATAAACATGATATCGTTTGTCCCTTTTAGGATTTAATTTGGGGTGTATTTAGGGTAATCCAGGCTTATTTAACTTAGTGTTCATTGTATTTGTGTTTTTTTTCCCCCTTTTTATGTATACTTTAATTTTTTTCCTTTTTTTAACTCTTTCGTTCTGTGAAAAAAAAAAAATAAAAAAAATAATGAGGCTAACACAAGGGGTTGTTTTTTGGCACAAGAACAGGTCCAGAATAGTTGAAAGGATCTTCTGTCAGGAGACATCTATCCAAGGTTCACATCAATGCTGTTGATTCTTTTTTTAGGTGCGTTTTGCGTTTTTAACTACTTCAGCCCTGGAGGATTTGGCTGCCCAATGACCAGGGCTACTTTTTGCAAATCGGGACTGCGTCGCTTTAACTGACAATTGCGCGGTCGTGCGACGTGGCACCCAAACAAAATGTGGGCCAGATTCAATTGCGTTACGCTGCGGCGACATAACGTATCCCATTTACGTTACACCGCCGCAAGTTTACAGCGTAAGTGCTTGATTCACAAAGCACTTACCTGTAAACTTGCGGCGGCATATCGTAAATCCGCCCGGCGCAAGCCCACCTAATTCAAATGGGGCGGGGACCATTTAAATTAGGCGCGTTCCCGCGTCGAACGTACTGCGCATGCTCCGTCCCTAAAATTTCCCGACTTGCATTGCACTAAATGACGTTGCAAGGACGTCATTGGTTTCGACGTTAACGTAAATGGCGTCCAGCGCCATTCATGGACGACTTACGCAAACGACGTGAAATTTAAAAATTTGACGCGGGAACGACGGCCATACTTAACATTGGCTAGACCACCTAGAGGGCATACTTAGTTTTACGCGATGCATCTCTACGGAAACAACGTAAATTTAGATCGACGGGCAAAGCGGACGTTCGTGAATCGCCGTAACTAGTCATTTGCATATTCTACGCCGACCGCAATGGAATCGCCACCTAGCGGCCAGCCCAGAATTGCAGCCTAAGATCCGACGGTGTAACACAGTTACACCTGTCGGATCTTAGGGCTATCTATGCGTAACTGATTCTATGAATCAGTCGCATAGATACGACAATCGTATCTCAGAGATACGACGGCGTATCAGGAGATACGCCGTCGTATCTCTTTTGTGAATCTGGCCCTGTATGTCCTTTTTTCCCCACAAATAGAGCTTTCTTTTGGTGGTATTTGATCACCTCTGCGGTTTTTATTTTTTGCGCTATAAACAAAAATAGAGCGACAATTTTGAAATAAAAAGCTATATTTTTTACTTTTTGCTATAATAAATATCCTCAAAAAAATATATAAAAAAAACACAACTTTTTTCCTCAGTTTAGGCCGATACTTATTCTTCTACATATTTTTGGTAAAAAATATTGTATATTGATTGGTTTGCGCAAAAGTTACAGCGTCTACAAAATAGGGGATAGTTTTATGGCATTTTCTTTTTTTTTTATTATTATTAGTAATGGCGGCGATCTGCAATTTTTATCGTGACTGTGACATCATGGCGGAAACATCGGACACTTTTGATGCTATTTTGGGACCATTGTCATTTATACAGCGATCAGTGCTATAAAAATGCACAGATTACTGTGTAAATGACACTGGCAGGGAAGGGGTTAAACACTAGGGGGTAATGAAGGGGTTAAGTGTGTCCTAGGGAGTGATTCTAACTGGGGGGGGTGGTGGTCTACAAGTGACACGACACTGATCAATGCTCCCGATGACAGGGAGCAGTAGATCAGTGTCCTGTCACAAGGCAGAACAGGGAAATGCCTTGTTTACATCTCCCCCGTTCTGCTGCTCTGTGACACGATCACGGGACACCGGCGGACATCGAGTCCGCGGGTCCCACGGTCACAATGCCACGATTTAAAGGGGACATACCTTGAGCCATTGTGCCGACGTATATCGTCGTGCGCTGGTCTGCATGTGGTTAAGCCTGAGTTTTTGATGCATCTTTGCATGAGTTTTCATGCATTTTGCGTTTTTTTTTTTTCCCTCTTTAACCACTTACGGACCGCCCGCCATCGTTATACGTCAGTCCTTTGACGTTGAATACCGTTGTTATGGCAGCAGATAGCCGCCATAACCCCCGGTATTTTTTTTAAACGGCAGCGGGTCCGCTTTTGGATAAAAGTGGTCTCCATGGCGGATTCGCTGCAAGATCACTTTTAATCGGTGGAGGGAGCGGTGCCCACCCTCTCCCGCCGCTCCCCGGTGGTCTCAGCCGTTTACCTAGAGCCATCAGTATCGCCGGAGATCGGGTCCTTTCCCCTGCAAGGCATAAAGTCAAGTGAGGGAATGATGGCCCCCACCCGACTCCAAACCATTGGATGATGGAAGCGATGCCAAACGACCCAATGGTCTTAAAGGGGAAATTTATTTTTTATAACAACATTTTTTATTGCATTTAAGTGTAAATGTGAGCTTTGAGGTCTTTTTGACCCTAGATCTTACATTAAAGAGGTCCTGTCATGCTTTGTTTTCTATTACAAGAGATGTTCCTTGTAATAGGAAAAAAAGTGACCCACTTTTTTTAAATGGACAGTGTAAAAAAAAAAATAAACAAGTAAAATAAATAAGAAAAAGATAAATTTAAAGCGCCTCGTCCCGCCAAGCTTACGCGCAGGAGCGAACCATTGGAAGATTTCTCCTCCATTACTTTTCTAGGGACAACCCAAAATTTGGGATTTTCTTTTACTTTCACTTTCAATGATAATTGTAAACAGGACAAATTGAGAGGCACAATCTCCTTAAAGTGGTTGTAAAAAAAAAAAAACGGTAAACGGCAAAGGGCACAGGAGAGCGGCGGGAGGGGGGGCGTCTCCCGCCGCCGATAAAGGTGATCTCCGCCGCAGAAACCACCATTATCGGAAACCCGACCGCTGGCTGAAGACGAGGCTATCTGGTTTATGGCAGCTAGCTGCTGCCATAACAAAGATATCCCCCTTCAAACAGCCAACCTATATCGGCGTGCGGCGGTCCGGAAGTGGTTAAAAGCAGCGGTGTTCTGTCAGATAATCAAACCTGTGAGATCAGCAGGCTTGCCTCTGCTTTTAAAAAAGTCAACATCAAAACAGTGTCATGGACTTCCAAATGCTGTATTTCACCATCTAAGGCTGCATTCACACCTGAGCGTTTTGTCGCCTGAAGCGCGACGCTCAAAAACGCTAGAGGGGAAAAAATACATTATTCCCTATGGAGATGGTTCACATCTCCACTCCAAAACGCCTGACGCCGAACGCCTGAAGCTCAAACAAGTTCCGGGCCCTTTTTTGTCGCGCGAATCTGGCGTTTTGGGCGTTTTTGAGCGTTTCTATTTCCCATAGAATGTAATGGAAACGCTCGATTCAAGCGACTAGCGCGACAACGAGCGTTTGCTACGGGCGTTTTGTCGCTTTAATCAATAGAACATTCCACCCAGGCAGAAGATAAAAAAAATCTACCAACATAGCAACAAGTGATGAAAAGATGATCATTTTTCCTATTGGCTAAAATAAAAAACGTCGAAGTACAAAAACGTCGGACGACGCTGTATGCAAACACGCAAATAAGCATGAATACGCGCGACCTACGCTCAGGTGTGAATGCAGCCTTAGCGGGGTTTACTGTTAAAAATAAGTATGAAATGCAAGACTCCAGTGGGTGTAAAAAGATGTCTGCTTTGCGACTTCAGACTGTAGGCTTAGTGCGGACGAGTGTGGGGTGTACCAAGATGGCCGCGACGGAACGTCACTTTGGTTGCATTATCTGATGGGTAGCATCTTTCTGATAGAACACCGGTACAACTTTGCAAGAGTGAGGCTGGAGTTCCGCTTTAACAGGCCAAAAAGGGAGAAAACAAGAGAAGCGAGTTGCTCGGGTTTTACGTAACACCTTTAAACAGGGGGGACTCTGGGAGTTTAGCGCAAGCGCGATGTCTCCTGGATACGCTAACTGCTCTTACATGTTGCCTGGAATTGCTCTTTCACACTCCGGCCTCTCTGCGCTGACAGCGTGCGATGAACAGTGAAGTGTACGACCCGTACCGCGACCAGCTGACTCCCCGAAAGAAAGGGACTATTGATGGCCGACATGACTGCCTCATTGTCCTCCCCTCACGCCAGGACCTGCAATTATCCTCATTGCTTCAAAGGGCCCCGGAGTCATTCAAGCTCACAATCTTATCATTATGATGTCAAATTATATCGCAGGAATCATCTCCGGCAAGAAAAGGGCCTTTATACACAGGCACAACCCCGCCATCCCGCCAGCAGGGGCTTCAGACGCTTCCTGATTGGGGGGGGGGGGGGAATTCCCTCTCCGCAGATTTATTTGCACTGAAGTAAATAGCATGAAAAAAATTCCACTTCTACTCTATTGGTATCTAAAAATATCCAAAAACACCTACAAATTTAAAAAAATAATACATTGTATATGACCCCTCTTCCTTTAAGGCAGAGGTCTCAAAATGGCCGCCCTCCAACTGTTCAAAACTGTTCCCATCATGCCTCTGCCTATGGGAGTCATGCTTGTAACTGTCAGCCTTGCAATGCCTCATGGGAACTGTAGTTCCGCAACATCTAGAGGGCCACCAGTTTGAGAGCCCCCGCTTTAAGGTGTATGTATAGCCTAAAAAAAAAAATATTATTGTAAGTAGGAAGTTTTGAATCCCCTATCATGTTTTGTGTTTGTTTTTTGGACGTTTTTGTCTTACTGGGGAGACTTCCCTTCACTTCCTGCCCCAGAGACGAAACAGGACATTTCTCAAAGTAAAGGCAATTCCCTATGTAGTTTCCCCTTGAGCGGGTGTCCCCATTGGAAGGTTTCCCTTTGCCACCAGTTCTGCTGATAACTAATTTTGGAATTTCCACTTTCGCGACTATTTAAAATTTTCTGCTGCTTGTGTCCCACTTGGGAGACTTCCCTTCACTTCCTGTCCCAGAGACGAAACAGGAAGTTTCTCAAAGTAAAGGGAATCCCCCTTTTATACAGTTGGCCCTGGAACAGGTGTCTCCATTGGAAAATTCCCTTTTACCCCCTGTTCTGGAGACAACTCGGAAATTTGGGGATTTTAGGGTTAGGGTTTCCCATTGAAGAATATGGATAGGACTCAGGAATTGGAACAGGGACAGGGACCTCCCCCAAAGGTCAGAAGGCGGGTTCCCAGAGGTCAAAGGTCACGGGGCGTGGCTGACCCACCCCCACCAAAGTGTACCGACTACCCCAACTAAGTCGGGGAATGAACAAGTGGGGGAATGAACAAGTCGGGAAAAGCCCTAACCCTATAACCCTAACCCTAAGCCTAACCCTAACCCTAACCACCTAACCCTAACCCCCTAACCCTAACCCCAACCCTAATTTGGGGATTTTTGCTAGCTGGGTTCCATTGGAGTTACCTCCCCTCACTTCCTGTCCCAGAGACGCAACAGGAAGTTTCTCAAAGTGAAGGGAATTGGCCTCCTTGAGCAGGTGTCCCCACTGGAATATTTCCCCTTACCCCCAGTTCTGGAGACAACTCTAAATACAGTATTTGGATTTCCCCTTTCGGTGAGAATGTTGTTTTATTTTTTGCTGTGTCCCATTGGGGTGGCTTCCCTTCACATCCTATCCCAAAAACAAAACAGGAAGTTTCTCAAAGTGAAGGGAATCCCCCTCTTATACAGTTGGCCCTGGAACAGGTGTCCCCAGTGGAAGATTTCCCCTTATCCCTTGTTCTTGGGGCAACTCAAAATTTTTGGATTTCCTTTTCGGTGACAGTGTTTTTTTTTACTTTTTGCTGTCTGTGTCTCGTTAGGGTGACTTCCATTCACTTCCTGTCCCAGAGACGCAACAGGAAGTTTCTCAAAGTGAAGGGAATTCCCATCTTATACAGTTGGCCCTGGTACTGGTATCCCCAGTGGAAGATTTACCCTTACCCCCAGTTCTGGAGACTTCCCTTCCCAAAAACAAAACAGGAAGTTTCTCAAAGTGAAGGGAATCCCCCTCTTATACAGTTGGCCCGGGAACAGTTGTCCCCAGTGGAAGATTTCCCCTTATCCCTTGTTCTTGGGACAACTCAAAATTTTGGGATTTCCCTTTTCGTGACAATATTTTAAATTTTTTGCTGTCTGTGTCCAGTTATGGTGACTTCCTTTCACTTCCTGTCCCAAAGACGCAACAGGAAGTTTCTCAAAGTGAAGGAAATTGCCCTCCTGAAGCAGGTGTCCCCACTGGAATATTTCCCCTTACCCCCAGTTCTGGAGACAACTCTACATATTTGGATTTCCCTTTTCAATGAGAATGTTGTTTTTATTTTTTGCTGTGTGTCCCATTGGGGTGACTTCCTTTCACTTCCTGTCCCAGAGTGAAGGGAATCCCCCTCTTAGTTGGCCCTGGAAGAGGTGTCCCCAGTGGAAGATTTCCCATTTCCCCCCTGTTCTTGGGACAACTCAAACATTTTTGGATTTCCCTTTTTGGTGACAAAGGTTTTTTTTGTTTGCTGTCTGTACCCCATACTTCCCTTCACGTCTCAGAGCCACAACAAGAAGTTTCTCAAAATGAGAGGAATTTCCCTTTTATATAATAGCCCCTGGAACAGGTGTCCCCATTGGAAGATTTACCCTTCCTTAACCCCTGTGCTGGGGAAAAAGTGCAATTTTTGGAATTCCCCTCTCAATGACAATGGTCACTGATATACATAGAATCATAAATCTCCCAACTCGAGACATGGACCGAAATATAAACTAACTTCCTCACTCTATCCAAAACTAAAAAAAAGAACTTTAACCACCTTTCTACAGATGTTAAATAAATATATATATATATATATATATATATATATATATATATATATATATATATATATATATTTTTTATATATATATATATAATATATATATATATATATATTTATTTATTTAACATCTGTAGAAAGGTGGTTAGTTTATATTTCGGTATATATATTTTTATAAATATATATATATTTTTTTCCATTTATTTATATATATATATATATATATATATATATATATATATATATACATAAATGCAAAAAAAATATATATATTTATAAAAATATATATACCGAAATATAAACTAACCACCCTTCTACAGATGTTAAATAAATATATATATATATATATATATATATATATATATATATATATATATATATATATATATAAATAAATGGAAAAATATATATATATATATTTATAAATATATATATATATATTTTTTCCATTTATATATATATATATATATATATATATATATATATATATATATATATATATATATATATATATATATATATATATTTATTTATTTAACATCTGTAGAAAGGTGGTTAGTTTATATTTCGGTATATATATTTTTATATGAAAAAATATTTATAAATGAAAAATGTATATATATATTTATAAAAATATATATACCGAAATATAAACTAACCACCTTTCTACAGATGTTAAATAAATAAATATATATATATATATATATATATATATATGTATGTATGTGTATATATATATATATATATATATATATATATATATATATATATTTAAATAGAAATATATATATATATATATTTATAAATATATATATATATATTCTTCTATTTATTTATTTATATATATATATATATATATATATATATATATATATATATATATATATATATTTATTTATTTATTTATTTAACATCTGTAGAAAGGTGGTTAGTTTATATTTCGGTATACTGTATATATTTTTATAAATATATATATATATATATTTTTCCATTTATTTATATATATATATATATATATATATATATATATATATATATAAAATTATTATTATTATTTATTTATTTATTTATATAATTAAAATATATTTTAAAAAGTATATATATGAAAGCAGAGACCCTGGAGAATAAAATGGTGCTAATGTCACATAATATCAAATTATGTGGTTATGAAATGCAAATTTTTTGTAAAAAAAAAATTGAAGTTAATTTTAGCGCACACAAATGCAATATATTACCTAATTGTTTTGATAAAATAAAAAAAGGTTAGGTTGTGACGAGTAAATAGATACCCAACATGTCAAGCCTTATTATTGAGCATGCAACCCTGATCGATAGCACTAGAATTATTCACAGTGATACGTAAAAATTGCCAAATTTCATACAAAGGTACACTTACCCTCCATGTATGTTGGGGGCGGAAACTTAAAAAAAAAAAATTCTTGACGCTTCAATGCATCATCAGGGGGCCAGCTACAAGAACCAGGAAGAGACAGCTGGCTCCCAGATGATATTAGAGAGGAATGTGTGGGACCTGGTCTGCGGAAGGAAAACCGTAAGAGGGGATTCATAAAAAAAAAAAGGAAGGGGAGTGGAAAAGAGGAACGTAACTGCCCCCCTTTACCTATATAGATGGGTTGTACACAAAAGTATACTCACACACCTGAGGACCCCGTGGTATTTTCTAGGTATCTGCCACTTTGTTGCCTGATGCATATGCGCCGCCCCATGTCATCAGGCCACAAACCATAAATAGACAGCCAGTCCTCCTAATGATGTGGTTCATGCGCTATAGATTACCCCAAGGCCCCCTGACATTGGTATCCCAGGAGGCTATTGCACAGTACAATACACATCATTCTGGTCATGGCCAGGATTCACAAAGTGTGGGGAGGGTCCCCAAAAAAGAAATCCCCCATTAAAAAAAAAAAAATATTTCCATTCAGTTAGAGGAGGGGGGGCAGGAGGAGATTCATATAACGTTGATGGGAAGAGTAACATTCCACTTTAACTACTGATGAGGTATCAGTGACATAGAGACTCTATTAGCTGGATTAATGTATCCGTGCCTAACGTTAGGCAGGCGTAGCATATCTCATATACGCTACGCCGCCGTAAGTTGGAGAGGCAAGTGCTGTATTCACAAAGCACTTGCGTCCTAAGTTACGGTGGCGTAGCGTAAATGTGCCGGCGTAAGCGCGCCTAATTCAAATTGTGAAGAGGTGGGCGTGTTTTATGTAAATAAAGGATGACCCCACGTAAATTACGTTTTGAACGAACGGCGCATGCGCCGTCCATGGACGTATCCCAGTGCGCATGCTCCAAATTTACGCCGCAAAGACTCATTGGTTTCGACGTGAACGTAAATTACACCCAGCCCCATTCACGGACGACTTACGCAAACGACGTAAAAATTAAAAAATTCGATGCGGTTCCGACGTCCATACTTAATATTGGCTGCGCCATCTTTTTGGTGGATTATCTTTACACCTGAAAACGCCTTACGTAAACGGCGTATATTTACTGCGACGGGCAAGCGTACGTTCGTGAATAGGCGTATCTCGCTGATTTACGCATTCTAGGCGTAAATCAGCGTACACACCCCTATCGGCCGGTGTAACTAGACAGCTAAGGTATGACGGCGCCGGCGGTCGTATCTTAGCTACATTTAAGTGTATCTCAATTTGAGAATACACTTAAATATACGACGGCGCAGATTCGGAGTTACGATGGCGTATCTACTGATACGCCGTCGTATCTCTATGTGAATCTGGCTATATGACCCCAAACACTGAGATAGGATATTGGCCACTCAGAATAATGTAATAACTCCTATACTGTGTTTTTCCCCCTGAGAATGTTGGGTGCTCCTTAGCCAGAGAAAACAGCCCATAACACAGCAGAATGAGTCTTGGCAGGACTGGAGTTCCTGGCAGTGCCCACCTGCGTTCCAGACAACAATGCCGATGAACGGGTTTGCAGGACATCTGCGTAAATTAGAAGTGACGGTTGATGTTTTGTGTGAGTCTGTACGGTTGACAGAAGCACGAGAGGGCAGATTGTGCTGTCCTCTCTCTACATTGTAAAGCGCTGCGTAAACTGTTGGCGCTATATAAATCGTGAATAATAATAATAATAATAATATCGGATTAAATGCATGGCCCTGAGGTCTGCAGAATCCAACATTTTGTGAATAGGGGGGAAATCTTCCAATGGGGACACTAGTTCTGGTGGCAACCAGGGTGTAACGAAACGTCCCACACTCCGCTTGAGTGCTTTCGTCATGTACCACTTCCTCCCAGTCTGAAAATAACATCAGATATTCCAACCGCTAACAAACACAAAAGGAGACGATACTTGTTTGATTGTTGAACATGGACTGTTTATTAGAACCAGAATACAAGTCTTATATACAGTTGAGGAGGAGGTTCCCCCTCCTGCTCATATTACTCTAACAATACACCTGTAACCAGAAACATAAATTAACATGAGCTATATAAATAATCCCTTAAAGCAGTCGATGTGACTCCCTAACTACAATACACATTATCATACATATCAACACAGAACTCCTTCAAACAATTGCAGAGTTAATTAGCACAGACAACAATGGGTGAAAGACTCTTAGAAGTCTCATTTACATTATAGCAGACAACAGACAGACAGGTGGCTGGAGTTGATGACCTCAGCATCTTCTAAGAGTATAAATCAGTCACTATTTCTAATATGGCATATACAGGGTTCTCAGAGTCTGTGGCCCAGATTCACAAACGACTTACGACATCGTAACTCCACATACGCCGTCATAAGTCCGAATGTGCGCCTTCGTATCTATGCGCCTGATTCTTAGAATCAGTTACGCATGAATTTTGCCTAGATACGAGCGGCGTAAGTCTCCTACGCCCGTCGTATCTTGGGGTGCATATTTACGCTGGCCGCTAGGGGCGCTTCCGTATATTTCCGCGTTGAATATGCAAATGAGCTAGATACGCCGATTCAGAAACGTCTCATTGATTTACGTTGTTTACGTAAGGCTTTTTCCGGCGTAAAGTTACCCCTGCTATATGAGGCGTAGCCAATGTTAAGTATGGACGTCGGGACAGCGTCGAATTTTGCGTCGTTTGCATAAGTTGTACGCGAATAGGGCTGTGCTTAAGTTACGTTCACGTCTAAAGCATTGACTATTTGCGGTGTAATTTGGAGCATGCGCACTGGGATACTTTCACGGACGGCGTATGCGCTGTTCGTTAGGAGCGTCAATTACGTGGGGTCACGAATCATTAGCATACAACACGCCCCCTACCAGCCTACTTTGAATTACACGTGCTTACACCGGCCCATTTACGCTACGCAGCCGTAACTTAGGACGCAAGTGCTTTGTGAATACTGCACTTGCCTCTCTAAGTTGCGGCGGCGTAGCGTAAATGGATACGCTACGCCCACACAAACTTACGCCGCCCTACGTGAATCTGAGCCTGTGTCTCTTGGGGGGGACATGGACCTGAATCCAAAGTAACACCACCTCAAGGGTCCCCAGGCATACAGCTCACAAAAAGCACCGTTCCCCCAAATGTCAGGGCCCATGATCGCAAGGCAAGAGGCTAGCATTCTGTCCCCTCCAAAAGCCTCTGTCCCGGCTAGGTCTGTCACACAGGGATTTCCTCACTTTGGAGGGATTTCCTCTCACTTCCTGTTTTGACTATGAGACAGGAAGTGAAGAAAAATCTCCCCAATGGGATATGTGACAGACCTAGTCGGGACAGAGACTTTTGGAGAGGACTGAATGCTAGCCTCTTGCCTTGGGATTATGGGAATTTGGGGGAACGGTGCTCTTTGTGAGCTGTATGTCTGGAGACCCTTGAGGTGGTGTTACTTTGGATTCAGGTCCATGTCCCCCTAAGAGACACAGACTCTGGGAACCCTGTATATGCCATATTAGAAATAGTGACTGATTCATAATGTTGGGACACATACTGTTAGATGCTAATGTCATTAACTCCAGCCACCTGTCTGTTGTCTGTTATAATGTAAATAAGTCTAGTATGGCTTCTAAGGGTCTTTTCACCCATTGTTGTTTGTGCTTATTAACCCTGCAATTGTATGACGGAGTTCTGTGTTGATATGTATAATAATGTGTATTGTAGTTAGGGAGCTAGGAGACAATCAGGCTAGGAAATCAAAGGTCATGCCTATGAGTCACCTAGGCCGTCTAAAGGATTAGATAATTAGCTCATGTTAATTTATGGTTCTATGTATTGTTAGAGTAATATGAGCAGGAGGTAGGAACCTCCTCCTCCTCAACTGTATATAAGACTGTTTTGTTTTCTAATAAACTGATGTTTTACCCTACACTGAGCTACGACTAGTTAATGGGAAAGCTAAGGGGCCCTTGGATGGTGTGGTTCCGAACAGAGGAGGCATTTACGGCGGGCAGACTCATTTTGAGTACGGGGTCCGTCACGGGATACAAATGGCAAAAAAAAAACTGGGGTTCTAGCTTCCCCTTACTCCGAAATGAGTAAGGTAGAGGCATGCATGTTACTTCTAAAGGGTTTGAGGCTCACCTGGCACTGTGAGGGTTAATTGTCCTCAAGCGGGATGACGAGCTGAAAGGCGTTCGGGAACACGACCAATTTTGTTAATTTCCTCCCTCAGACCCGAGTGTTATAAAATCACCCCTGAGCAGATACAAGCCTTGGCCGCCTGCTCTGCGTCCGCAAGCCAAATGTTAAACCCTCTGAGCTTAGCAAACGTGACACAAATATTCTTCACGTCTGGACGGCGGAACATCTCCGGGTCTCGGGGAGCTTTTATAATGGAAAGACGCGATTTGGAGATTATTTAACGGCAGAAAACAAAAGTCCTATTCAGTGGTGACAGCTCTCCGCTGGGATGGTCGCGGGGATATTAAATTTAGGGTGGAGCGTTGGGTTTGAAAAACGATACAGTGTAACAATTATGTCGTCAATAAATCACGTTCGCGTTGTCGAAGTGGAATCTTCAGTATTGATGGAAAGGAGAGGGAGAGCAACTTACAATTTTTTTTTGTGCAATTTAAAGGATAATTGTACCTTTGTGTGTATTTAACCCTTTACCTTGGACTGGTGTGTATTATTTCCTGTCATCCACAGGTCTTTGAGAGTGGAAACCCTACAAAACGTTCTAGAAGATAGAATGTGGAAGGGATAGAATCTCTGTCAGGTTTTGATTGGCCTGCATGCCGTTGTGCAAATTCAGTGTGTTTACTGTATTTTTATAAAAAAAAAATATTAGACAGGGACACACAGGTACACTTTATCAAGGTGCCAAGGCATTGCAACCATGTCTAAATGCGCATCACAGATAGGAGGAGCGTACCGGAACTAACGCAAGAGTGGGCATAAGTTTTTTTATTCAATAAAGTCTGGCAGCTTACATGTCTCCATGTGTTCATTAGAGGCCTGACCCTCTTCCTGGCTGTCTTTTATCACCTTCCTCTCTGTATGGCTCCACCCCAGGCCATCACAGGAAGCCTATATTAACCACTGCACTGCTAGTCTACTTTGCTGTTCAACCTTTGTTTGTTGCTTGTTCCTGTCTGCCGTGTGCTACTTCTACCTTTCAGTGTACCGAATTTGGCTCGTCTCTGACTATTCCTGTTTGCCTGTGACCCTGACCTCTGGCCTGTTCCTTGGTTACCCTTGTCTGCCTGTTGCCCCGACCTCGGCTTACCCATCACTATCGCTTGTGTCCTGTGTGCTGCTTCCCCTTTCTCCCTGCGGAGCGTGACCTAGGGGATCCCAGGGGTTGCGACCTGGATCCAGCTGCAGCTAAGGCCATCCTCACCACTAGAGGCTCTGATGAACACAAAACTGGGTCTTAGACTCCGCACCCTGGGGAACCTTGGGTTCACGTTTCCTCTCTGATTGCAGAAGTCGGCTATAGGGTTCACTAATCTGCGGTGCATCCCTGACCCCAACGGGGTGCACTTGTCACCTGGCCACAGGTGACCTGACATACTGTAGGTCATTCAAATTTCTCATGATGTAAGCTTCCTCTATAGCAGCCTCTCTCAACCTTTTACCAAAGAGAAACCCTTGAAGGGAATACCTGGTAAGATTAATCCATCAGAGGTCACTGGGAAAATGCCTCCTTCATTGGTGCACCCCGTTGGGGTCAGGGTAAGTCGCCGCGACGATGACGCGGCGACGTGGGCGGCCCTGCCAGTTCAATGCTTCCACGCATGCGTCAAAGTCATTCGACACATGCAAGGGTTGGCGGCCGCTCGGACATGTCCGACGGGCAGGATTCCAGCGGGCATGTTTTAAAACATGTTCAGAAATATTTGCCCGCTGGAAAAAGGCCCGGCGGGCAAATGTACGCTGGAATCCTGTCCGCTCGGGCCTACACACGACCGAACATGTCTGCTGAAACTGGTCCGCGGACTAGTTTCAGCAGACATGTTCGGTCGTGTGTACGGGGCCTTAAAGATACGCTGGGTTTCCTCGGCGTAAGCCGGCGTAGGTGGAAGTGGGCGTGAGCCATGCTAATGGGGCGTGACCCCATGCAAATGATGAGCCAAGCGCCATAGAAGTACTTAAAATGAACGGCGCATGCGCCGTCCCGTGGCTGCATCCCAATGTGCATGCTCAGAATCACGTCGAAACAACTGCCTAAGATACGTCGAATCACTGCCTACGACGTAAACGTAACCTACGCCTAGCCCTATTCACATACAACGTAAACGACAAAAGATACGACGGCTTGTGTTCCCTGGTCCATACCTTTGCATGAGTTGCGCCTCCTATATGGGGAATAACTTTACGCCGGACGTACGACTTACGCAAACCGCGTATATTATGCGCCGGGCGCAACTACGTTTGTGAATCGGCGTATCTCCCTCATTTGCATATGTGCATAGAAAATCAATGGGAGCGGAAAATGCGCCCAGCGTAAATATGCGCCCACGATACGACGGCGTAGGCAAGTTACGACGGTCGTAGGAAGCCTATTTTTAGGCGTATTTCAGATTGTGGGCACGGCGCACAGATACGACGGCGCATAGTTACACTTACGCGGCGTATCTCGAGATACGTCGGCGTAAGTGCTTTGTGAATCCGGCCCTAGTTGGTTTCCATAATTTTTCTAAGGCGGGAATGTGGTTCCATCCAGGAAGGCTGACATTTCATTATATTGGGGTTAATTGAGGTACACATAACCAATTGGGTTGGTCCAAGGTGGACCTTGTTGACCATTATCTACTAATGCCCCATACACACGATCAGATTTTCCATTAGAAAAACCTTGGATGGTTTTTCCAACAGAAATCCGCTCAAGCTTGGCTTGCATACACACGGTCACACAAAAGTTCTCGGAACGTTCGACCGTCAAGAACGCGGTGACGTACAACACCACGACGAGCCGAGAAAATAAAGTTCAATGCTTCCCAGCAT
Source organism: Rana temporaria (assembly GCF_905171775.1). NCBI lineage: Eukaryota > Metazoa > Chordata > Amphibia > Anura > Ranidae > Rana > Rana temporaria. The sequence goes on from NC_053495.1 coordinate 198,021,643, forward strand.
GCGTCGAATTGTTTCCGAGCATGCGTCTGAATTTTTGCTCATCGGAATTGCTACAGACGATCGGAATTTCCGATCGCAAAAAGTTGAGAACCTGTTTTCAATCTTTTGTTGGCGGAACTTCCGACAGCAAAAGTCCGATGGAGCCTGCACACGGTCGGAATTTCCGACCAAAAGCTCACATCGGACTTTTGCTGGCGGAAATTCCGACGTGTGTACGGGGCATTAGAAGCGTGCCTTTGGCTCTCACAGAATGTGAACCTCTCTGTTTAGTGATCTGAGTGTTGGCAGTTGACAGGCTCTTCCCCTTCTCTATCTCTCTCTTCTTCATCCCCCATTCCCCCTCTCTCTCTCTCCTCTTTCCTCTCTTTCCTTCTCCCTCTCTGTCTCCTTCTTCTCTTTTTTCTAATATTCTCCTCTCTTGTTTCCCTCCTGTCTTTCCCCTTCACTCTCTCACCCCCCCCCCCTGTCCCACTGTCTCCCCCCTATCCTCCCTTTCTTTTTCTCTTTTTCGCCACTCCCTTTACTTATTTTTTCTCTCTCTCCTTTTCCCTGTTCTCTGTCTATCTCTTTTTCACACCTTTTTTCTACCTATCATTTTCTTTTTCTTTCCATCCTCTCTTTCTCCCATTCTCCTTCTCTCTTTTTTCCTTTCCTCCTCTCTCTAATGCTCTTTTTCCCCAGATTCCCCCTTCCTCTCTCTCTCTCCCTCCCCTTCCTTAACTCCCCCTTTTCTCTCACTCTCTTTCTCTCCTGCATCCCTTTCTCTCCCCCCCCTCTTTTTCCCACTATTCTCCCCCCTTACTTTGTCTATTTCTTTTCACTCTTTTTCACCCTATCCCCCTCCTTGTTATAAATTCCCCAGTCTCTCCTCTTCTTCTCGCTCTCGTTTTGCCCTTCTCTGTCTCCTTTTGTCCTTGTTTTCTCTCTTTCTTATTTTCTTCCTCCTCCTTCTCTTCCTACTCTCTCTCGTTTCTTTCTTCCTCTCTTTTTTACAATATCATCTTCCCTTTCTTTTCCTCTCCCTCCTTTATTTCACTCTTCTTCTCTCTCTCTCTCTCTCCCTCCTCTCTTTCTTTATTTTCTCTCTCTCTCTCTCTCTCCCCCTCCTCTCTTTCTTTATTCTCTCTCTCTCTCTCTCTCTCTCTCTCTCCCTCCTCTCTATCTTTATTTTCTCTCTCTCTATATATATATATTTTCTCTATCTCTCTCTCTTTATTTTCTCTTTCTCCCTCTCTCTCTTTATTCTCTCTCTCTCTCTCTCTTTATTATCTCTCTCTCTCTCTCTCTATTTTCTCTCTCTCTCTTTATTTTCTCTCTCTCTCTCTCTCTCTCTCTTTATTTTTTCTCTCTCTCTCCCTCCTCTCTTTCTTTATTCTCTCTCTCTCTCTCTCTCTCTCTCTCTCTCTCTCCCTCCTCTCTTTCTTTATTTTCTCTCTCTCTCTCTCTCTCTCTCTCTCTCTCTCTCCTCTCTTTCTTTATTTTCTCTCTCTCCCTCCTCTCTTTCTTTATTTTCTCTCTCTCTCTCCCTCCTCTCTTTCTTTATTTTCTCTCTCTCTCTCTCTCTCTCTCTCCCTCCTCTCTTTCTTTATTTTCTCTCTCTCTCTCTCTCTCTCCCTCCTCTCTTTCTTTATTTTCTCTCTCTCTCTCTTTCTCTCCCTCCTCTCTTTCTTTATTTTCTCTCTCTCTCTCTCTCTCTCCCTTTATTTTCTCTCTCTCTCCCTCTCTCTCTCCCTCTCTCTCCCCTTCTTTCCTCTTATCTACCCCCCACTGTCTCTCTCTCTCTCTCTCTCTCTCTTTTTCCCCCCACCACTCTCCCTCAATTTCTCCCTCACTCCTTCTTTTCTCTTCTCAGCCCCCCCCCAGCCCTCTTTCTCCCCCCTGCATGGACTGTACCCTAATTTTAAACATCTGAAGAATCTGAACTCTGAGGCCCAGATTCTCATAGGACTTACGACGGCGCAGCGCCATGTACGCCGTCGTAAGTCCTAATCCGAGCCGTCGTATCTGTGCGCCTGATTCTTAGAATCAGTTACGCATAGATATCCATTAGATCCTACAGGCGTAAGTCTCTCTCTCTCTCTCCCTCCTCTCTTTCTTTTTTTTCTCTCTCTCTCTCTCCCTCCTTTCTTTCTTTATTTTCTCTCTCTCCCTCTCTCTCTCCCTCTCTCTCCCCTTCTTTCCTCTTATCTACCCACCACTGTCTCTCTCTCTCTCTTTTTCCCCCACCACTCTCCCTCAATTTCTCTCTCACTCCTTCTTTTCTCTTCTCAGACCCCCCCCCCCCCAATCCCTCTCTCTCTTTCTCCCCCCTGCATGGACTGTACCCTAATTTTAAACATCTGAAGAATCTGAACTCTGAGGCCCAGCTTCTCAAAGAAGTTACGACGGCGCAGCGCCATGTACACCGTCGTAAGTCCTAATCTGGGCCGTCGTATCTATGCGACTGATTCTTAGAATCAGTTGCGCATAGATATCCATTAGATCCGACAGGCGTAAGTCTCTTATGCCGTCGGATCTAAACTGCAGTTTTTTTTTTTGACCGCCAGGTGGCGCTTCCGTCGGATTCCCCGTTGAGTATGCAAATTAGCCAGATACGCAAATTCCCGAACGTACGCGCGGCCGACGCAGTAAAGTTACGCCGTTTACGTTAGGCTTTTCCCGGCGTAAAGTTGCCCCTGCTATATGAGGCGCAGCCAATGTTAAATATGGCCGTCGTTCCCGCGTCAAAATTTTTAAAAAGTTACGTCGTTTGCGTAAGTCGTCCGTGAATGGGGCTGGACGCCATTTACGTTCACGTCGAAACCAATGACGTCCTTGCGACGTCATTTGGAGCAAAGCACACTGGGATATTTTACGGACGGCGCATGCGCTGTTCGTTCGGAACGGGGACGCGCTTCATTTAAATGATACACGCCCCCTACCCGCCGAATTTGAATTCCGCCGGGTGATTTACGCTACGCCGCCGCAACTTTACAGGCACGTGCTTTGTGAATAAAGCACTTGCCTGAAAAACTTGCGGCGGCGTAACGTAAATCGGATACGTTACGCCGCCGCAGAGGTATGCCCAATGTACCTGAATCTGGCCCTGTATCTCCAATCACCATATTTTATTTTTCTCGATTTTTCGCACACTACAATGGCGCGGGCATTGTATCCTCTGACCTGCACCCCCCCTCCCCCACACACACACACACACACGTCATTCTACCTCATTTTATTTATTTTCATTTTGATGTTTTCGCTCCTTTCATAGAAAACAGCAGTTTGGCTCCCCGGTTGCAGCTCGGCAATCAATTTGCGTTTTTTTTTTTATATATAAACTTTTTTTAGTGAAATGAACTTTGCTCAGGATGTGATTCATTCACAGTAATCAGCTGTTTGCCAACAGATAAACAAACATAAGAGAACTCGGAGCCGACTAAAGAGAATTCCAGATTACAGAAAGATTTTTTTAAATGCGGCAGCGTCAGAGAATGATAACGGCGGCATGTTCCATCAAATCGTTCCTTTGGTAAGGCAAGCAGATACATAACTATTAACCACTTAACCATTTGCATTTTTTTCAAAATTGTCGCTCTATTTTTGTTTATAGCGCAAAAAATAAAAAAACGCAGAGGTGATCAAATACCACCAAAAGAAATCTCTATTTGTGGGGAAAAAAGGACGCCAATTTTGTTTGGGAGCCACGTCACACGACCGCGCAATTGTCAGTTAAAGCGACGCAGTGCCGAATCGCAAAAACTGTCCGGGTCCTTTAGCTGCATTTTGGTCCGGGTCTTAAGTGGTTAAGCAGCACTTTCCCTGATTTGACGGCTTCTATTGACCGCTTAGTCTTATTGGACTCTGGAATGGAAGTGGGCGAGGCGATGAAGTCAGGACCCAATAACAAAGTGAAACTGAATCAGAGAGGAGCACAGAGGAAACTTATTTGAGTCAGTTTAGCTTATATTTAGATATCAGGGGCTGGATTCAGAAAGATCAGCAGATCTTTCTGCTGGCGTAACGTATCTCAGATACGTTACGCCGCCATAAATTTGGGCGCAAATTCCGTATTCAGAAAGAACTTGCGCCCTAAGTTATGGCGGCGTTACGTATGTGGGCCGGCGTAAGCCCGCCTAATTCAAATGGGGATCTTGTGGACGTGTTTTATTCAACTTTAACATGATCTCGCGTATTTTACGTTTTTTGTGAATGCCGCATGCGCCGTTCGTGAAAGAATCCCAGTGCGCATGCTCGAAATTACGCCGCAAGTCGTCATTGCTTTAGATGTGAACGTAACTTACGTACAGCCCTATTTGCAAACAACTTACGTAAACGACGTAAAAATTTCAAAACTCGGCGCTGGAACGACCTCCATACTTAACATTAGCTACGCCTCATATAGCAGGGGTAACTTTACGCCGGAAAAAGCCTAACGTAAACGACGTAAAAAAAATGCGCCGGCGGGACGTACGTTTCTGAATCTGTGTAAATACCTAATTAGCATATTCCTTTGCGTAACTATACGGAAGCGCCACCTAGCGGCCAGCGTAAATATGCAGCCTAAGATACGACGGTGTAAGACACTTACGCCAGTCGGATCTTAGGGAAATCTATGCGTAACTGATTCTATGAATCAGGCGCATAGATCCGACGCCGCAACTCAGAGATACGACGGCGTATCCGGAGATACGCCGTCGTATCTCGTTTCTGAATCCAGCCCCAGGTATGGAGGGGGAGGGGCAACACACAAATAGGTTGACTTTAACTCCTCCGCCCCCCACATACAAATGAAGAACTTTCCATACAAACAATGCTTGGCAGAGGAACACAAGCCCTCTGCGCCGTAAACGTCTCTGAATATTTAATAAACCCGCAAAATATTATCAAGCGTGCCTCGCCGGAGGGGGGTCATTTATTTTTTATTACATCCCAGCAAGAGATCTTTCCAGCCCTGACAAATCCCTGCGCAGCTTCGGAAAAACGATCCCGACTTAATAAAGTCTGACAATGGAAGAATTGTGTTGCGGCGGACACCATGTCGCTCCCATGTGAGTGCTGACATCTGAGTCCAGTCACACAGTCTGTGAAACGCCACCCGCTGGCACTCAATGGACCTTCTTTATGGGAAATCCCGGGAACGGGCATACAGAGGGTCTGTCCTATGGACATTGGGGTCACCGTACAATCTGACCACAGATAAAGGATCGCTGAGAATCAGCAAGATTCCGGAAGATATTGGCCCGGATTCACAAAGCACTTACGCCGGCGTATCTCGAGATACGCCGCGTAAGTGTAAATATGCGCCGTCGTACCTGTGCGCCGTGCCCACAGAACTAGATACGCCTGAAAATAGGCTTCATCCGACCGACGTAACTTTCCTACGCCGGCGTATCGTGGGCGCATATTTACGCTGGCGCTCCCATTGATTTCCGATTTGAATATGTAAATGAGGGGGATACGTCGATTCACGAACGTAGTTGCGCCCGGCGCATAATATAAGCAGTTTGCGTAAGACTTACGTCCGGCGTAAAGTTATTCCACATATAGGAGGCGCAACTCATGCAAAGGTATGGACCAGGGAACACAAGCCGTCGTATTTTACGTCGTTTACGTAGTACGTGAATAGGGCTAGGCGTAGGTTACGTTCACGTCGTAGGCAGTGATTCGACGTATCTTAGGCAGTTGTTTCGACGTGATTCTGAGCATGCGCACTGGGATGCGGCCACGGGACGGTGCATGCGCCGTTCGTTTTAAGTACTTCTATGGCGCTTGGCCCATCATTTGCATGGAGTCACGCCTCATTAGCATGGCTCACGCCCACTTCCACCTACACCGTCTTACGCCGAGGAAACCCAGCGTATCTTTAACAGCGAGTGGGAGCAAGTGCTTTGTGAATACTGTGCTTGCCGCTCTGCGCTGCGTCGGCGTAGCGTATATTCGATACGCTACGCCGGCATAAATATGCGCCAATGTATGTGAATCCGGGTCATTGCGTCCAAATAATGTTACCTCTCAGGCTTGACAACATGTTTTCGTTTTTCTCAAGGGCATTTTCACTCCAGGAGAAGTGTGAAAAATCGCACGTTTTCCCGTATTACACAAAAACGCATTGCCTTTTTGCAGATGTGCATGTATGTACTGTATCTAGCAAGCACACACGCGTTCATGCTCAACAAAATGCATGCTACTGCAGTAGTGTGTTTTTTTTGTGTAGCGCAAATTTTTAGGTGGTGTAGGGGAAGAGAATGCAGGAATGTAGGGGGGAAGGAGGTGCAAGGGGTGTAAGGGAAGGGAGTGCAGGGATGGGGGGAAGAGGTGCAAGGGGTGTAAGGGAAGGGAGTGCAGGGATGTAGGGGGAAAGGCGGTGCAGGGGGTGTAGGGGAAGGGAATGAAGGGATGTATGGTGGGAAGAAGGTGCAGGTGGTGTAAGGGAAGGGAATGCAGGGATGTAGGGGGAAAGGGGGTGCAGGGATGGAGGAGGTGCAGGGGGTGTAGGGGAAGAGAATACAGGGATGTAGGGGGGAGGAGGTGCAAGGGGTGTAAGGGAAGGGAGTGCAGGGATGTTGGGAGGAAAGGGGTGTAAGGGAAGGGAATGCAGGGATGGGGGGAAGAGGTGCAAGGGGTGTAAGGGAAGGGAGTGCAGGGATGTAGGGGGAAAGGCGGTGCAGGGGGTGTAGGGGAAGGGAATGCAGGTGGTGTAAGGGAAGGGAATGCAGGGATGTAGGGGGAAAGGGGGTGCAGGGATGGAGGAGGTGCAGGGGGTGTAGGGGAAGAGAATACAGGGATGTAGGGGGGAGGAGGTGCAGGGGAAGGGAATGCAGGGATGGGGGGTGTAGGGGAAAAGAATGCAGGGGCTTAGGGGGGGGGGGAGAAGGTGCAAGGGCTGTAAGTGCAGGTAATGCAGGGATGTTGGGGGGAAAGGGGTGTAGGGAATGGGAATGCAGGGATGGGGGGGGGTGTAGGGGAAGAGAATGCAGTAATGAGGGGGGGAGGAGGTGCGGGGGTTGTAAGGGAAGTGAATGCAGGGATGTAGGGGGGAAGGAGGTGCAGGGGGTGTAAGGGAAGGGAATGCAGGGATGTAGGGGGGAAGGAGGTGCAGGGGGTGTAAGGTAAGGGGATAGGTGGGGGTGGAGGTGCAGGGGGTGTAGGGAAAGGAAATTCAGGGATGTAGGGGGGGGCAGGGGGTGTAGGGGAAGGGAATGCAGAGATGTAGGGGGTGTAGGGGAAGGGAATGCAGGGGTGTAGGGGGTGTAGGGGAAGGGAATGCAGAGATGTAGGGGGGAAGAAGGTGCAGGGGGTGTAGGGGAAGGGAATGCAGGAATGTAGGGGGGAAGGAGGTGCAGGGGGTGTAAGGGAAGGGAATGCAGGAATGTAGGGGGGAAGGAGGTGCAGGGGGTGTAAGGGAAGGGAATGCAGGAATGTGGGGGGAAGGAGGTGCAGGGGGTGTAAGGGAAGGGAATGCAGGAATGTAGGGGGGAAGGAGGTGCAGGGGGTGTAATGGAAGGGAATGCAGGAATGTAGGGGGGAAGGAGGTGCAGGGGGTGTAATGGAAGGGAATGCAGAGATGTAGGGGGAGGAGAAGAGGTGCAGGGGGAGTAAGGGAAGGGAATGCAGAGATGTAGGGGGGAAGGAGGTGCAGGGGGAGTAAGGGAAGGGAATGCAGAGATGTAGGGGGGAAGGAGGTGCAGGGGGAGTAAGGGAAGGGAATGCAGAGATGTAGGGGGGAAGGAGGTGCAGGGGGAGTAAGGGAAGGGAATGCAGAGATGTAGGGGGGAAGGAGGTGCAGGGGGTGTAGGGGAAGGGAATTCAGGGATGTAGGGGGAGGAGAAGAGGTGCAGGGGGAGTAAGGGAAGGGAATGCAGAGATGTAGGGGGGAAGGAGGTGCAGGGGGAGTAAGGGAAGGGAATGCAGAGATGTAGGGGGGAAGGAGGTGCAGGGGGTGTAGGGGAAGGGAATTCAGGGATGTAGGGGGAGGAGAAGAGGTGCAGGGGGAGTAAGGGAAGGGAATGCAGAGATGTAGGGGGGAAGGAGGTGCAGGGGGAGTAAGGGAAGGGAATGCAGAGATGTAGGGGGGAAGGAGGTGCAGGGGGTGTAAGGGAAGGGAATGCAGAGATGTAGGGGGGAAGGAGGTGCAGGGGGTGTAAGGTAAGGGGATGGGGGGGGAGGAGGTGCGGGGGGTGTAGGGGAAGGGAATTCAGGGATGTAGGTGGGGGTGGAGGTGCAGGGGGTGTAAGGGAAGGGAATGCAGAGATGTAGGGGGGGAGGAGGTGCGGGGGGTGTAGGGGAAGGGAATTCAGGGATGTAGGTGGGGGTGGAGGTGCAGGGGGTGTAAGGGAAGGGAATGCAGAGATGTAGGGGGGAAGGAGGTGCGGGGATGAAGGAGAAAGTAGTGTAGGTGAGGTGGAGGGGAAGGAGGTGCAGAGGAAGTTGGAGAAGGCAAAGCAGTGGGTGTAAGGTAAAGAGGGTGCAAGCAATGTAGGGAAAGGCAGTGCAGGGGAGAGGGGGTGCAGGGAATGTAGGGGAAGGGGGTGCAGATGATTTAGGGGGAAAGAGGTGAAGGGGATGTAGGGGGAAGCAGGTGCAGGGAATGCAAGAAAGGGAGACGCTGGGGATGTAGGAGAAGGCAGTGCAGGGGATGTTGGTGGAGGGAAATGCAGAGAATGTAAGAGAAGGGGTGCAGGGGATGTAGGGGGGGAGGAGGTGAAGTGGATGTAGGGGGAAGGAGTTCCAGGGGGTGTAGCAGGAAGAGGGTGCAGGGGGTGCAAGGAAAGGAAGTGCAGAGGATGTAGGGGAGAGGGGATGTAGGGGAAGGAGGCGCACAGGATGTAGAAGAAGGCAGTGCAGAGGGTGTAGCAGGAAGAGGGTGCAGGGGATGCAAGGAAAGGAAGTGCAGAGTGTGTAGGGGAGAGGAGGTGAAGGGGATGTAGGGGGAAGGAAGTACAGGGGTTGTAGGTGCAGAGGATGTAACAGGAAGAGGGTGCAGGAGATGTAGGGGAAGGGGGTGCAGGGGGTGCAAGGAAAGGAAGTGCGGAGGATGTAGGAGAAGGCAGTGCAGGGGGGTTAGCAGGAAGAAAGTGCAGGGAATGTAGGGGGAGGGGGTATAGGGGTATTAGGTTAAGGGGGTACAAAAGATATAGGGTGTGCAGGGGATGTATGGAAAGGAGACGCAGGTGATGAAGGGCAAAGGAAGTGCAGGGGATGTAGGAGAAGGCAGTGCAGGGAATATAGGCGGGAAGGGGAAAGAATGTAGAGGAAAGAGGGCACCGGGGACATCGGGGAAAGGGGGGCACAGGATATGTAGGGACAACAGGGCGCTGAAAACGCAGAGGAAGGGATTTCAAGGGATGTATGGAGGAGGAGGGGGTGCCAGGGATATACAGGAAGGGGGGTGCAGGGTTCCAGAGATATACAGGAAGGGGGGTGCAGAGTGCCAGAGATATACAGGAAGGGGGGTGCAGGGTTCCAGAGATATACAGGAAGGGGGTGCAGGGTTCCAGAGATATACAGGAAGGGGGGTGCAGGGTTCCAGAGATATACAGGAAGGGGGGTGCAGGGTTCCAGAGATATACAGGAAGGGGGGTGCAGGGTTCCAGAGATATACAGGAAGGGGGTGCAGGGTTCCAGAGATATACAGGAAGGGGGTGCAGGGTTCCAGAGATATACAGGAAGGGGGTGCAGGGTTCCAGAGATATACAGGAAGGGGGGTGCAGGGTTCCAGAGATATACAGGAAGGGGGTGCAGGGTTCCAGAGATATACAGGAAGGGGGTGCAGGGTTCCAGAGATATACAGGAAGGGGGGTGCAGGGTTCCAGAGATATACAGGAAGGGGGGTGCAGGGTACCAGGGATATACAGGAAGGGGGGTGCAGAGTTCCAGAGATATACAGGAAGGGGGGTGCAGGGTTCCAGAGATATACAGGAAGGGGGGTGCAGGGTTCCAGAGATATACAGGAAGGGGGGTGCAGTTGATGTAGGAGGAAAGGGATGCAGGCAATATTTGGGAAAGGGGGTGCAGGGGACAAGGATATAAATACAACGGATGAAATAGTCCAGGCTCTGACTGGCTGTTTCCGGTATGATCCACTGTTGTTACCCCCGAGAAATCCTATGCCGCCATTTGTCACCAAACGTTCGCGGCGATGAAATCCGTCATTCCCTGTCATAACCCAAAGACGTATTTCGAGCCGCACCCCTCCACTGCACACAGACACAGCTAAGCGCCCTCCAATCATAGAAGGTATCCAGGCCGTGTTCCCCTGATAGGGCGCATCGCTGGCAGAGGGGCCCCGTCTCCACGTGCGGCGGCGGGTTCCTGTACGCGCTCGGCGGCCCACATTTCCCAGAATCTGTTATTGTTTTTATCTGAGTGTCTCCTGGAAATCGCAGACCCCGCTGCCCCTGCCGATGACTCCTCCTGTCAGGAATGTTTCTTATTTTCTGCTTCGCGTAGTAAACCGCGCTGTGTTTCCAGAGGGCCCGTGCGCCCTCCTCATTGATTATCTGCGGTCGCTGCCAATTACGGGGCTCACTGAAGTGGCATTCCTCGTCGCTCCCGCGCCGCTCGCCAAACCTGCGCTATGAATATTTACACACGGCCTGCGCTGAGCAGATATTCTGTATATACCGCGTCCCGCGATGAATAGAAAATAGACTGGTCGGGGGTTATTAGTATTCTTAGAGGGAAGCAGACAGCGTGACTCTGCGCTCGCTGGGCACGGGCCAATCTGATTGCAGGAGGCGCAGGCTGGAGCAACGCTTCTTCTTCTTCAATTTTACTACTTTTGTTAAAGGGACACCATAGCATTTTTTTTATTTATTATTATTAGATTAGTAAATTAGGCTGCATTTACACCTGAGTGTCGCGTTTTTGTACGTTTTTTTCTTGAACTTTGTTGTGCATTTACATTGCGCGTTTTTGTACAGCAATTTCCAAGTGTTTTGGACCTTTGGTCTGTTTGGACTAGCCAATACAGAAAAACGTCTTCTGTTACATCCCATGGGCCAGATCCACGTACCTCAGCGCAACTTTCCGTCCGGCGTAGCCTATCTCTGATACACTACGCCGCCGTAACTTACAGCGTATTTTCTGTATCCTGAAAGAATTTGCGTCGTAAGTTACGGCGGCGTAGTGTAACTTTGTCGGCGTAAGGGCGCGCAATTCAAATGGATGAGATGGGGGCGTGTTTTATGTTAATACGTCTTGACTCGACGTAAATTAATTTTTTTTTGAACGGCGCATGCGCCGTCCGTGGGGGTATCCCAGTGCGCATGCTCCAAATTAACCCGCAACAAGCCAATGCTTTCGACGTGAACGTAGTTCTATGCAAAGCCCTATTCGCGAACGACTTACGCAAACGAAGTAACATTTTCAAAATTCGATGCGGGAACGACGTCCATACTTAAAGTGGGAGTTCACCCATTTATAAAAAAAAAAAAATTCTCCCCTTAGCTTCCTGCTCGTTCGGTCTAGGGGAATCGGCTATTTGTATTAAAATATGAGCAGTACTTACCCGTTTTCGAGCTGCATCTTCTCCGCCGCTTCCGGGTATGGGCTGCGGCGTTCCTTCTTGATTGACAGCCTTCCGAGAGGCTTCCGACGGTCGCATCCATCGCGTCACTCGTAGCCGAAAGAAGCCGAACGTCGGTGCGGCTCTATACTGCGCCTGCGCACCGACGTTCGGCTTCTTTCGGAAAATCGTGACGCGATGGATGCGACCGTCGGAAGCCTCTCGGAAGACTGTCAATCAAGAAGGAACGCCCATTCCCGCAGCCCATACCCGGAAGCGACGGAGAGGATGCATCTCGTAAACGGGTAAGTACTGCACATATTTTAAAATAAATAGCCGATTCCCCTAGAGAAAACGAGCAGGAATCTAAGGGGAAAAAGTGCCCTCTAAGGGTGAACCCCCGCTTTAACATTGAGTACGCCTCATATAGCAGGGGTAACTTTACGCCCCAAAAAAAACTTACGGAAACGACGTAAAAAAATGCGCCGGCCGGATGTACGTTTGTGGATTCGCGTATCTAGCTAATTTGCATACTCGACGCGGAAATCGACGGAAGCGCCACCTAGCGGCCAGCGTAAATATGCACCTTAGATCCGACGGCGTACTAAGACGAACGCCAATAGGATCTAGCCCTGCTTCAGGCGTATCTTGTTTTGTGGATACAAAACAAAGATACGCCGGAGCAAACTAGAAGTTACGCGGCGTATCAATAGATACGCCAGCGTAACTGCTTTGTGGATCTGGCCCCATATGTCAAACACAAGGCTCGCAGGCTCAACCAGGCCCACTAGGCCTTGTTAAGTGGCTAGGGCGGCCATCAGTTTTAGGCCTGGGCCTAGGGTGCCCACGTGTCCCCGGATTCCCCGGGACATTCCCGCTATTGGAAGCTCTTTTCCGGGGTCCCAGGCACCCTTATTCCGGGACAATACAGTGTACCGGAATTGCCACCTGGCCCTGGACCGATCTGATGCCCCCTATAATATTTCTCCCTGCCCCCCCCCCCCCCCAGAAAAAGAAAACAGGAAAAGAAACCCACTTTTATTTTAACACTGTTACAACTTAATATTTGAAAATGAAAAGTGGATTCCAAGTCATCGGTGCTTTCAAGATTTACCAGCAAGGAATTCTCGATTTTGTCCAAAGAGACATCCCCATATATTTAGCAGAGACATCCCCATATATTCAGCAAAGAGAGATCCCAACCCAGCAAAGAGACACCCTATATATTCAGCAAAGAGACATCCCCATATATTCCGCAAAGAGAGAGTCCAATCCAACAAAGAGACACTCTATATATTCAGCAAAGAGAGAGCCCAATCCAGCAAAGAGGCATCCCCATATATTCCGCAAAGAGAGAGTCCAATCCAACAAAGAGACACTCTATATATTCAGCAAAGAGAGAGTCCAATCCAACAAAGAGACACTCTATATAATCAGCAAAGAGAGATCCCAATCCAGCAAAGAGACACCCTATATATTCAGCAAAGAGACACCCCCATGTATTCAGCAAAGAGACATCCCCATATATTCAGCAAAGAGAGATCCCAATCCAGCAAAGAGACACCCTATATATTTAGCAAAGAGACATCCCCATATATTCCGCAAAGAGAGAGTCCAATCCAACAAAGAGACACTCTATATATTCAGCAAAGAGAGAGCCCAATCCAGCAAACAGACATCCCCATATATTCAGCAAAGAGAGAGCCCAATCCAGCAAACAGACATCCCCATATATTCAGCAAAGAGAGAGTCCAATCCAGCAAAGAGACACCCTATATATTCAGCAAAGAGAGAGCCCAATCCAGCAAAGAGACAACCCCATATATTCAGCAAAGAGAGAGTCCAATCCAGCAAAGAGACACCCTATATATTCAGCAAAGAGAGAGTCCAATCCAGCAAAGAGACACCCTATATATTCAGCAAAGAGAGAGCCCAATCCAGCAAAGAGACATCCCCATATATTCCGCAAAGAGAGAGCCCAATCCAACAAAGAGACACTCTATATATTCAGCAAAGAGAGAGCCCAATCCAGCAAACAGACATCCCCATATATTCAGCAAAGAGAGAGCCCAATCCAGCCCAAAGAGACACCCCCATGTATTCAGCAAAGAGACATCCCCATATATTCAGCAAAGAGAGAGACCAAGCTAGCAAAGAGACATCCCCACAGGGGCGGACTGACCATTGAGTCACTCGGGAACTGCCCGAGGGCCCCATGCCACTAGGGGGCCCCATCAGGGTTGCCAGGCTCAATAAAACCAGGGACAGTATGTAAAAATCTGTGTTTTTTTTAGATCTGTCCCTGATATGTCCGAAACCGACATGCTTTTGATGTGAAAATCCCGAGATTTTAGCTGCCGCGCCTCTGCACTGCCTCCTGGCGTGGTGGCCATCTGTAAGCCCAGGGGCCCCATAATCTTCTATTGCCCGGGGGCCCCATGAGTTGTCAGTCCGCCCCTGCATCCCCATATATTCAGCAAAGAGAAAGACCAATCTAGCAAAGAGACATCCCCATATATTTAGCAAAGAAACAGCCCAATCCAGCAGAGATACCCCCATATATTCAGCAAAGAGAGAGCCCAATCCAGCAGAGATACCCCCATATATTCAGCAAAGAGAGAGCCCAATCCAGCAAAGAGATACCAACATGTATTCAGCAAAGAGACATCTGTATATGTTCAGCAAAGAGAGAGCCCAATCCAGCAAAGAGACATCCCCATATATTCAGCAAAGAGATATCCTCATATATTCCGCAAAGAGAGAGCCCAAACAAGCAAAGAGACACCCTATATATTGTATGAATAAATTAAACAGAATTGGTCCGGGGACAGAGCCTTGGGGTACCCCACTTGCCACTCCAGACCAGTCTGAGTACACTTTATTTATCACCACCCTTTGGACACGCCCCTGTAACCAATTTTCTATCCAAGAACAAACCCTGTGGTCCAAGCCTACAGACCTCAGTATGTAAATTTAACAACTATGGGGGACTGCATCAAATCCAGATACACCACATCCACCGGCCTTCCTTTATCTAGATGGCAGCTCACGTCCTCGTAGAATGTAACAGGTTGGTTTGGCAAGAACGACGTTTTGTAAAGCCGTGTTGATTACTACTAATGGTACTATTCTCATCAGCAAACTTGTGTATATAGTCTCTTATCATCCCCATCCATTAGTTTACATACTATCGGTGTTAGGCTAGTTTCCAGGAATATATCTCTAAATATTGGTACCACGTGGGCTTTTTGCCAATCAGCTGGTATCATTCCTGGCAGTATGCTGTCCATAAAAATGAGCCTTGGGGTGCCCCACTTGCCACTCCAGACCAGTCTGAGTACACTTTATTTATCACCACCCTTTGGACACGCCCCTGTAACCAATTTTTTATCCAAGAACAAACCCTGTGGTCCAAGCCTACAGACCTCAGTATGTAAATTTAGCAACTATGGGGGACTGCATCAAATCCAGATACACCACATCCACAGGCCTTCCTTTATCTAGATGGCAGCTCGCGTCCTCGTAGAATGTAACAGGTTGGTTTGGCAAGAGTTATGTTTTGTAAAACCGTGTTGATTACTACTAATGTTACTATTCTCATCAGCAAACTTTTGTATAAAGTCTCTTATCATCCCCATCCATTAGTTTACATACTATCGATGTTAGGCTAGTTTCCAGGAATATATCTCTAAATATTGGTACCACGTGGGCTTTTTGCCAATCAACTGGTATCATTCCTGGCAGTATGCTGTCCATAAAAATGAGCCTTGGGGTGCCCCACTTGCCACTCCAGACCAGTCTGAGTACACTTTATTTATCACCACCCTTTGGACACGCCCCTGTAACCAATTTTTTATCCAAGAACAAACCCTGTGGTCCAAGCCTACAGACCTCAGTATGTAAATTTAGCAACTATGGGGGACTGCATCAAATCCAGATACACCACATCCACCAGCCTTCCTTTATCTAGATGGCAGCTCACGTCCTCGAAGAATGTAACAGGTTGGTTTGGCAAGAACAACGTTTTGTAAAACCGTGTTGATTACTACTAATGATACTATTCTCATCAGCAAATATTTGTATATAGTCTCTTATCATCCCCATCCATTAGTTTACATACTATCGATGTTAGGCTAGTTTCCAGGAACATATCTCTAAATATTGGTACCACGTGGGCTTTTTGCCAATCAGCTGGTATCATTCTTGGCAGTATGCTGTCCATAAAAATAAGCAATAACGGCCTAGCTATAACCTGACTGACTAACTATGGGGTTCTTCCCCCCCAATTTTGAAGCGTTGTCTCTATTTTGTGGAGGGCTTCCAAACTGGAATTAGCGTGCCGAGTGATAATTTGATTGACCCACTAAAAATCTGAATCCGGCACCACATTTTCACTTTGGAGTCCCTCCAATGACATATTTTTTTACCTCAATTAGCTGGATTCACATAGATGAGCCTAACGTTAGGCAGGCGTAGCGTATCTCATATACGCTACGCCGCCGTAAGTTAGAGAGGCAAGTGCTGTATTCACAAAGCACTTGCGTCCTAAGTTACGGCGGCGTAGCGTAAATGTGCCGGCCTAAGCGCGCCTAATTCAAATTGTGAAGAGGTGGGCATGTTTTATGCTAATGAATCGTGACCCGACGTGATTGACGTTTTGAACGAACGGCTCATGCGCCGTCCGTGGACATATCCTAGTGCGCATGCTCCAAATTACGCCGCAAAGACTTATTGGTTTTCGACGTGAACGTAAATTATGCCCAGCCTCATTCACGGACGACTTACGCAAACGACGTAGAAATTAAAAAATTTGACGCGGTTCCGACGTCCATACTTAACATTGGCTGCGCCATCTTTTTGGTGGAATAACTTTAGGCCTGAAAACGCCTTACGTAAACGGCGTTTCTTTACTGCGACGGGCAATCGTACGTTCGTGAATAGGCGTATCTCGCTGATTGACGCATTCTAGGCGTCAATCAGCGTACACGCCCCTAGCGGCCGGCCTAAATAGACAGCTAAGATACGACGGCGCCCGCTGTCGTATCTTAGCTAGATTTAAGTGTATCTCAATTTGAGAATACACTTAAATTTACGACGGCGCAGATTCAGAGTTACGACGGCGTATCTACTGATACGCCGGCGTAACTCTCTGAATCTGGCTATATGTAGGGGTCAGAAGATGAAGCTACAGCGTACAATGAGGGACACAATTATCGAAGAGGCTTATACCTGAAGAGCCAAAAAAAGCGTATGGAGGCTGCAGGGTTGGAAATGAACGGAGACCACCAAGGAGGTGAATATAAGCGCTCTTCTATTGCAGGGACCACTAATCTGGATTTATTTTACACCCGACATGGTTGCATTAACATAGGAAATGTAATCTAAGTCATTAATTGCTTTCTCCAGCAGTCAGTTATAAAGTAGAAAATAGGATACCAGTTAAAAATAAAAGTTTTGCAGCTTCTTCAAAGTTGCCAAAAAGCATCCCAAGGAAAAGCTTTGGCACGGCCGCCTCGCCCTGGCCTGCGCACTGCACTACCTCTTTTATTAAACCTATAAAGAGATTGGCTAATACAGAGTCAGGGCTTTATTACGGAACACTGACTGCAGAGCGGGATTAGAAGAAGGCTCGTTTATCCAGGGACAATAATCCGCTGGATGCAACCCGATCTCCGACTCGAGAAACGTAACGCGGCGACCGTGCCGCCATCCCGCAGCTGGGCGCCTTTGATAAATTAACCACCTTGCAGGCCAATTCGTTCTCCTCTGTTATAAGCTAACGTGGCGGCTCCATCTGGAACTTCCATCCCGCTCTGTGAAAACCGCAAACCGTTACCGCCACCTTCGCAAATCCGGACCAAAAGCTTCCGACTCGCTTCTTGTAAATGACTCATTTCTGGTCGCCGGGTTTTGCGATCGCTAGTAAAAGTCGACCGTCCGGCGTTTCTAATACCAGATTACAAATCCCCCACGGGGACCCTTTGCCGCGTGCTCGATGGGCTTCGCCGTCGGCACGGGCGGCTTTCCTGGGACTTGTTTTGCCACTTGTAAAAAGTCGAGAGAACGTTTTCGTAAAATGCTGTTAAATGGCGCTGATTACGTGGCAGTTGGAAGTCAATGGGCAATAAAAATGGCCGGGGGGGAACTGTTCTCCAGTATATAAAACGGCGCTGCCTTGTAAAGTCTAACCTGCCACTGGAAATGGGGGAAGGAAGAGCTTCGCTTGCCGAGCTGGCAACTGCAACAAGCTCTTGAGCAGATCGAAAAGCCCCCTCTAATAGTACAGCTTGCAACAATCCATCTATTTAATAAAGTGAATGTAAGGCTAAAGCACTATGAAGTTGAATAACTAAAGGCAAATGTGCACCTTGCAAGTACAGTTGCCCCAGAGTTTAGTAAATGAGGGGAAGCTCTGCTGACTTCCAACATTCAATCATGTGCAAGAAAAAATATTTTATTTTTATTTTATTTTATGTTATTTTTTTTCCTTGCACATGATTGGGTATTCTTTGTAAAGTGAAGCTTTACTTTATTTACTAAGCTCTGGAGCAACTGCACTTGCAAAGTGCACAGTCTATTTGCCTTTAGTAAATCAACCCCACTGTTTTATTAAAGCGGTTCTCCACCCTAAAGTGGAGTCCGGCTGATCGGAACCCTCCCCCCATCCGGTGTCACATTTGACACCTTTCAGGGGGAGGGGGGTGCAGATACCTGTCTAAAGACAGGTATTTGCACCCACTTCCGGCCCGGCATTCATGGGCAAAAGACGGGCATCCCGTCACATCCCGTCGCCCCCCCGTTGTGTGCTGGGAACACTCGGCTCCCAGCACACAGCGGGAGCCAATCGGCGGGCGCGGCGCGACTCGCGCATGCGCCATAGGGAACCGGGCAGTGAAGCCGCAGCGCTTCACTTCCTGGTTCCTTCAGCGTGGATGGCGGGGGGAGCAGCAGAGAGACGAGCGATCGCTCGTCCTCTGCTGCGATCGGCGCTGGACTCCAGGACAGGTAAGTGTCCTAATATTAAAGGTCAGCAGCTGCAGTATTTGTAGCTGCTGGCTTTTAATATTTTTTTCCCATGGCACATCCGCTTTAACAATTATCAATTGTCAACATTATTCATTTGAACAGCACCCCAAGCACTAGGACAATGCATCTGCATTGTAGTGTGCAGCAATGCACAGTAGGGGGCATGTTATTTTCAATAACTTGTCTTAACACAATGCATATAACTGCTAAAGATTAGCCGTGGACCGAAATGAAAATTCTGAACTGAAACCAAACCCGAAAATTTAGGATGCAGTTATCCGAAACCGAAAATTCAGGATGCAATTGGCCGAAAACAAAAATAAAAAAATCAGGATGCAATTGTCCAAAAACTGAAACTGAAAGTTCAGGATGCATTTGGCCGAAAACCGAAAATTCAGGATGCAATTGGCCGAAAACCAAAACCGAAAATCAAGATGCACTTGTTCAAAAACCGAAAAGTCAGGATGCAATTGGCCGAAATCTGAAAACGAAAATACAGGATGCAATTGGGAAAAAAACAAAACCGAAAATCAAGGTGCGCTTGTCCGAAAACCAAAGTCAGGATGCAATTGGCCGAAAAACAAAAAATCAAGATGCATTTGTTCGAAAACCGAAAATTCAGGATGCAATTGGCCAAAAACGAAAAACTGAAATCAAGATGCGCTTGTCCAAAAACCGAAAAGTCAGGATGCAATTGGCCGAAAACCAAAACCAAAAAATCAGGATGCATTTGTTCAAAAACTGAAACCGAAAATTCCGGATGCAACTGGCCGAAACCCAAAACCTAAAGTACAGGATGCAATTGGCCAAAAACGAAAAAACAGAAATCAAGATGCACTTGTCCGAACACCGAAAAGTCAGGATGCAAATGGCCGAAAACCAAAACCAAAAAATAAGGATGCACTTGTCCGAAAACCGAAAAGTCAGGATACAATTGGCCGAAAACCAAAACCAAAAATTCAGGATGCAATTGGCCGAAACCCAAAACTGAAAATTCAGGATGCAATTGGCCGAAACCCAAAACCGAAAATACAGGATGCAATTGGCCAAAAACGAAAATCAAGATGCACTTGTCCGAAAACCGAAAAGTCAGGATGCAGTTATCCGAAACCGAAGAGTCAGGATGCAGTTATCCGAAACCGAAGAGTCAGGATGCAATTGGCCGAAACCCGAAACCGAAATTACAGGATGCAATTGGCTGAAAACCAAAACCGAAAATCAAGATGTATTTGTCCCAAAAACTGAAACCCAAATTTCAGGATACATTTGTCCGAAATTTGGGCAAAAAACGAAAATCAAGATGCACTTGGCCGAAAACCAAAAAGTTATGCGCTTGGCCTAAAACCAAAACCAAAAATCAGGATGCACTTGTCCGAAAACCAAAGTCAGGATGCAATTGGCCGAAAACCAAAACCAAAAAATCAGGATGCATTTGTCCGAAAAACGAAAATTCGGGATGCAATTGGCCAAAAACAAAAAACTAAAATCAAGATGCACTTGTCCAAAAACCGAAAAGTCAGGATGCAATTGACCGAAAACCAAAACCAAAAAATCAGGATGCATTTGTCCAAAAACCGAAACCGAAAACTCCGGATGCAATTGGCCGAAACCCAAAACCTAAATTACAGGATGCAATTGGCCAAAAACGAAAAACGGAAATCAAGATGCACTTGTCTGAAAACTGAAAAGTCAGGATGCAATTGGCCGAAAACCAAAATCAGGATGCACTTGTCCGCAAACCAAAAATTCAGGGTGCAATTGGCCGAAACCCAAAACCGAAAATACAGGATGCAATTGGCCGAAAACCGAAAAGTCAGGATGCAATTGTCCGAAAACCGAAAAGTCAGGAAGCAGTTATGCGAAACCGAAAAGTCAGGATGCAATTGGCTGAAACCGAAATTACAGGATGCAATTAGCTGAAAACCAAAACCGAAAATCAAGATGCATTTGTCCAAAAACTGAAACCCAAATTTCAGGATACATTTGTCCGAAATTTGGCCAAAAACGAAAAAACTAAAATCAAGATGCACTTGGCCGAAAACCCAAAAGTTATGCGCTTGGCCTAAAACCAAAAATCAGGATGCACTTGTCCAAAAACCGAAAATTCAGAATGCACTTGCCCGAAACCCACACCCAAAAATTCAGCAAGTACTTGTCCGAAAACCAAAACTGAAATGGACAGTTTTAAAAATATATATATATATATATATATATATATTTTATATATAATTGTATAATATTCAACTTTTTATATCATGAATATGAATATATTTTTGCCGATAATCTTCAGCAGCCGATATATCCGAACATCCCCAACTAAAGATACCATGCATTAACACACCGCAAAGAAATAACTGGGCCCCAGTGAGTGAAGAAGGGTTGGGAACTGTTTACTGCTGTCTAGTGGGTGTCACTGGGACAGGAAATAAGAAGGAATGACCCCACTGGGGACACAGACTGCAAAGAACACCTGTCAGAGGCTCAAACTTTTCCCCTTTTCTATCCAGTACTAAAGCAACGGTTTAAGTTGGGATTGAAGAGAATGGCAGAGCACAAGACCTCTTGTGTGACCTTGCCTATAAACACGGCTTACACCCCACAGGGATCACATGTCATTAACCCTTTCCCGCACCTCCTAGAAACAATTAGCAGCTCGAGCTTCCATCCAAGCCTGTATCCTGTCCTCACAAAGGAAAATGCTTGAAGCATGTGAGCAAACCAACACGACACAAATAATTCTTGTTAGGCTTAATGGATCGATTCATTGCAAAATAATGGTAGGAATGTCCTTTGAGCCGGGAGCCCTCATTAGGCCTTTTGTGAGCGGGGTCTGGAAATCATAAAGCAACCACTTAAGACCCGTCCTAAAAACCGCTAGAGCTTGCAACCCCATGCCAGGGTCCAATATGTCTCTACTTAGAAACATTTTGATAAGAGAAGAGCAATCAGGTCTACTCTTCCATGAACTGTTAAAACCCCTTTGTTGTCACCGGCGGCGGCAGCTACAGGTAGGTCTGGGCCTATAAATGTTCCAGTGATCAGACTGGCTATGGGGTGGTACAGTATGAAGAGCATTCTCTGTGTAGTGTTGGCCCCAGAACCATGCAGGAACCATGCAGGAACCATGCAGGAACCGTGCAGGAACCATGCAGGAACCGTGCAGGAACCATGCAGGAACCGTGCAGAAACCATGCAGAAACCATGCTGGAACCGTGCAGGAACCATGCAGGAACCGTGCAGAAACCATGCAGAAACCATGCTGGAACCGTGCAGGAACCATGCAGGAACCGTGCAGAAACCATGCAGAAACCATGCAGGAACCGTGCAGAAACCATGCAGGATCCGCCACTGCTCAAGGAACCTCTAGAAACCTCTAGAGCAGTGGTCTCCAATTTTTCCCCCCCGGGGGCCGGATGTGGCCCTATGCTTGCTTTTGTCCAGTGTTTTGACGAAAAATGCCCCCTGTTGAATAATGCCCGCCAGGTATTGGAATTTACGATCAGCTGTCAACGGCACCTGCGCACAATTGCAGACATTGGGGTAGATTCAGAGAGCAATTACGCAGGCGTATCCATAGATACGCGGCGTAATTGCTAAGTAGCGCCGGCGTATCTACATTCTGTATTCAGAAAGCTAGATACGCCGACTTTAGCCTAAGATACGACTGGCATAAGTCTCTTACGCTGTCGTATGTTAGGGTGCATTCTGACGCTGGCCGCTAGGTGGCGCTCCCATAGATGTCAGCGTAGAGTATGCAAATGACATACTTACGCCGATTCACGAACGTACGTGCGCCCGGCGTTAGTTTTTTATGTCGTTTGCGTACGTCGTTTTCGTCGTAAGGCTGCTCCTGCTAGTAGGAGGCGCAGCCAATGTTAAGTATGGACGTCGTTCCCGCATTGCGATTTGAAATTTTTACGTCGTTTGCATAAGTCGTCCGTGAATGGCGATGGACGCCATTTACGTCCACGTCGATACCAATGACGTCCTTGCGACGTCAATTACCGCAATGCACGTCAGGAAATTTTAGGGACGGCGCATGCGCAGTACGTTCGGCGTGGGAACGCGCCTAATTTAAATGATCCACGCCCCCTACGGGATCATTTCAATTACGCGCGCTTACGCCGGCCCCTTTTACGCTACGCCGCCGCAACTTTACAGGCAAGTGCTTTGTGAATCAAGCACTTGCCCGTAAAACTTGCGGAGGCGTAACGTAAATGTCATTCGTTACGCCGCCGCAGTTTTGCGCGCCCCTACCTGAATCTACCCCATTGTGCCCCACCCCCCCCTGATGCTCGTGCGACTCTGCAAGGGGCGGATTTCATCATGATGGCCGCGTGTGAGGAGCAGATGCCTACATGAAGGGGGGCGTATTTTCTAATGATGGGCAGTGCTGTTAAGATGGGGCGCAATTTTTCACAAAACTCAAACACATCTCCTAAACAAATATATCTCTGCTATTCTTTCTACACACACAGGTGTACGTTGCAGAGCTTAGTCCCTCCTCCCCGGCTCCTCTAGGTTGCAGGCTTAAGCTGTGCTCTCTACTCCTCCCATCACGCTGCGCTTTCTGCTCCTCCCATCCCAATGGGAGGTCTAATCTCCTGCTCCTCTGCGCCTCCCCCCATCACACTGCGCTCT
The DNA here is from genome assembly GCF_905171775.1 of Rana temporaria. Taxonomy (NCBI): domain Eukaryota; kingdom Metazoa; phylum Chordata; class Amphibia; order Anura; family Ranidae; genus Rana; species Rana temporaria. The sequence goes on from NC_053495.1 coordinate 198,044,798, forward strand.
CTGCTCCTCCCATCCCGATGGGAGGTCTAATCCCCTGCGCCTCCTCCCATCACGCTGCGCTTTCTGCTCCTCCCATCCCGATGGGAGGTCTAATCTCCTGCTCCTCTGAGCCTCCTCCCAACACGCTGCGTTTTCTGCTCCTCCCATCCCGATGGGAGGTCTAATCCCCTGCTCCTCCTCCCATCACGCTGCGTTTTCTGCTCCTCCCATCCCGATGGGAGGTCTAATCCCCTGCTTCTCTGCGCCTCCTCCCATCACGCTGCGTTTTCTGCTCCTCCCATCCCGATGGGAGGTCTAATCCCCTGCTCCTCTGCGCCTCCTCCCATCACGCTGCGCTCTCTGCTCCTCCCATCATGGTGAGAGGTCTGATCTCCTCCCTCCCATCACGGTGGGAGGAAATCTGCTCCTCCCAGCTGGTGACGTCACACCGGGCCGGGACTACAGTACAGAGCGCCTGTCAGGGAGAGAATCTCTGCTGACAGAGCCCAAGGCAAATTAAAAGCTTGTCTGTGTAGGCTTGTGTCGGGTGTGCGGGACTCAGTGCACTTGGATGCTGCGGATGCTGACACGCCCACAGGATTATCTCCCTGCAAATGAGAGAGGTGGAGCCACCTACAGTGTGCGGGGAGGAACTAGGGAAGAAGAGGGGTGAAGGTGAGATCCGGATGGAAGTAGCTGTCGGAGAAGGCTCTGCACTCTGTGTGTAGGGCGAATTAAATAAGGGAAGGGGGAAGGAATAAAACCAAAACATGGGGAAAGGAACAAAAGGGAAGGGGAAAAAGGAGGGAAAAAGGGAAGGAAAAAACAAAAGGGAAGGGTAAGACAAGACACACAATGGAAGCACTCACATTAGCCACATCCGTAAATGGTAAGAATATAGAAAAAAGCCAATCCAAGGAATGAGCAAAGGTCGGACTTTGAGGCAAGCGGAAGTATATAAAATATATTATTTATTACAAAAATGAAAAAATATTTTTACACAATAACCATGGTATAATAAAGAGTGAATAAATACAATCACAATAAAACCATATGGATATTCATGAGTAGTGAGTAAATCCTTTGAAGTCGCCTACGCGTTTCGCCGTGGGGCTTCTTCAGAACGAGACAAACAGGATTTTTTGCTAATATGTAGATATTGTTTCATAATCTAATGCATCGCGGTAGGTGCATCCATCCAAAAGACTCCGAGCATATAGGGAGAATGCACAAATATTGTGAGATTATTTAACTTTTGATGGCACCACAAAATGGTCATCAATGATCCAAACTTAATGCATCTATGATGATACTTTCATGATGTCAGAAATTAGACAATCACATCCAGATATTAGAAAGATATATGGAAAGAATATATATCAGGGTATCGAAAAACAAAGAGGAAACCCCTGAATAATCCTATAGAGGACTTAAAACTGGGGCGGGTAATCACTTAGAGGCACCCATGCACAAGGATATCCACAATAGTTTAGACTGGTAGCAAGTCCTATTTGGTAGAGACCATCTAAACAGGCACTCTGTAGTACCGCAGAGTGTGTGTGTGTGCCCCAGGGTCACAGCTTGTGCTTGCCTCAAAGTCCGACCTTTGCTCATTCCTTGGATTGGGTTTTTTCTATATTCTGTGTGTAGGGCATCCCTGGAACTGCACTCTGTGTGTAGCGCACCCCGGAACTCTGCACTCTGTGTGTAGCGCACCCCTGAACTCTGCACTCTGTGTGTAGCACAACCCTAAACTCTGCGTGTAGCGCACCCCTGAACTCTGCACTCTGCGTGTAGCACAACCCTAAACCCTGCACTCTGTGTGTAGCGCACCCCTGAACTCTGCACTATGTATGTAGCGCACCCCTGAACTCTGCACTATGTATGTAGCGCACCCCTGAACTCTGCACTATGTATGTAGCACAACCCTAAACTCTACACTCTGTGTGTAGCGCACCCCTGAACTCTGCACTCTGTGTGTAGCGCACCCCTGAACTCTGCACTATGTATGTACCACAACCCTAAACTCTGCACTCTGTGTGTAGCGCACCCCTGAACTCTGCACTATATATGTAGCACAACCCTAAATTTTGCACTCTGTGTATAGCGCACCCCTGAACTCTGCACTCTGTGTGTAGCGCACCCCTGAACTCTGCACTTAACGCCCCTTTAAAACCCTCCCACTATTAGTATGATTTCACTATACCCACTATTTGATGTGGTTTGGAGGGTGTGTGTGGGGGGAGGGGGCATGGTTTTGGGGGTTATGGTTGAGTTCCTGCACCTATTTTTTGAGAAAAAAAGTAAAGAAAATTGTATTGTCTATGGTTTGATTTGGATGGATGGGAACTTTCCCGGGAACCTTTGCCTTCCAAAGAAAACAATGGCTTGCCCGCGTATTCTTCCACAAGTTCTTACAGCTGCATTATAATCTAATGAAGGATACGCTGTAACTGATAGTTCCAACAGGTAGTTAATTATCTCTTGCCTTACAATGAGGCCCCCCCGCCAAGATAATGAAATTAGCCCAGTGTTAGGCTGTAATTACAGGTTTGTATGGCTCATCCTTCAGCCCGGGCTCTCCTCGTACAGAACCCCCCCGCTGACTCGGCCGAGGTGTTTAATACTGTGGCTCTATTGTCCCCGGGTCCTGACAATAGACCTGTCACCCAGACATAATTACAGACTCAGTCCCCCTTTTTCTCTGCTTAAATAATTTACAGCTGTGAATTTGGCTACCAGTACAATGCAGCGTAAAGCCTGGGCCAAATCACTCTTTAATTGTTTTTAATGCATGACAAGCCAGCGAATGTAGAAGATCGCAGCCCCTTTTTCCGAGGCAGGAAACAAGATATTTTTGTAGTCCGCTGAGGCCCGGGCTTATCATGAGCACTGAACACCTGCCTTCACTTAACCCAAAGGGGACTTTGTGCCTCGGCTAGCCTTTTCAACAAGGTCAGTAAATCAACAGGGGCCCAGCGTTTCTTTGGAAAAAGGCAGCTTTTTCTAAACAATATCTCACCCGACGGTCTTTGAGAGCCGGGTCTTATTCCTTGTGAATTCCAAAAAGTCGAAAAAAAATAAAAAGAAGACAGCGGAGGCATCGTAGAAAGTTTAGGACAACACACTTCTTATTCCAACTAGCAGGCCCGTCACTACAGGACAGGCAAAACAAACAATTGCTTGGGGACCCGAGCTGGCCTGGGGCCCCCAACTTCCCCTTCCCAGGCTGGAGCGTGGCCCAGCTCATCTTGCTTCCACCTGGAGTCCTGTCAGTCTGACCGGGTACCGCGCAAGGTACAGGAGATTCAGTTTCCTGTTCCCGGACGGACTGACAGGAAGTGCACACTGAGTGCTCACTTTCTTTCAGTCCGGCCGGGAAGACAGGAAACAATCTTCTGTACCACGCGCGGTACCCGGCACTATCTGATAAGGGACTGGGAAAGAGGCAGGGGGAAGAGGAGCTCGGCCACGCTACAGCGGCAGCCTACAGGGAAGAACGGGAGGTAAGAATAGAAAAGAAAATTAGTGTAGCGTTAACGTAGGCTTTAAATGCGGGGGGTGCTTGGGGGCCCCCCCATTTTGCTTGGGGCCCCCAAATTCCTTCAAACGGCCCTGCCAACTAGGCAAGACTATTGAGACCTGCTGACCTAGCAGCTCTCTTATGTACATGGGGGCCACTGGGTGCACATTTATGAAAGCACCAATCCAACGAGTATACAGACCAAGTTGCAGCAAAGAGACCACAGTACTCCCCCTGACAATGCCTTCATCTGCTCCTCTCTCCAGACGGCTGGAGCCAACTTTTTTCAGGCATCACTCACGTAGCTCCCAACTGTCCCTGATTTCAAGGGACTGTCCCTGATTTCAAAGGACTGTCCCTGAATTGGAGCAATGCCCCTCTGTCCCTCATTCCTCCCCATTTGTCCCTCATTTTGGTCTGATCTTTATAGTTGTATATAAAATAGACATGTGCACACTGAAATATTTTGTTTCGTAATTTCATTTTCGTCCGAAAAATGTATTTATTTAGTTACTCCCGAAATTCGTTTTTATTTTTTTTGTTTTTCGTAAAAAAAATGCATTCGTCCGAAAATCCAAATTAAGGTCGAATCTGTCATTGAAGGCTTATGGTGTCTGTCGAATGTTCTAAAAAAAAAAAAGAAGAAGATTCGATAGACTCTTCTTGTCTCTCTATGTCGAATCTTCATGTCTCTCTATGTCGAATCTTCATGTCTCTCAATGTCGAATCTTCATGTCTCTCTATGTCGAATCTTCATGTCTCTCAATGTCGAGTCTTCATGTCTCTCTATGTCGAATCTTCACGTCTCTCTATGTCGAATCTTTTCTCTCTATGTCGAATCTTCACGTCTCTCTATGTCGAATCTTTTCTCTCTATATGTTGAATCTTTTCTCTTTATGTAGAATAATATTGGACTAAGAGTTAAGGTTAGGCCTGAATTTCGGACGAAAATGCATTCGGACGAAAACGAATGCACATGTCTAATATAAAATACACTTTTTATCTTTCAAAAAGAGTTTCCCAGTATTTAACCTTTTATCTAAATTCTAAATTGCTGCATTTGTCCATTTTAAAAGCCAATATAAAGGAAAAGTATTGGTAAAAAAAAAAAAAGCCCTTATAGATTTAATTTACCTTTTTCTTGGTTAATTCTCCTTTAAGAGGGTGTGGCAGGGGGTGTGTCCTATGCCTAAATACGTTTGCTAGTAGGTGTCCCTCATTCCCATCTTAAAATGTTGGGAGGTATGCATTCACACCTGAGCATCGCGTTTTGAGTTATTTTTCGAGTTTGTATGCATGTTTTTGAGCGTTTGTGTACAGAGTTTTAAAAGTCTTTTTGAGCTTTGATGTTTTTTTAATTAGCCAATAGAGAAAAGAAACATCTGTTTGTTATTATTTTTAACAAAAATATCATCATTTGTTGTTATGTCTTTCAGCTTTTTCATCCGCTTTGATTTTTTTTTATTCATTATTATTTAATAATGTATTATTACATTTATTAATTAATATTTATATTTACTTTTTTTTTAACAAAAATATCATCATTTGCTGCTATGTCTTTCAGCTTTTTCATCCGCTTTGATTTATTTTTTATTCATTATTATTTAATAATGTATTATTACATTTATTATTTATTAATTATTATTTATTTTTACTTTTTTTTAACAAAAATATCATCATTTGTTGCTATGTGTTTTTAGCTTTTTCATCCGCTTTGATTTATTTTTTGTATTCATAATTATTCAATAATGTATTCTTACATTTATTATTTATTAATTATTATTATTTATTTTTACTTTTTTTAACAAAAATATCATCATTTGTTGTTATGTCGTTCAGCTTTTTCATCCGCTTTGACTTATTTTTTATTCATTAATATTTAATAATGTATTATTACATTTATTATTTATTAATTATTATTTATTTTTACTTTTTTTAACAAAAATATCATCATTTGTTGCTATGTCTTTTTAGCTTTTTCATCCGCTTTGATTTAATTTGTATTAATTATTATTTAATAATGTATTTTTACATTTATTATTTATTAATTTTTTTTTTTTTTTTTTTTTTAACAAAAATATCATGATTTGTTGCTATGTCTTTCAGCTTTTTCATCCGCTTTGATTTATTTTTTAATCATTATTATTTAATAATGTATTATTACATTTGCTGCATAGCGCTGACCTGCCGCAGTATAATGACAGCGGCTGGTCAGCAAGTGGTTAAAGTGGTACTGATACGCCGGCGTATTTTCAAATTTGCCGCGTCGTATCTTTAGTTTGAATCCTCAAACCAAGATACGACGGCTTCTGGCTTCGATCCGACAGGCGTACGGCTTCGTACGCCTTCGGATCGTAGGGGAAATACTTCGGCGCCCGCTGGGTGGAGTTTGCGTCATTTTCCGCGTCGGGTATGCTAATTAGCTGTTTACGGCGATCTACAAAGGTACACGCGTTCGTCGCATTCTCTTACGTCGTCGCTAGTCGGCTTTTCCCGGCGTATAGTTACGCCTGCTATTTCTTGGCTTATATTTAGACTTGCCATGTTAAAGTATGGCCGTCGTTCCCGCGTCGAATTTAAAATTTTTTTTTTTTGCGTAAGTCGTCCATGAATAGGAAAGGACGTAACGCACGTCGCCGTTCAAAAAATTACGTCGGTGCGACGTCATTTCGCGCAAAGCACGGCGGGAAATTTCAAAACGGAGCATGCGCAGTACGTTCGGCGCGGGAACGCGCCTAATTTAAATGATACACGCCCCATTTGAATTAGGCGGGCTTGCGCCGAACGGATTTACGCTACGCCACCGCAAGTTTACAGGCAAGTGCTTTGTGAATCAAGCACTTGTCCGTAAAAAACTTGTGGCGGTGTAACGTAAATGGGATACGTTACGCCGCCGGAATTCTACGTGAATCTGGCCCAATAACTTTTGCGAAAACCAATCAATATACGCTTATTGGGGTTTTGTTTTACCAAAAATATGTAGCAGAATACATATTGGTCTAAATTTATGAAGAAATTTGCGTGTTTTTTTTTTTTTTGATTGGATATGTTTTATATATTGTTTTATAGTAAAAAAAAAAAATGTATTCACTAAATAAATCCCATAGTTTGTAGACGCTATAACTTCTGCGCAAACCAAGCAATATACGCTTATTAGGATTTTTTATTATTATTTTTTTTTTTATCAAAAATATGTAGCAGAATACGTATGTGAAGAAAACAGCCTTTGATTAGCTGAGTGATGTACAATTGGGTAGGACTCTGAAATGTAGAAGCTGTTAAAATATGCAAAAATGAAAAGCCGCCTTAATGAAAGCCACATTTCCATCAAAGTGGAGAACGCGTCACGGACCATAAGCAGACCACAACACTTGTACACAGACATGTGCCCAACCTTCCCAATTGTTCCATTATCTCATATGTTTAATTAAACGCCAGAATATGTATCTGTAAATTAAAACAAGAAAAACTTTGTAGCAATTTTAAGGCGAAGGTTTTAACTCGAAACCCTTGGTTAGTCCCACACTTGAGCAGTGAAGAGCCAACCTTACCGCCCTAGACCATTAACTTCCATTATCTTCCTTTTTATCTGGGAAACCCGCTTGCTAATTGCACAAGCATTACAGTTTATCAAGCAAACCTGCTTTTGGTCTTCCTCCAAGACCACCAGCAGGGATTCGAGTTACAAGAGGGGGGAACAGGGTTGTAAAACACAAACAACAGGGACTCTAACGCTCTCTAATGTAGACAAATGTCACTGGTACAAGAAGGGGGAACGGAAACATTCGGCACAAAAAGGTAAAACGAGAAGTAAAAAAAAAAAAAAATGAGGTCTTTAAAAGAGGCGCGATGGAGCGATCCATTAACAGGAGTTAAAATGTGAGCTCACAATACTCTCAGAAGAACAAAGAATCCAAAGGGACGCAAAGTACTGTTTTTTAAAGGGCTTTTCTACTTTGCCTGCAGCATTGTCCAATGGCCCCTTTGAACTTGCTAATAGTTAAAAAAAGTGCAAGTTTCCGGTAGGATTAAAGTTAAATGCTATCACTTACCTAAAATGCCCCCCCCACCACCTCCACCTTTTCTGTACGCTTCTTCTGTCACTGATGTAGTCCAGCATGTCTAAAGTTGTCCAAAGACGCAAGATGTCATGTCTATGGCGGCAGCAGATGAACTACAGCCAGTGGCTTTCAGGGACAAAAAATGAATCGGAAGTTACAAAGCTCAAGGTTTGACCATGCGGGAAAACTCAAGGTTTGACCATGCGGGAAAACTCAAGGTTTGACCATGCGGGGAAACTCAAGGTTTGACCATGCGGGGAAACTCAAGGTTTGACCATGCGGGAAAACTCAAGGTTTGACCATGCGGGGAAACTCAAGGTTTAACCATGCGGGGAAACTCAAGGTTTGACCATGCGGGAAAACGCAAGGTTTTGACCATGCTGGGAAACTCAAGGTTTGACCATGGTGGAAAACTCAAGGTTTGACCATGCTAGAAAACTCAAGTTTTGACCATGCTAGAAAACTCAAGGTTTGACCATGCTAGAAAACTCAAGGTTTGACCATGCTAGAAAACTCAAGGTTTGACCATGCTGGCAAACTCAAGGTTTGACCATGGTGGAAAATTGAAGGTTTGACCAGGGCTGGACTGGGACAAAAATTTGGCCCTGGACTTCATCCAGACTGGCCCACTTTGACAGGTCTCTCCCATGGCGGCCAGACAACTGCCGCACCCCTCCCCCAGCCACCCAAGCCCCCTCTCCCCCTTCACTAGCCATTCTACTTTATTAGAGTAGAACGACTGGTACTGGTACCAGTGGAGAAGCTAGACATTATTTCACCCGGGGGAAAATAATCAGTTTGGTGCTCCCCCTTATGGGACAAGGTTAGGCAGAAGGGAGAAACTCCCAGGCCCTAGCTGTTGAGTCAGCTGTCTGTCCCCTCCCCCCGTGCTCCTCTGGTCCTCCCCCTGCTTCTCTGTTCCCCCCAGGTGAGCGCTGCGGGGAGGGAGAGGAGGTGAGCGCTGCAGAAAGGGAGAGACAGAGGAGCGGATGGGGGGGGGGGGGGCGGCGGTCCGCTGTCACTGAAGCCGGCCCACTGAGCCATCGGCCCACCGGGAAACTCCCTGTAGTCCCAATGGCCAGTCCATCCCTGGGTTTGACCATGGTGGAAAACTGAAGGTTTGAGCATGCTGGAAAACTGAAGGTTTGACCATGGTGGAAAACTCAAGGTTTGACCATGGTGGAAAACTCAAGGTTTGACCATGGTGGAAAACTCAAGGTTTGACCATGGTGGAAAACTCAAGGTTTGACCATGGTGGAAAACTGAAGGTTTGACCATGGTGGAAAACTGAAGGTTTGACCATGGTGGAAAACTCAAGGTTTGACCATAGTGGAAAACTAAAGGTTTGACCATGGTGGAAAACTTAAGGTTTGACCATGGTGGAAAACTCAAGGTTTGACCATGGTGGAAAACTCAAGGTTTGACCATGGTGGAAAACTTAAGGTTTGACCATGGTGGGAAACTCAAGGTTTGACCATGGTGGAAAGCAGGCTTTTTCCCTCCACACCCAACCAGATCTAGACCTGTCTCTAAACTGGCCCTTTGCGTAGAAAGTTTAGAGACCCCTGGTCTAGATCAGCCTTTATCAACCTTTTTACCCCGAGGAACCCTTGAAAAATTCCCCTCGCATTGGTGGTCAGTGAAAAGTATGCCCCACCTTTTTTTGTTTATAGCGCAAAAAGTAAAAACCGCAGAGGTGATCAAATACCACCAAAAGAAAGCTCTATTTGTGGGGAAAAAAGGACGTCAATTTTGTTTTGGGTGCCACGCCGCACGACTGCGCAATTGTCAGTTAAAGCGACGCACTGCCAAAACGCAAAAAAAATGGCCGGTCATTGGGCAGCCAAATCTTCCGGGGCTGAAACGGTTAATACATAGGCAGAGGGCAGGTGATCCTAGAAGGAGCCTATGGAGGGACCCTAGGGTTCCATGGAATCCTGGTTTAGAATGTCTGGTCTTAATCTTTCCTCTGTTTCTACTTCTGGAAAACCTTTTACAGCTACTGAATACCAAAAAAAACATACAATCTGCTACCTACTGATCTGGGAACTGTCACAGACCAGAGAATGATCAGTGACAATGCTTTCTACAACTCAAAGCGAGATAATATACAAAATAATGATAATAGAAAATTATATGCGTGTATGCTGATTTACGCGTCGAAATATGTAAATTAGCTAGATACGCGAATTCACGAACGTACGCCCGGCCGACGCAGTACAGTTACGCCGTTTACGTTAGGCTTTTCCCGGCGTAAAGTTACCCCTGCTATATGGTGGCGTAAGTGCGGCATACCAATGTTAAGTATGGCCGTCGTTCCCGCGACGAAATTTGAAAATTTTACGTCGTTTGCGTAACCCGTCCGTGAATGGGGCTGGACGTAATTTACGTTCACGTCAAAAAAAATACGTCCTTGCGGCGTATTAGGAGCAATGCACACTGGGAGATTTCCACGGACGGCGCATGCGCCGTTCGTGAAAAACGTCAATCATGTCGGGTCACAGAACATTTACATAAAACACGCCCCCCTGTTCCAAATTTGAATTAGGCGGGCTTACGCTGGCCTATTTACGCTACGCCGCCGCAACTTACGGAGCAAGTGCTTTTAGAATACAGCACTTGCCCGTCTAAGTTGCGGAGGCGTAACGTAAATAGGTTACGTTACGCCCGCACAAAGTTACGCCAAACTACGAGAATCTGGCCCTCTTTATCTTTTTGGTTATTAGGCTGCAGTAATAGCGCAACAAAGCGCCCATGTGTGAACGGGGGCTTATATATCAGCACACCCCAGAACATCATCTCCCAAGAATCCTACGAATAGCCTGAGGACAGGCTTCTCATGCCGCGTACACACGATTGGAAAATCCATCAGGAAAAGTCCAATCAGAGCTTTTGGCCGAAAATTCCGACCGTGTGTAGGCTCTATCGGACTTTTGCTGTCGGAATTTTCGCCAACAAAAAATTGAGAACTGGTTCTCAAATTTTCCCGACGGGAAAAGTACCTAACGGAAATTCCAATCATCTGTAGCAATTCCAACGCGCAAAATGCTCTAAAACAATTCGACACATGCTCGGAAGAATTGAACTTAATTTTCTCGGCTCGTCGTAGTTTTGTACGTCACCACGTTCTTGACGGTCGAAAGTACGTCTGTTTGTATTTTGCTCATACACTTTAAACCGGTACCAACTTTGCTTTTATAACGCGGCCTGGAAATTTTTTTTTTTTAAGTAAATTCGTTTATTCATAAAAAGCAGCATTTTTTCTTTCAGAACTTTTTGAAAGCCACTTTATCAACCTAAAATGAAAAACATTCCTGAGCAGGGCTTTATAAAGTATTCGGTTTTCATCTGTCACTCCCCCCCCTGCTGCGACGCTCTGAGAATATGGATTTTGCTGTCATTTTTTAAATCCTTTTCCCTATTAAACGCAGTCAGTGGTGTAGCCGGCGTCTCACATGGCTGGTAGACAGGTTTTTTTTTAGCATGGCAGGAGTTTGGCTCGATGTTCTCTCACACATGTGGCATTCCATCATATGTGATGTGTTTTGTGTTCTTAGCCAAGGTTGGCACAAATATATAACTTCCCAGGTTCTGCTATAAAAAAAAAACATGCAGCAATGTCTTTTCATGGCGGGAAAGGCTTTCTACCCAACGCATGGATTGAATACCCACTTCAGCCACGGAGGATTTGGCTGCCCAATGACCAGGCCATTTTTTTGCAAAACGGCACTACGTCGCTTTAACTGACAATTGCGCGGTCGTGCGACGTGGCTCCCAAACAACATTTACGTCCTTTTTTACCCACAAATAGAGCTTTCCTTTGGTGGTATTTGATCACCTCTACGGTTTTTATTTGTTTGCGCTATAAACAAAAACAGAGCGACAATTTTGAAAAAAAAACAATATTTTTTACTTTTTGCTATAATAAATATCCCCAAAAAATATCTAAAAAATTTTTTTTCCTTAGTTTAGGCCGATACGCATTCTTCTACATATTTTTGGTGAAAAAATTGCAATAAGCGTATATTAATTTGCGCAAAAGTTATAGTGCCTACAAAATAGGTTACAGTTTTATGGCATTTTTATTATAATTTTTTTTTTACTAGTAATGGCGGCGATCGGCGATTTTTATCATGACTGCGACTGTGCGGCGGACACATCTGACACTTTTGACGCTATTTTGGAACCATTGTCATTTATACAGCGATCAGTGCTATAAAAATGCACTGATTACTGTGTAAATGTGACTGGCAGGGAAGGGGTTAACCACTAAGGGGCAAGGAAGGGGTTACGTGTGTCCTAGGGAGTGATTCTAAATGTGTGGGGGTCGGGCTACCAGTGACACAACATTGATCACTGCTCCCGATGACAGGGAGCAGTAGATCAGTATCCTGTTACTAGGCAGACCAAGGAAATGCCTTGTTTACTTAGGCATCTCCCCGTTCGGCCGCTCCGTGACACGATCGCGGGATACCGGCGGACATCGAGTCCACGGGTCCCGTGGGTACAGTCTTGGAGCTCATGGCGGCCGGCGGCACGCGTGAGCCCGATAGGCGACAGATTCAAAGCAAAGTACCTGTATGTTGCTTTGCCTGCCCGTGCCAATCTGCTGACGTATATGTACGTGAGGCAAGGTAAGTGGACACTGTTTATTTTGAGAAAAAAAAAAAAGGATGCCACATTCTTCATATGAATAGTACCGTATATACTCAAGTATAAGCCGACCCGAATATAAGCCGAGGCACCTAATTTTACCACAAAAAAAAATAGAAAACGTATTGACTCAAATATAAGCCTAGGGTGTCCATGTGCATGCCTCAATGTGCCTCACTGTGTCCATGACTCACTGTGTCCATGACTAGACTGACTTTTTACATGGGAGTCTATGGAATGGGTGCCGGCTTTGAAGGTGCTCCCCAGCTGTAGGTCCCCCAGACAACAAACTTTATACACTTGTAGAGGAAGAGTGGGGTTATATGTAGGGCTATGGCCGGGTCCCCAAATTCTTCCCACTGATCATCAATGTAAGGAACATTCTTCTCACTGATCACCAATGTAAGGAACATTCTTCTCACTGATCACCAATGTAAGGAACATTCTTCTCACTGATCACCAATGTAAGGAACATTCTTCTCACTGATCACCAATGTAAGGGACATTCTTCTCACTGATCACCAATGTAAGGAACATTCTTCTCACTGATCACCAATGTAAGGGACATTCTTCTCACTGATCACCAATGTAAGGAACATTCTTCCCACTGATCACCAATGTAAGGAGCATTCTTCCCACTGATCACCAATGTAAGGAACATTCTTCCCACTGATCACCAATGTAAGGAACATTCTTCCCACTGATCACCAATGTAAGGGACATTCTTCCCACTGATCACCAATGTAAGGGACATTCTTCTCACTGATCACCAATGTAAGGAACATTCTTCTCACTGATCACCAATGTAAGGAACATTCTTCCCACTGATCACCAATGTAAGGAGCATTCTTCCCACTGATCACCAATGTAAGGAACATTCTTCCCACTGATCACCAATGTAAGGAGCATTCTTCCCACTGATCACCAATGTAAGGAATATTCTTCCCACTAATCACCAATGTAAGGAACATTCTTCCCACTGATCACCAATGTAAGGAACATTCTTCCCACTGATCACCAATGTAAGGGACATTCTTCCCACTGATCACCAATGTAAGGAACATTCTTAGCACTGATCACCAATGTAAGGGGCATTCTTCTCAATGATCACCAATGTAAGGGGCATTCTTCTCAATGATCACCAATGTAAGGGGCATTCTTCTCAATGATCACCAATGTAAGGGGCCTTCTACCCACTGATCACCAATGTAAGGGGCATTATTCTCAATGATCACCAATGTAAGGGGCCTTCTACCCACTGATCACCAATGTAAGGAGCATTATTCTCAATGATCACCCATGTAAGGGGCATTCTTCTCAATGATCACCAATGTAAGGGGCATTATTCTCAATGATCACCAATGTAAGGAACATTCTTCCCACTGATCACCAATGTAAGGAACATTCTTCCCACTGATCACCAATGTAAGGGACATTCTCCCCACTGATCACCAATGTAAGGAGCATTCTTCCCACTGATCACCAATGTAAGGGGCATTCTTCCCACTGATCACCAATGTAAGGGGCATTCTTCCCACTGATCACCAATGTAAGGGACATTCTTCCCACTGATCACCAATGTAAGGGACATTCTTCTCACTGATCACCAATGTAAGGGACATTCTTCTCACTGATCACCAATGTAAGGAACATTCTTCTCACTGATCACCAATGTAAGGAGCATTCTTCCCACTGATCACCAATGTAAGGAACATTCTTCCCACTGATCACCAATGTAAGGAACATTCTTCCCACTGATCACCAATGTAAGGGACATTCTCCCCACTGATCACCAATGTAAGGAGCATTCTTCCCACTGATCACCAATGTAAGGAACATTCTTCTCACTGATCACCAATGTAAGGAACATTCTTCCCACTGATCACCAATGTAAGGAGCATTCTTCCCACTGATCACCAATGTAAGGAATATTCTTCCCACTAATCACCAATGTAAGGAACATTCTTCCCACTGATCACCAATGTAAGGGGCATTATTCTCAATGATCACCAATGTAAGGGGCATTCTACCCACTGATCACCAATGTAAGGAACATTCTTAGCACTGATCACCAATGTAAGGGGCATTCTTCTCAATGATCACCAATGTAAGGGGCATTCTTCTCAATGATCACCAATGTAAGGGGCATTCTTCTCAATGATCACCAATGTAAGGGGCCTTCTACCCACTGATCACCAATGTAAGGGGCATTATTCTCAATGATCACCAATGTAAGGGGCCTTCTACCCACTGATCACCAATGTAAGGAGCATTATTCTCAATGATCACCCATGTAAGGGGCATTCTTCTCAATGATCACCAATGTAAGGGGCATTATTCTCAATGATCACTAATGTAAGGGGCATTCTTCTCAATGATCACCAATGTAAGGGGCCTTCTACCCACTGATCACCAATGTAAGGGGCATTATTCTCAATGATCACCAATGTAAGGATCATTCTTCCCACTGATCACCAATGTAAGGGGCATTATTCTCAATGATCACCAATGTAAGGGGCATTCTTCCCACTGATCACCAATGTAAGGGGCATTCTACCCACTGATCATCAATGTAAGGGGCATTCTTCCCACTGATCACCAATGTAAGGGGCATTCTACCCACTGATCATCAATGTAAGGGGCATTATTCTCAATGATCACCAATGTAAGGGGCATTCTTCTCAATGATCACCAATGTAAGGGACATTCTTCTCAATGATCACCAATGTAAGGGGCATTCTTCTCAATGATCACCAATGTAAGGGGTATTATTCTCAATAATCACCAATGTAAGGGACATTGTTCTCAATGATCACCAATGTAAGGGCCATTCTATCCACTGATCACCAATGTAAGGGGAATTATTCTCAATGATCACCAATGTAAGGGGCATTCTTTTAGTTGAGGTTCATTGAGATCTGAAAATTACAGTATTTCAAGGGTTCCTCTGGGGTACAAAGGTTGGGAAAGGCTGGCATAGCCCGAAGTAGGGTAACCAGGTGTACAAGTGTGAACAGGAACAATTAGTAGGAATGGGATCCTGCATGTTGAGCCTAGTCAGGCGCAGGGAAACGCGTGAATCGGGGCCAAACAATAAAAGCTGGAGATTTAAAAAAAAATATTGTCTCTATATATTGTTACCCATCCGGAATGTATTCACGCAGACCTGTAAACTTACTAAAAGCTTCACTTTAAACAACTGGGGTAATCTTCCCCCTCGGACACAGACGGTTTTAGCTTTGTTTGGATTACGCCAAGGTTGCAGACACAATATTTCGATATTCATCACCAACCCGTAAACAGAGAATTGGCCTCTTCTTTTCTCGTTTTACCGTTTTACCCAGAGGAGGGAACTGTCCACTTCACATTCCCACATTCTATCACGGGAAGGTTTTATTTACAGGCCGTTGTTTGGATACAGCGAACGAACGTGTAGCTGCGGCGGCCCGCGCTCATCAATCATGGTTGTGTGTCTTAGTCAGCGCGTTGTCCCCCTTTTCCCTTTCTCCTGCTCACTGTCAGGCTGACACGGTGCACTTCCTGTACCCTCAGTACTATCAGCGGTGGGAGAAGGTTTTTAATCCCTCAATAGAAAAACTTGCAAATACTTCACTAATCACGTTGTTCAAAGCGCCCGGAGCGTTTCGGTTTAATCAGTCGGATTCCGCTCAAATTACTTCACTTCGCCGGGGTCAGTCATTTGAAGAAGTCCATGAGGCTGTGTAATACATTCCCATGTGCTCCTTCAAAAGTCAAGGATTTTTTTTTAGTTCACCTTTATTATAAGTTGCTACAAACTCAGGCTCTCTCAAGAAACTCTACAAAAATATAAACTGGGTTTTTGAGGAACCACACATAACAAAATATGTAATAGGATCTGTTTTTACTTTCTATACACACTAAAAAAAAAAAAAATTATATATACCGTATGTATTGTATATTTAAGTTACAGTGTACCAGAATTCAGTTAAATTTCAGTATTCTGTAAATTTATGGCACTGGCGTCTACCGTATGCTGTACAGGTGCTGTACAGATGCTGTTTAGATGCTGTTTACAAATGCTGTGAGGGAGCGACCAATGAGGTAACTCTATATTGGTCAGCTGACTAAGGAGAGCGTCAGTGCACGGAGCAATACGACATGACATCGTGTGGGCGTATCTCCGTGCACTGGACAAGGCGCAAAGCTTCCTGGGGCTTCTTCGTAGGCCGCCCGCTCTCCATACCTCCATGCTGCCCGCTCTCCATACCTCCATCCTGCCCGCTCTCCATGCCGCCCGCTCTCCATACCTCCATGCTGCCCGCTCTCCATACCTCCATGCCGCCCGCTCTCCATACCGCTTGCTCTCCATACCTCCATGCCGCCCGCTCTCCGTACCTCCATGACACCCACTCTTCGTACCTCCATGACGCCCGCTCTTCGTACTTCCATGCCGCCCGCTCTCCGTACCACCATGCTGCCCGCTCTCCGTGCCGCCATGTTGCCCGCTATTCTGCCATATCGCTGTGCTGCCCTGACGCTAATTCCGCCATGGATCAGCCTGATCCTGAGCCTGATCCCCGCTGATTAACCTGCTGATGGTGCCGGCTGCCTGCCTGTGTTTTCTGACCAACCCAGACCACCGGTATGTGAAATGGCGGAGACGGGGGGGGGGGGTAATGGGGGCTGTCCATTCAGTATTTGAACTATAAGACGCAGAGACCTTTTCACACATACATTTGGGGGGAAAAAGTGCATCTTATAGTCCGAAAAATACGGTATATATATTACCAAAAGTATTGGGACGCCTGCCTTTACAGGCACATGAACTTAGACCGTAGGGTTCAATATTGAGTTGGCCCACCATTGGCCCATCCTATAACAGTTTCAACTCTTCTGGAAAGGCTGTCCACAAGGTTAGATGTGGACAAGAAGGCCTGGCTCGCAGTCTCCGCTCTAATTCATCCCAAAGGTGTTCTATCAGGTTGATGTCAGGGCTCTGTGCAAGCCAGTCAAGTTCCTCCACCCCAAACTCGCTCATTCATGTCTTTATGGACCTTGCTTTGTGCACTTTGTGGGGACTTAGATGGGGACATTGATGTAAGGAGGGACTCATATGGGGAAACTGATGTAAGTGGGGACTTAGATGGGGACACTGATATAAGTGGGGACTCAGATAGGGACATTGATGTAAGAAAAGACTCAGGTGGGGACCTTATGGGGACACTGATGTAAAGCCTCGTACACACGATCGGTCCATCCGATGAAAACGGTCTGAAGGACCGTTGTCCTAGGTTAACCTATGAAGCTGACTGATGGTACGTTGTGCGTACACACCATCAGTTAAAAAAATGATCGTGTCAGAACGCGGTGACGTAAAACACAACGACAAGCTGAAAAAAACGAAGTTCAATGCTTCTAAGCATGCGTCGACTTGATTCTGAGCATGCGTGGATTTTTAACCGATGCTTTTGCATACTAACCATCGGTTTTGACCTATCGGTTAGGCGTCCATCGTTTCAATTTTAAAGCAAGTTCTAAATTTTTTGACCGAAGCATAACTGACCGATGGGGCCCACACACGATCGGTTTGGACCGATGAAAAGGTCCTTCAGTCCGTTTTTGACCGACTGTGTGTACGCGGCCTTAGAGGTAACCCACCCAGAGATAACATTACCAATTAGGAACAAAAAAACATCTCACCCGCCATCTTACTCAATCCCAGAGATCAGCAGCAATGAGATGCAACAATGGCGGAAAAAAGGTGAAAACGGTATTTTAACAAAATAGCAATTGTTTATGATAGGCAGTGCTTTCACAGAGGCATATTTTATATTCAGGGTTTCCATTCTGAATGGAGCGTCTTGCAGCGATTGCAATGATTGCTTTCAATTGCTCCCTGGACTGGCTCTTTAAACACACCCTGGACATCCACCATAGATCTGGGTCATATCACAGTAACAGAGCATACAATCGCAAAATACGATAAAACAGATCCCGAGCAAGGCGGCTGACTTTTATGGGTCTTTTTTTTGGGGAGGATTATAGCACAAATCAGCATTCGAGCTGAAAAGTAAGCCCTGATGGATCTTTTATTAAATGTCTTGAACTCCCGAATATAGCATGTTAATGATACTGTAACGTGGGTTTGGCCAGGCTCCAGATGGCGAGCGGTGCCAACAGTTGTATGCTTCCAAGAGGAAATGAAATAACTGCCCAGCTGGAAACATAAATCCATTTGTAGTGGTCAGATTCAAGTTTTTCCAAAACACAACTGTAGCTTATGCCGAGCAAAGAAAATTTCGGACGGGAAGAGACGCAAAGCAGAATGGAGCTGGTCAGGAATCGGAAGATAGTTGGTTAAAGAGGACCTGAAAGGGACATCAAAGCTGAAAACGCAAGTTACCTTTGCAATGGGGCTCCCTCTACGATGCAAGGGTTAAATGCTTAGTTTGGTCTAGGACAGGGTTTCTCAACCAGGGTTCCTCCAAAGGTTGCTAAGGATTCCTTCAGCAATGACCAATTTTTGCCTCTCAAATACGTTCCCACTGACCCCATTGACCGTTTTAGCTATCTGTAAGGGGAGGATTCTTTCCAATGACCACAAATGTACGGAACATTCTTCCCACTGACCATCACACTAATGTATCATCAGTAGGGATTAGCTTTATGTTCGGGTCGAACGTGAGTTCGACTTGAGCATTGGCTGTTTGCCGAATAGCGAACAATTTGGGGTGTTCGCTGCAAATTCGAAAAGCCGCGGAACACCCTTTAAAAGTCTATGGGAGAAATCGAAAGTGCTAATTTTAAAGGTTAATATGCAAGTTATTGTCATAAAAAGTGTTTGGGGACTTGGGTCCTGCCCCAGGGGAGATGTATCAATGCAAAAAAAGACGAGAGAGTGCCCCCCCTCCTGAACCGTACCAGGCCACATGCATGGGCGTCCGCTCCATAGGGCAAGGGGGGTCGTTTGCCCCCCCCTGAAATTGCCAGGGAGAGCCAGGAGCAGGGTCGAGCGCTCCCCTCCCCTCTAATTAAGAGTGCCTGTTCCTCTTCTGGAATCAAATCCATTTGTCCCTCATTCCGAAAGGTTCCTCTTTTAGACCTGAAATAAATATACTGTCAATATAGTGTAGTGTTTCAGTCAAGGGAAAGAGGTGCTGTGTAATGTGAAGGGGTCCAGTGATGCAGGGTGCTGTGTAATGTAAAGGGGGCCAGAGCTGTGGGGTGCTGTGTAATGTAAAGGGGGCCAGTGATGCAGGGTGCTGTGTAATGTAAAGGGGTCCAGAGCTGTGGGGTGCTGTGTAATGTAAAGGGGGCCAGAGCTGTGGGGTGCTGTGTAACGTAAAGGGGTCCAGTGATGCAGGGTGCTGTGTAATGTAAAGGGGTCCAGTGATGCAGGGTGCTGTGTAATGTAAAGTGGGCCAGAGCTGTGGGGTGCTGTGTAATGTAAAGGGGGCCAGAGGTGCAGTTGTGGAGAGGGGGTACACAGTAGTGACAAAGAGATATTGAAAGATGCAGGGGGCACAGTGGGGTGTTTTTACATTTTAACGTGGGGGGGGGCTTTTAACCCCCGCTAGCGGTCGAAGAAAGGGTAAAATGCGACTGTGTGTCGCCGCTGCCGAAGCGGCCCCCCTCTGGAAAAATTTCAGCGGATGCCCATGGCCACATGCATGGCACGTACAGGGCATGTGGCCTGGTACAGTTCAGAAGGAGGGCCACTCTCTTGTCCTCCCCCCCTCTTATCCTGCGGCCTACCAGGTTGCGTGCTCGGATAAGGGTCTGGTATGGATTTTTGGGGGGAACCCCACGGAATTTTTTTTTATTTTGGCACAGGGTTCCCCTTAAAATCCATACCAGACCTGAAGGGCCTGGTATGGAATTTGGGGGGACCCCCACGCATTCATTTTTATTTTGGTTTGGAGTTCCCCTTAAAATTCATACCAGACCCAAAGGGTCTGGTAATGACTGTGGGGGGGGGGGGGGAAACCCATGCCGTTTTTTTTCAATGACTTTTATCTGTATTGCCGGGACCCGACAATTCATTATAACGGCGGGTAGTTTAAAATTGCCCTTTTTCCTTTAGAAATGTCATTTTGTGCAGGGACTGTTATAAACACGGTAAACATGCGCTACTTTACAGGCATACTATAGACACCCCCCAGGTAGGGGATTTAAAGGAATATTTCACTTTTTATTGTTTCACTTTTTAAATACTTTTTTTTATTACTTCTCAGGTAGCAAAAAAGATATACAACATGGTGAAACATTAAAAATGTCTTACAGTACATAAAACTATTATTGCTTTATCTTCCATCCCCCTCCTTCCCAACCCACACCCACCCCACCTCGATGTTATGTTATTAGACATTGAAGGCTAATAGCAGTTTGATAGATTGATAGAAAAGAGGACACTAGATGGCAAAAAATGTCTCTCCACAGAAACATAAACTTTTATTTCGGCTGTCTTCTGTGGCAATCCACACCAGAAACCTCCAGAGCCTGGGATGGAAATTCCCCATGAAAACATGGCATTCTCCTCGCCCTTCTCTCCAGTCTATAATAGACACTGGGAAGGTCAGGACTCCAATGGCACTGAATAGAATTAGCCGCAAGATCACTGCTCACTTTATGAGTGCAAAGCAAACACTGGCCGGTGGCTAGAATCATACTGGAGAGAGGAGACAATGGGAGCGCCGCTCCGGGTAAACACCGGCCTTTCCCACTGCTGTACAACACTCAGATAACGGCCACAGAGGGGATAATCCCTCTAAGAAAACTGAACTGAACGGATTATCCAGAGCGGCCACTGGAAATCCAAAATACTCTACACCAGATGGAGAGTGATGTACAGACTCTGTCCAATGGAAGATAGATAGATAGATAGATAGATAGATAGATAGATAGATAGATAGATAGATAGATAGATAGATAGAGATAGATAGATAGACAGATAGATAGATAGATAGATAGATAGATAGATAGATAGATAGATAGATAGATAGATAGATAGATAGATAAAGAGAGATAGATAGATAGATAGATAGATAGATAGATAGATAGATAGATAGATATTCGATTGATTAATAGATTGATAGATAGACAAATAGACAGATAGAGATATATTAGATTGATTGATTGATAGATAGATTGATAGATAGACAAATAGATAGATAGATAGATATTATTGAATGTTCGATAGACAGATAAATATATAGGGCCAGATTCACGTAGAATCGCGGCGGCGTAACGTATCCTAGATACGTTACACCGCCGCAATTTTTCATCGCAAGTGCCTGATTCACCAAGCACTTGCGATGAAAACTACGCCGGCGGCCTCCGGCGCAAGGCGGGCCAATTTAAATGGGCGTGTGCCATTTAAATTAGGCGCACTCCCGCGCCGGACCTACTGCGCATGCTCCGTTTCTTAACTCCCGCCGTGCTTTGCGCGAAGTGACGTAATTTTTTTGAACGGCGACGCGCGTAGCGTACTTCCGTATTCCCGGACGGCTTACGCAAACGACGTTAAATTTTAAATTTTGACGCGGGAACGACGGCCATACTTTAGACAGCAATACGCTTGCTGACTAAAGTTAGGGCACCAAAAAAAACGACTAACTTTGCGACCTTGAAAATCCGTCGGGGATCGCCGTAACTCCTAATTTGCATACCCGACGCTGGTTTACGACGCAAACTCCCCCCAGCGGCGGCCGCGGTACTGCATCCTAAGATCCAACAGTGTAAAACAATTACACCTGTCGGATCTTAGGGATATCTATGCGTAACTGATTCTATGAATCAGTCGCATAGATAGAAACAGGGATACGACGGCGTATCAGGAGAAACGCCGTCGTATCTAATTTGTGAATCTGGCCCATAGAGAGATAATAGATTGATGATACATAGATAGACAAATAGATAGATAGATAGATAGATAGATAGATAGATAGATAGATAGATAGATAGAGATATATTAGATTGATTGATTGATAGATAGACAGATAGATAGATAGATAGATAGATAGATAGATAGTGTATAGATAGATAGATAGACAAATAGATAGATAGATATTATTGAATGTTCGATAGACAGATAAATATATAGAGAGATAATAGATTGATGATACATAGATAGACAAATCGATAGATAGATGTTCTAGATAGATAGATAGATAGACAGACAGACAGATAGATAGACAAATAGATAGATAGATATTATTGAATGATAGATAGATAGAGAAATCTTAGATTGATGATCGATAGATAGGTAAATAGATAGATATTATTAAATGCTAGATAGATAGAGAGATATCTGATTGATTGATTGATTGATTGATTGATTGAGAGATAGTTAGACAAATCGATAGATAGATAGATTTTGGATGAATGGATAAATAGAACTTACATTAATTGATTGATTTATTGATTGAAAAACAGATAGATAGATAAATTATTTACACTCTGGAATCATAAAGTGCAGTCAATAATCCCCCCACCTCGGGGGGGTTGGTAATAATTAATAGGGACTCCACTCCCTCTAATATCCCCGGGGGGGGGGATGTTAATCATTATCTTGTTAGTAAATTACACACAAGTGCTGTAATGTTTCCTGGAGCCCGGCAACCGTCATTAGAATGAAATACAATTTGGGGATGGGTGGTAATCAGGGGATCTCCTCTACAATCCTCACCTCTCTGGGGATGATCTGAAATCTAAGCTGCAGGTCTCCTCCTCGCCCGTCTCCAACCAGAGTCCTTCCATCCGCCCCATTCTTCTTCTATGTCATGTACAATACACACTTCCAATAATCTGCTATGGATCTGAGCCGTCCATAGACAGACATATCTGTACAGGACCAATCCACATGGATGAAGACAGCAATTATATTATCCTTTAGATTATATTTAAAGTGGTTGTAAAGCCTCAAGATTTGTAAAGTGATATCAAACCCTCTGTGACTTTTTTTTTAAATCACTTTCAGCGGCTGATTGAATCACCTATTGCGATCCTTTATCCACAGGAGTCTCCAAACTTTCCAGTACGAAGGCCACATCATATATTTTACAAAAAAATAACAGTTTTATAATTGAATAAATAAAATATAATTTTTAATTAAAACGTTTTACATGAATCTTTTTTGTAAACAACATGATATGATTCTGACTTACATTAACCCTGATTAAAACCGTGACACTAACCCTAATGTTAACCCCAACATTAACCCTAATGAAAACCCCAACACTAACCCTAATGTTAACCCCAACACTAACCCTAATGATAACCCCAACACTAACCCTAATGTTAACCCCAACACTAACCCTAATGATAACCCCAACACTAACCCTAATGAAAACCCCAACACTAACCCTAATGTTAACCCCAACACTAACCCTAATGATAACCCCAACACTAACCCTAATGATAACCCCAACACTAACCCTAATGTTAACCCCAACACTAACCCTAATGATAACCCCAACACTAACCCTAATGTTAACCCCAACACTAACCCTAATGATAACCCCAACACTAACCCTAATGATAACCCCAACACTAACCCTAATGATAACACCAACACTAACCCTAATGTTAACCCCAACACTATCCCTAATGATAACACCAACACTAACCCTAATGTTAACCCCAACACTATCCCTAATGATAACCCCAACCCTAACCCTAATGTTAACCCCAACACTATCCCTAATGATAACCCCAACACTAACCCTAATGTTAACCCCAACACTTACCCTAATGATAACCCCAACACTAACCCTAATGTTAACCCCAACACTAACCCTAATGATAATCCCAACACTAACCCTAATGATAACCCCAAACTAACCCTAATTATAACCCCAACACTAACCCTAATGATAACCCCAACACTAACCCTAATGATAACCCCAACACTTACCCTAATTATAACCCCCAAACCTAACCCTAATGATAAACTCAACACTAACCCTACTGTTAACCCCAACACTCACCCCAACGATAACCCCAACACTAACCTTACTGTTAACCCCAACACTTACCCTAATGATAACCCCAACATTAACCCTAATGATAACTCCAACACTAACCCTACTGTTAACCCCAACACTAACCCTAATGATAACCTCAACACTAACCTTACTGTTAAACACAAACCCTAACCCTAATGATAACCTAACACTAACCCTAATGATAACCCCAACACTAATACTAACGTTAACCCGAAAAATAACCCTAATGATAACCCCAACACTAGCCCTACTGTTATCCCCAACACTAACCCTATTGATAACCCCAACACTATCCCTAATATTAACCCCAATACTAACCCTTGTGATAACCCCATCACTAACCTTACTGTTAACCCCAACACTAACCCTAATGATAACCCCATCACTAACCCTACTGTTAACCCCAACACTAACCCTAATGATAACCCCATCACTAACCGTACTGTTAACCCCAACACTAACCCTAATGATAACCCCATCACTAACCCTACTGTTAACCCCAACACTAACCCTAATGTTAACCCCAACACTAACCCTACTGTTAACCCCAACACTAACCCTAATTATAACTGTCTCTATCATTTAAAATACACCTATGATCAAAATGATAGGCCCTTCATTTCTTTGTAAGTGGGCAAACTTTCAAAATCTGCAGGGGATCAAATAATTATTTTCCCTGTATATGGCAGTTGCTAGCCTCCATTTTCCCTCCCTGCTCCTCTGCTTTTGCTAGGCAATTTCTCTCTACAACTCTTCCCTAAACGCAACACTGAAATGACCGTTTTCACCGCAGTCCAGGACAGCCAAACCTCAGTCTGATCTAATTTGCCGTATAACAATTATTTTTACGACAATGTGAGGTTTCAAGACTCTTTTGTAGCCTGAAAATACTTTTTTTTTTTTAATTTTATTTTTTTATGTGGAAACCTCAGGAAGTCCACGCTCCTCGTTCTTCAGGAGATGTTTTATAACTTGCGGCGACCGGAGCCCCGCCACGCCAAATCATTCTTCCCGCTTCCAAGTAGAAGCTCTTCCAAGGGAGGGGCGGGAGGGTCTGGTTACTTGAAGGTAATGATTTCTGACATGGAAATATTACAGCACCAGAGCTCAGACATGATATCATATTAAATATGATGTCCCTTATAAAGCGGACGCTTGGCAGCGGCGTACCTGCGAGGGCCTCGGGGGCAGGGGGGAGGGGGCACAGCGCACATTATAAAACAGGAAGAAAAAAAATTTGAAAAATGCCAAAGGATGCAATAAAATTTTCCTTTAAATCCAATAGTTCTGGCAGAGGAAGGAGAGAGAACCGGGCGCTGGCGCGAGTCACTGCTGTCCTTGTCACCAGCCACGCGGCTAACGCCTCGAAGAGGTCAAGTGAATATCGCCGCTTACCATCCCGCCAGCTGTAAAAATCATTTAGCTGGCAGGGCGCTGTGGAAAGATGGAGGATGGATTGAGAAAGTTCCCACCCTCTGACGTTGCGGCTGCAAAATTTGTTCAAATAGCTTTCTGAAATCGCAGATTTGCCGATTTGTACCCCGGCACCAACGGTTTTCAAATTTATGATGCTAATGCTGACACTGTTATCGGTAATGGCCAACAACCCTAAACAGGTGTATGTAGCTTGGAATAAATGGCTCTATATAATAATGGCCAGTATCTATACTACTCACCGGTGTCTTGTGTGATTGAGGGGCTTTGTGATGAGGGGTCTGTATGACTGCAGGGCTCTGTGATTGGAGGACTGTGTTTGGGGTCTATGTTATGGGGAACTGTGTGATTGGGGGGGGGGGGGGCTGCAATAGGGGACTGTGTGATTGGGGGCTCAGTGATGTGGGGCTGTGTGATGGGGGGCTGAATGGTTGGGGGGATTGTGTTTGGGGGGGATACATGATGGGGAGCTGTGTGATTGGGGGCCCTGTAATGGGGGACTGTGTGATTGGGGGGCTCAGTGATGGGGGGTTGAATGATTGGAGGGATTGTGTTTTGGAGGGCTATGTGATGGGGAGCTGTGTGATTGGGGGGAATGTGTGATTGGGGGCTGTGTGATGGGGGGGGCTGAATGATTAGGGGGATTGTGTTTGGGGGGCTATGTGATGGGGAGCTATGTGATTGGGGTGCCCTGTAATGGGGGACTGTGTGATTGGGGGGCTCAGTGATGGGGGGCTGTGTGATGGGGGGGCTGAATGATAAGAGGGATTGTGTTTGGGGGACTATGTCATGGGGAGCTGTGTGATTGGGGGCCCTGTAATGGGGGACTGTGTGATTGGGGGGCTCAGTGATGGGGGGTTGAATGATTGGGGGGATTGTGTTTTGGAGGGCTATGTGATAGGGAGCTGTGTGATTGGGGGGGCCCTGTAATGGGGGAATGTGTGATTGGGGGCTCAGTGATGTGGGGCTGTGTGATGGGGGGGCCCTGTAATGAGGGAATGTGTGGTTGGGGGGCTCAGTGATGGGGGGGCTGAATGATTAGGGGGATTGTGTTTGGGGGGCTATTTGATGGGGAGCTATGTGATTGAGGGGCCCTGTAATGGATGGACTGTGTGGTTGGGGGGCTCAGTGATGGGGGGCTGTGTGATGGGGGGCTGAATGATTAGGGGGATTGTGTTTGAGGGGCTATGTGATGGGGAGCTGTGTGATTGAGGGGCCCTGTAATGGATGGACTGTGTGGTTGGGGGGCTCAGTGATGGGGGGCTGTGTGATGGGGGGCTGAATGATTAGGGGGATTGTGTTTGAGGGGCTATGTGATGGGGAACTGTGTGATTGAGGGGCCCTGTAATGGGGGACTGTGTGGTTGGGGGGCTCAGTGATGGGGGGTTGAATGATTGGGGGGATTGTGTTTTGGAGGGCTATGTGATGGGGAACTGTGTGATTGGGGGGCCCTGTAATGGGGGGAATGTGTGATTGGGGGCTGTGTGATGGGGGGGCTGAATGATTAGGGGGATTGTGTTTGGGGGGGCTATGTGATGGGGAGCTGTGTGATTGGGGGCCCTGTAATGGGGGACTGTGTGATTGGGGGGGCTCAGTGATGGGGAGCTGTGTGATTGAGGTGCCCTG
The DNA here is from genome assembly GCF_905171775.1 of Rana temporaria. Classification (NCBI taxonomy): domain Eukaryota; kingdom Metazoa; phylum Chordata; class Amphibia; order Anura; family Ranidae; genus Rana; species Rana temporaria. The sequence continues at coordinate 198,072,061 of NC_053495.1, forward strand.
TAATGGATGGACTGTGTGATTGGGGGGCATAGTGATGGGTCATTGTGTGATGGCAGACTGTGTGATTGGGGGGCTCTGTGATAAGAACAATGTGTGATTGGGATTGGGGGGCTGTGTGATGGGTGTGATCACTATGAGGAGCAGTTATCACTGGGGATGATTTTATCTCTATACATTGAATAACCGGGGGTTTGGGACAAATTTTGAGTTCATGGTGCCCCCGGGTTTCCTGGCCCTGCAGCCCGCTTTGGAGTTCCCCCGAGTGATTCTCTAATGATATCAGCTCCTCGGCCCGTGCTGAGCGGGATCTCTAACTCATTAGAGGACGTGGGTTCCCAGATGTCCACACGCCTTGGATTTCCGGTCATGTTCCCCCATCTGCGTCTTACTCACAGCCTCAGCTTGTAAAATAAATCATTTCTACATGATGTGTAATCCTCAGAGATAATATCGCACGCCCACACCATGGTGTCGTACAACGCCCTTACTTAAAGTGTACCTGTCTGCTAGCCATGGTGCAGGAAGCCATCATGCAGAGTAAAAGCTGGCCATACACTTTTAGGAATTTCACCAGAAAAAGTTTAAAGGGGCGGGGCCAGGGAGAGTCGGGCCGGGGAGGAAAGCGCTAGATGAGGCTAAACGTCCTCCAGTCAGGAAATGAGGCGGGGCTCCATCTGACTTTCTGCAGCTTCTAATGCACACTGAGAAGCATTCCCCACAAATAGAGCTTTCTTTTGGTGGTATTTGATCGCCTCTGCGGTTTTTATTTTTTGCGCTATAAACAAAAAAAGAGCGACAATTTTGAAAAAAAAAACATTTTTTTTTACTTTTTGCTATAATAAATAAAAAAGTCAAAAAACAAATTTCTTCATCAGTTTAGGCCAATATGTATTCTTCTACAACTTTTTGTTAAAAAAAAGAAAAATCACAATAAGCGTATATTGATTGGTTTGCGCAAAAATTACAGCGCCTATAAAATAGAGAATAGATTTATGGCATTTTAAATTATTATTATTTATTTTATTAATTTTTTACTAGTAATGCTCCCCTGACAGAATGGGGATCGCTTTGTTTACACTGGCAGATCCCCATTCTGCCTCTCTGTGGAACAATTGCGAGTGGCTGGATGACATTGAGTGGCTGGTCAGGAAGTGGTTAAAGCGGACCTTCAGTCATTTTTTCCATCTCTCCATCTTCTGCCCTTGTTGTTGTTTTAACTTTGGATAGTAAGGGCCAGATTCACAGAAGAGATACGACGGTGTATCTGTTGTCCTATCTATGCGCCTGATTCATAGAATCAGTTCCGCATAGATAGCCCTAAGATCCGACAGGTGTAATTGACTTACACTGTCGGATCTTAGGATGCAATATTTCGGCCGCCGCTGGGGGGATTTTGCGTCGTATTCCAGCGTCGGGTATGCTAATGAGCATTTACGGCGATCCACAACGTTTTTTCCCGTCGTTACGTCGTCGCTAGTAATTTTTTCCCGTCGCAAATTTACACCTGCTTTAACATGGCTTAACTTTAGTCGAGCCATGTTAAAGTATGGCCGTCGTTCCCGGGTCAAATTTCAATTTTTTTTTGTTTTGGCGTAAGACGTCCTGGAATACGAATGGACGCTATGCACGTCGCCGTTCGAAAAAATGACGTCACTGCGCGCAAAGCACGGCTGGAATTTCAAGGCGGAGCATGGGCAGTACGTCCGGCGCGGGAGCGCGCCTAATTTAAATGGTGCCCGCCCCATTTGAATTGGGCGGGCTTGCGCCGGAGGCCGCCGACGTAAGTTTTCACGCAAGTGCTTGGTGGATCAGGCACTTGCGATGAAAACTTGCGGCGGTGTAACGTTTATACGATACGTTACGCCACTGCACTTCTACGTGAATCTGGCCCTTAATCCCTTATACAGCCCACTTGCTAGCCAGTTACAGGCTGGGGGAGGGACAAGACCCGTAGGTGTTACTGAACTACAGACCAGAACAATCAGGTCTCATGTCCTGCCAGGAGAGGGCTGTGTTGTGTGGCAGAGCTGTGTTAATCTCAGGACTGGATGGACAGAAATACAGAACCTATGACAACCTATGACAGCTCACGTATATATATGTACGGTATTCCATTTGTTTATTCAGCTGTTTGCCTTTAGCTTTCATTTTTATTAAATTTTGCCACCCACCAGCAGTCCAGAGCGCACATAAATAAGACATGGGAATAATTCAGTAACCCGGATGATTGTGTTTTTTTAACAAAAAAAAAGAAAGAATATTTTTTATTAATTACACTTGGACTCACCCCCCATTCACTCCTTTTCTCCGGATACACACAAGGATGATACATTGATGCAATTTGCCCACAGGGCCAAAATGTCTTTAGGTTTAGGAAGGGGCCCTAAGGGCTGTCCCGGGGGCCGACCCGAGAGTCACCCATAAGATGAATACATATTTTATGTCAAGGAAATTATGTCATTATTACATTGTTATTAGAGAGAAGAGAGAGCAGTATATTCAAAATAGAAAATCAAGTATCCTGGGCACCATTGTAGCAGCTTTTATACTATTTATTATTATTTATTTGCTATATATTATTATTATTATTATTATTATTATTATTATTATTATTATTATTATTACTACTATTATTTATTTATTTTTACAGTTACTATAATTATTGTTATTATTAATATTCATAAAAATAATAATTATTATTTATTTTTATTATTATACTTATTGTTATTAACTATAATTATTATTATTATTATTATTTATTATTTATCTATATATTTATTATATTTGTATTTATTTTTATATGTATTAATATTAGGAATATTTTTATTATTATTTACTATTGTCATGTTACTAATATTACTTATTATACCACACCATCTCCTATACTAAATTACAGTGAATGTATGGTGGTTGTGTACATATGTTCTTACTATAATCAGGGTAAAAAAACATTAAAATGTGAAACATATATCCATCCATATATAAATATATATCCATGTTATTATTATTGATCTTAGAGAGAGAAGAGAGAGCATAGTTCTGCAACAGCTGGGGGGGCCACGGGTTGAGCACCCATGCCCAGGGGTCTCCAAACTACGGCCCTCCAGCTGTGTCGGAACTGCATGTCCCATGAGGCATTGTAAATCCCTGACATTCACAGACATGATTAGGCATGATGGGAATTGTAGTTCCTGAACTGGAGGACCATTGTTTGGAGACCCCTGTGGCCTAGGCAATGCCAATGAATGGTCTTCTTTTTGGGCACAGCTTCCAGAGTTCAGTTCCCCTGAGATTGTACAATCGCATTGTACCGTGCTTTCCAATTCTCAGGAGACGTGTGGCTCTGGAACCACAATGGAACCACAAGTCCCAGCATGCCTCACCAGCAAAAAGCTTCTGAAGCAATTCCATTGCCAAACATCTCAAAGGCCACAAGGTGACCATTCTTGACCTAAAGTGACCCGCTCGGCGTCACGTCACCGCCGCCGGCTGACAAAGGCGAGCACACTGAACGATTGTGCCTCTTTTTTTTTCCTCTCCAGCAAATGTCATTTTGAAGCATTGCACCTCGGTTTATTTTTTCAGTTTGTGGCTGAATCCAGGTCCATTTAAGTGGAAAAACAGAGCGGGCTGCCTATGAGTAAGACACAACAGCCGATGGAGGAGCATACAGGCCGGCTTCATCCATAAATGGGGGAATTGTTCCGTGCGCGGCCTTTGTTTATTTTCTAATATTTGACAGGCGGTGTGCGAGATGTGTTGCTTTCTTTCAGTCTGCGCGGTAAGTGGCATGGCACTCGTCAGGCTCATTCGGGAGGATGTGCCAAATTTGTTGCCTTTTCCAGACGGCGGGGCCGGGGGGGTTCTCCCAGGATCTCTCCCTGGAGTTATCGAAGAAAGACATTAAACAAAGCATGCCGTGGTGGGGCCGACCAAAGCTTCATCAGCAGACTGCTACATTGTATCCATTTTCTACTGTGTGAAAACCTGATCAGTCACATAGTGGACTGCAATACAACGATACACCGACCTGGCATGGCCTAATCCTTTCCCACCGGCATCACCAAGATATGCGGCAGAATGGGGTTCTCCTAGACCCAGGCAGCGGGGCCGAGGTTCTTCCAGGATCTCTTCCTGGAGTTATCGCAGAAAGACAGTAAACAAAGCGTGCCGGTGGTGGGGCCGACCATAAGTCTCATCAGCAGACTGCTACATTGTATCCATTTTCTACTGTGTGAAAGGATAACCTGATCAGTCAGGAAGCCGCTTTCTTCCTCTACCACCAGCTTCATTCACAACACTGATGATGTGGTATGGCTGGTCAGCAACCTGCGATCTGGGCTTGCCAACCCTCCATTCCAGAGAAGGAGGTCGCGGGCCACATCAGAGAGCTCCGCGGGCCACATGTGGCCCCCGGGCCACTGGTTGGCCACCCCTGGCCTAATCCTTTCCCACCGGCATCACCAAGATATGCGGCAGAATGGGGTTCTCCTAGAGCCAGGCAGCGGGGCCGAGGTTCTCCCAGGATCTCTTCCTGGAGTTATCGCAGAAAGACAGTAAACAAAGCGTGCCGGTGGTGGGGCCGACCATAAGTCTCATCACCAGACTGCTACATTGTATCACTTTTCTATTGAGTGAAGGAATGACCTGATCAGTCACAGACTGGACTGCAATATAACGATTCACCAGCCTGGTGTGGCTTGAACCTTACCCGTCGGCGTCACCCAGATATGCGGCAGCATGGGGTTCTACTAGACCCAGACAACAGAGCCGAGGTTCTCCCAGGATCTCTCCCTGGATTTATCGAAGAAAGACATTAAACAAAATGTGCCGGTGGTGGGGCCGACCAAAGCCTCATCACCAGACTGCTACATTGTATCCCCCTTCTACTGTGTGAAATAATAAATTGATCAAATACAACGATACACCAACCTGGCATGGCCTAATCCTTTCCCACCGGCATCACCATGATATTCGGCAAAATTGGATTCTCCAAGCCCAGGTGGCGGGGCCGTGGTTCTCCCAGGATCTCTTTCTGGAGCTATCAAAGAAAGACAGTAAACAAAGCGTGCCGGTGGTGGGGCCGACCCAAGACCCCATCACCAGACTACTACATTGTGTCCCCCTTCTACTGTGTGAAAGAATAAATTCATCAGCCACATACGAAATACAACGATACACCAACCTGGCATGGACTCATCTTTTTCCACCGGCATCACCATGATATTCAACAAAATGGGGTTCTCCAGGGATAGGTTCTCCCAGGATCTCTTTCTGGAACCATCAAAGAAAGACAGTAAACAAAGTGTTCCGGTGGTGGGGCTGACCATAAGTCCCATCACTGCTACATTCTATGATATCCCTTTTCTATTGAGTGAAGGAATAAGCTGATCAGTCACAGACTGGACTGCAACGATTCACCAACCTGGCGTGGCGTAACCCTTTCCCGCCTGCGTCACTCAGATATGCGGCAGCATTGGGTTCTCTTAGGCCCAAACAACAGAGCCGGGGGTTCTCCCAGGATCTCTCCCTGGAGTTATCGAAAAAAAACATCGTCTGGATGAAGAACAGGGCCAAATTTTTGTCCCAGTCCAGCCCTGTGGAGGCCACCAACCCAGGAGAAAGACCAGGGGCAGGATTCAGATACAATGGCGTATCTGTCCGGCCCGCGTAACGTATCTCCGATACGTTACGCCGCTCTAACTTTGAGCGCAAGTTCTTTATTCACAAAGAACTTGCGCCCTTAGTTACTGCGGCGTAACGTATGTGTTGCGGCGTAAGGCCGCGTAATACAAATGGGGATGTAGGGGGCGTGTTTTATTTCAAATTTTGGTTGCCCCCACGTTTTTTACGTTCTGTTTGAACGGCGCATGCGCCGTCCGTAAAATATCCCAGTGTGCATTGCTCTAAATGACGTCGCAAGGACGTCATTGGTTTCAACGTGAATGTAAATTACGTCCAGCCGTATTCGCGAACGACTTACGCAAATGACGTAAAATTTCAAAACTCGGCGCGGGGAACGACGGCCATACTTAACATTAGCTACCCCTCATATAGCAGGGGGTAACTATACGCCGGTAAAAAAGCCGAATGCAAACAACGTAAAAAAAAAAACGCCGGCGGTCGTTCGTTTCTGAATCGGCGTAAATCCTCATTTGCATATTCGTTGCGTAACAATACGGAAGCGCCACCTAGCGGCCAGCCGGGAATTGCAGCCTAAGATCCGACGGTGTAAGACACTTACGCCTGGCGGATCTTAGGGAGATCTATGCGTAACCTGATTCTATGAATCAGGCGCATAGATACGACCGTCGGAACTCAGAGATACGACGTCGTATCTCTTTCTGAATGCGGCCCCCAGGGGAAGATGTCATCATGCCCCTTTCCACTCATGTAGCTGGAGGCCGCGGACCCGGAAGAAAGAGCAGGGGAAGATGTCAACCGTTTCAGCTGTGACATCGCAGCGCTGGAGGGCTTCATTCTAAAGTAAGTCTTTCATAATGTGCTAGTATGTGATGCATGCTAGCACATCATGACATTGCCTTGCAGGAATTTTTTTACTTAAATTTTTTTAAAGCACCAGCGGTTTACAACCGCTTTAAACATGGCTTGGCCTTAGCGTTTGCTTTCAGCGTCTCCTTTCTCCCACCATTTATTTATAGAATATAAGAGGCCCGCATCATGGAAAACCTGGCCTGCACAGAATCAGCAGCAGCAGCCAATCGGAATCCGGCTCGTCTCCGAGACGACAGTACGATGCAGACGTGGAGGACAATCACCATTAGCCGTTTTATGGCAGTCTGGGTTTGGCTGCTGACACATGGGATTCTCCAGGTGATGTCTGTGTACACAGGGCTCCAATCAGGCGCAGAGATTAGCAGTAGCTAATAATGAGCGATAATTAAACACGTCCCTTTTATCTACTGGATTGGACCAGTTAGCTTGGGGGGGGGGCACATTGCACGCCCTGGAAAACCTCACCGTTGTCAGATTCTGGTTTAGCAATGCAGATTAGGAAAAAGAAATGCTTCGCCGGTGTAAATACTCTGAGCCGTCAACACTGCGCGCCGCGACAACGCCAATCAGAGCCGCGCGATTCCGGCTAAGGAATGGAGATTGCGATTCTCGCGGCGTAACATCATCTTTCACATTATACAAAAAAAAATTATTTATTTTTTCATTCAATAAAGAAAAAAAAATTGCGTTTGAAAGACCGCTGCGCAAATACAGTGCGACATAAAATATTGCAACAACCGCCATTTTATTCTCTAGGGTCTCTGCTAAAAAATTATAATAATAATGGGGTAGATTCAAAGAGCAATTGCGTCTGCGTAACCATAGTTACGCAGCGCAATTGCTTACCTGCGCCGGCTCCTGATTCAGGAACCTCGTTACGCCGACTGCAGCCTAAGAAATGACTGGCATAAGGCTCCTTATGCCGTCATATCTTAGGCTGCATTCTTGCGTTGGCCGCTAGGTGGCGTTCCCGTTGTGGTCAGCGTATAGTATGCAAATTGCATAATAACGCCGATTCACAACCCTACGCAAGCCCTGCGTACGCAGTTTACGTCGTTTGCGTACGTCGGTTTTTGCGTAAGGCTCCCCCTGCTATTAGCAGGGGCAGCCAATGCTACGTATACCCGTCGTTCCCGCGTCGCGAAATTTGAAATTTATGTTGTTTGCGTAAGGGAATCGTGAATGGCGCTGGACGCCATTCACGTTCACTTTGAAGCAAATGACGTCCTTGAGGCGTCATTTACCGCAATGCACGTCGGGAAAGTTTCCCGACCGAGCATGCGCACTACGCTCGGCGCGGGAACGCGCCTAATTTAAATGATCCACGCCCCCTACGGGATCATTTAAATTGCGCGCGCTTACGCCGGTACGCGATCATTTAAATTGCGCGTGCTTACGCCGGGCATTTTGCCGGAGCGCCCATGCAATTTACTGCTCCGTGAATCAAGGGTAGCGCAGATAATTTGCAGGGGCGCAGGGCAAAAACGGTGCCCTACGCCTACGTAAAAACTGCGCAAATCTAACTGAATCTACCCCAATGTTTGGGGGTTCTAAGTCATTTTCTAGCAAAAAAAAAAAATACAGATTTTAACTTGTATGGCAAAGATGTTTTTATTACAAATTATGTGAGCAGACTTCAGTTCCTCTTTAAGTGGTTAAACTGACCTCATTTACAGACCAAAGTTCATCCCTTTGAGTTAAAAGAACTAAATGTTAAAGGGGCTGGGTATCACAGGTTGTAGGTGGGGCTGGGTGCCATAGGTTGTAGGCGGGGCTGGGTGTCGCAGGTTGCAGGTGGGGCTGGGTGCCATAGGTTGTAGGCGGGGCTGGGTGCCATAGGTTGTAGGTGGGGCTGGGTGCCTCAGGTTGTAGGCGGGGCTGGGTGCCATAGGTTGTAGGCGGGGCTGGGTGTCGCAGGTTGTAGGTGGGGCTGGGTGCCTCAGGTTGTAGGTGGGGCTGGGTGCCTCAGGTTGTAGGTGGGGCTGGGTGTCACAGGTTGTAGGCGGGGCTGGGTGTCGCAGGTTGTAGGCGGGGCTGGGTGTCTCAGGTTGTAGGTGGGGCTGAGTGCCTCAGGTTGTAGGTGGGGCTGGGTGTCACAGGTTGTAGGCGGGGCTGGGTGTCACAGGTTGTAGGTGGGGCTGGGTGTCTCAGGGTGTAGGTGGGGCTGGGTGTCGCAGGTTGTAGGCAGGGCTGGGTGCCTCAGGTTGTAGGCGGGGCTGGGTGTCACAGGTTGTAGGCGGGGCTGGGTGTCTCAGGTTGTAGGCGGGGCTGGGTGTCGCAGGTTGTAGGCGGGGCTGGGTGTCGCAGGTTGTAGGCGGGCTGGGTGCCTCAGGTTGTAAGCGGGGCTGGGTGCCTCAGGTTGTAGGCGGGGCTGGGTGTCACAGGTTGTAGGCGGGCTGTGTGCCTCAGGTTGTAGGCGGGGCTGGGTGTCGCAGGTTGTAGGCGGGGCTGGGTGTCGCAGGTTGTAGGCGGGGCTGGGTGTCACAGGTTGTAGGCGGGCTGTGTGCCTCAGGTTGTAGGCGGGGCTGGGTGTCTCAGGTTGTAGGCGGGGCTGAGTGTCTCAGGTTGTAGGCGGGGCTGGGTGTCTCAGGTTGTAGGCGGGGCTGAGTGTCTCAGGTTGTAGGCGGGGCTGGGTGTCGCAGGTTGTAGGCGGGCTGGGTGCCTCAGGTTGTAGGCGGGGCTGGGTGTCGCAGGTTGTAGGCGGGGCTGGGTGTCGCAGGTTGTAGGCGGGCTGGGTGTCTCAGGTTGTAGGCGGGGCTGGGTGTCACAGGTTGTAGGCGGGCTGGGTGCCTCAGGTTGTAGGCGGGGCTGGGTGTCGCAGGTTGTAGGCGGGGCTGGGTGTCACAGGTTGTAGGCGGGCTGTGTGCCTCAGGTTGTAGGCGGGGCTGGGTGTCTCAGGTTGTAGGCGGGGCTGAGTGTCTCAGGTTGTAGGCGGGGCTGGGTGTCTCAGGTTGTAGGCGGGGCTGAGTGTCTCAGGTTGTAGGCGGGCTGGGTGTCGCAGGTTGTAGGCGGGCTGGGTGCCTCAGGTTGTAGGCGGGGCTGAGTGTCTCAGGTTGTAGGCGGGGCTGGGTGCCTCAGGTTGTAGGTGGGGCTGGGTGCCTCAGGTTGTAGGCGGGGCTGGGTGTCTCAGGTTGTAGGCGGGGCTGAGTGTCTCAGGTTGTAGGCGGGGCTGGGTGTCTCAGGTTGTAGGCGGGGCTGAGTGTCTCAGGTTGTAGGCGGGGCTGGGTGTCGCAGGTTGTAGGCGGGCTGGGTGCCTCAGGTTGTAGGCGGGGCTGAGTGTCTCAGGTTGTAGGCGGGGCTGGGTGCCTCAGGTTGTAGGCGGGCTGGGTGCCTCAGGTTGTAGGCAGGGCTGGGTGTCACAGGTTGTAGGCAGGGCTGTGTGCCTCAGGTTGTAGGCGGGGCTGGGTGCCGCAGGTTGTAGGCGGGGCTGGATGTCACAGGTTGTAGGCGGGGCTGGATGTCACAGGTTGAAGGCGGGGCTGGGTGCCTCAGGTTGTAGGCGGGGCTGGGTGCCTCAGGTTGTAGGCAGGGCTGGGTGTCACAGGTTGTAGGCAGGGCTGTGTGCCTCAGGTTGTAGGCGGGGCTGGGTGCCGCAGGTTGTAGGCGGGGCTGGATGTCACAGGTTGTAGGCGGGGCTGGATGTCACAGGTTGAAGGCGGGGCTGGGTGCCTCAGGTTGTAGGCGGGGCTGGGTGTCTCAGGTTGTAGGCGGGGCTGGGTGTCGCAGGTTGTAGGCAGGGCTGGGTGCCTCAGGTTGTAGGCGGGGCTGGGTGTCACAGGTTGTAGGCGGGGCTGGGTGTCTCAGGTTGTAGGCGGGGCTGGGTGTCGCAGGTTGTAGGCGGGGCTGGGTGTCGCAGGTTGTAGGCGGGCTGGGTGTCTCAGGTTGTAGGCGGGGCTGGGTGTCACAGGTTGTAGGCGGGCTGGGTGCCTCAGGTTGTAAGCGGGGCTGGGTGTCTCAGGTTGTAGGCGGGGCTGGGTGTCACAGGTTGTAGGCGGGCTGGGTGCCTCAGGTTGTAAGCGGGGCTGGGTGCCTCAGGTTGTAGGCGGGGCTGGGTGTCACAGGTTGTAGGCGGGCTGTGTGCCTCAGGTTGTAGGCGGGGCTGGGTGTCGCAGGTTGTAGGCGGGGCTGGGTGTCGCAGGTTGTAGGCGGGGCTGGGTGTCACAGGTTGTAGGCGGGGCTGGGTGTCTCAGGTTGTAGGCGGGGCTGAGTGTCTCAGGTTGTAGGCGGGGCTGGGTGTCTCAGGTTGTAGGCGGGGCTGAGTGTCTCAGGTTGTAGGCGGGGCTGGGTGTCGCAGGTTGTAGGCGGGCTGGGTGCCTCAGGTTGTAGGCGGGGCTGGGTGCCTCAGGTTGTAGGCGGGGCTGGGTGTCACAGGTTGTAGGCGGGCTGTGTGCCTCAGGTTGTAGGCGGGGCTGGGTGTCGCAGGTTGTAGGCGGGGCTGGGTGTCGCAGGTTGTAGGCGGGGCTGGGTGTCACAGGTTGTAGGCGGGCTGTGTGCCTCAGGTTGTAGGCGGGGCTGGGTGTCTCAGGTTGTAGGCGGGGCTGAGTGTTTCAGGTTGTAGGCGGGGCTGGGTGTCTCAGGTTGTAGGCGGGGCTGAGTGTCTCAGGTTGTAGGCGGGGCTGGGTGTCGCAGGTTGTAGGCGGGCTGGGTGCCTCAGGTTGTAGGCGGGGCTGAGTGTCTCAGGTTGTAGGCGGGGCTGGGTGCCTCAGGTTGTAGGTGGGGCTGGGTGCCTCAGGTTGTAGGCGGGGCTGGGTGTCTCAGGTTGTAGGCGGGGCTGAGTGTCTCAGGTTGTAGGCGGGGCTGGGTGCCTCAGGTTGTAGGCGGGGCTGGGTGCCTCAGGTTGTAGGCAGGGCTGGGTGTCACAGGTTGTAGGCAGGGCTGTGTGCCTCAGGTTGTAGGCGGGGCTGGGTGCCGCAGGTTGTAGGCGGGGCTGGATGTCACAGGTTGTAGGCGGGGCTGGATGTCACAGGTTGAAGGCGGGGCTGGGTGCCTCAGGTTGTAGGCGGGGCTGGGTGTCTCAGGTTGTAGGTGGGGCTGGGGGTCACAGGTTGTAGGTGGGGCTGGGTGTCACAGGTTGTAGGCGGGGCTGGGTGTCGCAGGTTGTAGGTGGGGCTGGGTGCCATAGGTTGTAGGCGGGGCTGGGTGTCTCATGTTGTAGGCAGGGCTGGGTGCCTCAGGTTGTAGGCGGGGCTGGGTGCCTCAGGTTGTAGGCGGGGCTGGGGGTCACAGGTTGTAGGTGGGGCTGGGTGTCGCAGGTTGTAGGTGGGGCTGGGTGCCTCAGGTTGTAGGCAGGGCTGGGTGTCGCAGGTTGTAGGCGGGGCTGGGTGTCGCAGGTTGTAGGCGGGGCTGGGTGTCGCAGGTTGTAGGTGGGGCTGGGTGCCATAGGTTGTAGGCGGGGCTGGGTGTCACAGGTTGTAGGCGGGTCTGGGTGCCACAGGTTGTAGGCGGGGCTGGGTGTCACAGGTTGTAGGCGGGGCTGGGTGCCTCAGGTTGTAGGTGGGGCTGGGTGTCGCAGGTTGTAGGCGGGGCTGGGTGTCGCAGGTTGTAGGCGGGGCTGGCAGCCAGTACAATAGAGCTGGGTGGGGGTTGGAGTGCCAGAAAATGCTAATCCCCTGGCTGTCTGGATGAATATCTCAGGATCAGTGACCCGGAAGAAGCACGCAGCAATTACAGGTCGGAGAGTCCCAGGTTGTAGGCGGGGCTGGGTGTCTCAGGTTGTAGGCGGGGCTGGGTGTCGCAGGTTGTAGGCGGGGCTGGATGTCGCAGGTTGTAGGCGGGGCTGTGTGCCTTAGGTTGTAGGCGGGGCTGGGTGTCGCAGGTTGTAGGTGGGGCTGGCAGCCAGTACAATAGAGCTGGGGGGGAGGGGCAGAAAATGCTAATCCCCTGGCTGTCCGGATGAATATCTCAGGATCAGTGACCCGGAAGAAGCACGCAGCAATTACAGGTCGGAGAGCCCCATTCCCTTCCTCTGCGCGTTCCGGATCAGCGACTCGGAAGGTATCAGATCATCATCAGCATTTTTCACAGGAACTTTCGGCAGACATTTTTTGCGCGGAGAGATTTTTTCTCCTCCTTGTGTTTATGTTCCTCGTTCTTTGAAGTCTGATGGAGAAAATCTCAGCTGATGTTACTGAGGCATGAAAATGACAAAGACGTCACTAACAGTCTGGGAGATCTACACATCGGCCCCCATCCCGCCTCACATAGACACTTCTGAGGCTCCCCCTCCCCCCCCTTTTATAAAATGGGGTCCGCTGACTTCCATATAAAGAGAAGAAGATTGGTAGGAGCGCGGGCGGGGGAGGGAACGTGCGATCGTTATTTTGTTTCAGGATAAATTGGGAATCAATTCTAAATATGGAATTGTGAGGAATTGCTGTTTTTACCTCCAATGAACGCCATTTATTTATTCCCTATTGGTGAGAGCCCCAGACAAATCACCCCTCCTATTAGTTACATTGTCCCCAGCTATCCCTGTGAACTACAGAACACCTCCCTACTATGGTATGGAAAAGACGGGGGAGGTGTTTTGTAGTCCTCCACCTGTGCTGCACTATTTTCAGTTACACTGGCGTAGATTCAGTAAGCAATTGCGTCTGCGTATCCATAGATACGCAGCGCAATTGCTTACTTGCGCCGGCGTTTCGAATGCTCCTGATTCAGGAACCTCGTTACGCCGACTGCAGCCTAAGATCTGCGCGGCATAAGGCTCTTATGCCCGCATATCCTAGGCTGCATTCTTACGCTGGCCGCTAGGGGGCGCTCCCGTTGTGCTCAGCATAGAGTATGCAAATTGCATACTAACGCCGATTCACAACCGTACGTGCGCCCTGCGTTCGCATTTTACGTCGTTTGCGTTCGTCGGTTTCTGTGTAAGGCTGCCCATGCTATAAGCAGGGGCAGCCAATGCTAAGTATACCCGTCGTTCCCGCGTCGCGATTTTTAAAAATTACGTCGTTTGCGTAAGTGAATCGTGAATGGCGCTGGACGCCATTCACGTTCACTTTGAAGCAAATGATGTCCTTGCGACGTCATTTGCCGCAATGCACGTCGGGAAAGTTTCCCGACGGAGCATGCGCACTACGTTCGGCGCGGGAACGCGCCTAATTTAAATGATCCACGCCCCCTACGGGATCATTTAAATTACGCGCCCTTACGCCGGGCATATTTTGGGAGCGCCCCACGCAAATTACGTGGCTACTGCTTCGTGAATGAAGCGTAGCGCAAATAATTTGCGGGGGCGCAGGGCAAAAACGGGACGCTGCGCCTCCGTAAGAAGTGCGCAGCGGTACCTGAATCTGCCCCACTGTTGCCAGTTATCTCTGTGAACAACAGAACATCTCCCTACTATGTTATGGAGAAGGGGGGGGGGGGTTAGTCCCCTCCCTGCCTATACAATGTTATGGTGGGGAGGTGTGTTGTAGTCCTCAGTCTGTGATGCATTTTTACTAGTTACATTGTTCCCAGTTATCTCTGTGAACTACAGAACGTCTCTCTCCTATGCTATGGAGAAGAGGGGGGGGGGGGTATTTTTTAGTCCTCCGCCTGTGCTGCATTCTTTTTAGTTACACTCTTCCCAGTTATCTATGTGAACTACAGAACATCTACCTACTATTTTATGGAGTAGAGAGGAGGTGTTTTGTAGTCCTGTGCTGCATTCTTGTCAGCTACATTGTCCCCTGTAATCTCCGTGAACTACAGAACACCTACCTAATATGTTACGGAAAAGAGAGGAAGTTGTTTTTTAGTCTTTTGCCTGTGCTGCATTCTTTTCAGTTACATTGTTCCTGGTTATCTCTGTATACTACAGAACATCTCCCTACTATGTTATGGAGAAGAGAGGAAGGTGTTTTTTAGTCCTCTGCCTGTGCTGCATTCTTGTCAGCTACATTGTCCTCTTTAATTTCCGTGAGCTACAGAACACCTCCCTACTATGTTATGGAAAAGAGAGGGAGGTGTTTTTTAGTCCTCTTCTGCCTGTGCTGCATTCTTTTCAGTTACATTGTTCTTGGTTATCTCTGTGAACTAAAGAACATCTCCCTACTATGTTATGAAGAAGAGGAGGGGAGGTATTTTGTAGTCTGTTGCCGGTGCTGCATTTTTTTCACTCACATTGTTCCCAGTTATCTCGGTGAACTACAGAGCACCTCCGTGCTATGTTATGGAGAAGAGGAGGGGTGGTGTTTTGCAGTCCTCTGCCGGAGCTGCATTTTTTTTTTTTAGTTACATTGGGGTGGATTCAGGTAGGGGCGCGCAATGATACGGCGGCGCAGCGTATCGTATTTACGCTACGCCGCCGTAAACATACAGGAGCAAGTGCTGTATTCACAAAGCACTTGCTCCTTAAGTTACGGCGGCGTAGCGTAAAAGGGGCCGGCGTAAGCGCGCGTAATTCAAATGTGGGAGGGGGGGGCGTGTTTTATGTAAATGTATGATGACCCGACGTGATTGACGGTTTTTATGAGCCGCCCGTGTACATATCCCAGTGTGCATTGCTCCCAAGTACGGCGCAAAAACGTATTGGTTTCGACGTGAACGTAAATCACGCCCAGCCCTATTCGCGAACGACTTACGCAAACGACGTAAAAAAATTCAAATTTCAAAGCGGGAACGACGTCCATACTTAACAGTGGCCCAGATTCAGGTACATTTGCGCTTTATTTGCGGAGGCACAGGGCAACGATTTTGCCCTGCGCCCCCGCAAATATTTTGCGCTGCCCTCGATTCACGGAGCAGTAGCTCCGTAAATTGCGAGGGCGCGCCGGAAAAATTGCCCGGCGTAAGCGCGCGCAATGTAAATGATCCCGCCGGGGGCGGGAATCATTTAAATTAGGCGCGCCGAGCGTAGAGCGCACGCTCCGTCGGGAAACTTTCCCGACGTGCATTGCGGCAAATGACGTCGCAAGGACGTCATTTGCTTCAAAGTGAACGTGAATGGCGTCCAGCGCCATTCACGAATCACTTACGCAAACGACGTAAAATTTGAACGTCGCGACGCGGGAAGGGCGGGTATACTTTAGCATTGGCTGCCCCTACTATTAGAAGGGGCAGCCTTACGCTAAAGACGCCGTACGGAAACTCCGTACCTTGCGTACGCAGGGCCCGCGCAACTTTGTGAATCGGTGTTAGTATGCAATTTGCATACTATACGCTGATCACAATGGGAGCGCCCCCTAGCGGTCAACGCAAGAATGCAGCCTAAAATCAGCGTGGCATAAGAGCCTTATGCCACGCAGATTTTAGGCTGCAGTCGGCGTTACGATGTTCCTGAATCAGGAGCATTCGTAACGCCGGAGCAAGTGCGCAATTGCGCTGCGTAACCTATGGTTACGCAGGCGCAATTGCTTACTAAATCTGGGCCATTGGCTAAGCCTCCTAATAGCAGGAACAACCTTACGCCGAAAAAGCCTAACGTAACCAACGTAAATACATTGCGACGGGCGCACGTACGTTTGTGAATCGGCGTATCTAGGTAATTAGCATATTCTACGCCGACAACAATGGAAGCGCCCCTTAGCGGCCAACGTTATATTGCACACAATTCTACGCCGCCGCAATCAAGTTACGTCGGTGGAGGAAGCATGTTTTTTAAGGGTATCTGCCTTTGAGAATCGGCGTAACGATACGCCGGCGCGGATTTCAAATTACGGCGGCGTATCTGGAGAAAGGTACGTGAATCTACCCCATTGTTCCCAGTTATCTCTGTGAACTACAGAACACCTCTCTAGTACGTTATGGAGAACAGAAGAGGGGAGGTTTTTGCAGTAACACTGCTGCTACCCAAACACACGGATTGACAGCACCACGGCTTGTGCGAGCGAGATAGAGTGCCCCTCCCCCACGATTGATTCTTAGGGTTGGGTGAGGCTTAGGGGCCCCCAGGTGCCCACAGCGCAACATCGTGACCCCCGTTCTTCTCCTGTATGACCCTACGGGGGGATTTCATGTCCTTCCCCCAGGGGCCCCTGTCAGGTAGGCTGTGCGGGGCCCCATGTTTTCTAATGGTGACCCTGAATACCCCATTCACTGCTTTACAAATAAGCCCCTATGTGTAGTCACCATCCACGACAACCCGACCCCACAAGAAACAGAACTCAATTTTGTTGATCCCATGTGCAGCAAAGCATTGTGGGTAAAGCTCCCCTGGACTACTCCACCCAGCCATGCCCTCTAGTCACCAGGCTGGTCATTCCATCCCTATCACCAATTATCCGTCCGATCACCATTACTCCGGCTTAGGCAAAGGTCACTCGGTCTGAAGTGGACGAGGAAATGTGATTGCAGGGTGTCGTCTCCCATTAACAATATCTCTGCAGATAACTTATCTACTCGCCAAGAAGACGATCGATTCGGGAGCATTGCTGATTATCCCACTAATCTGCGAAAAAACAGACACTGGGACTCCACACAGGGACCATCAACCAGGACTTGTTGGACCCTGAGTGTGAGGATGAGGCGGCGGAGCGCAAAAAACATCCAATGACACGTCTTCTGGGGTTCCCTTATAGAACACAATGATCTGAGGGTGAAGGGTGGGTGGACTCTAGGTGGACAATTGGGGATGGAGGAAGGGTAGATTCTGGGTGGGTGATCTGATGATGGGGGAAGGGTGGATGCTGAGTGGGTGATCTGATGATGGGGGAAGAGTGGATTCTAGGTGGGTGATCTGATGATGGAGGAAGGGTGGACTCTAGGTGGGTGATCTGATGATGGAGGAAGGGCGGACTCTGGGTGGGTGATCTGATGATGGAGGAAGGGTGGATTCTGGGTGGATGATCTGATGATGGGGGAAGGGCGGACTCTGGGTGGGTGATCTGATGATGGAGGAAGGGTGGACTCTAGGTGGGTGATCTGATGATGGAGGAAGGGTGGACTCTAGGTTGGTGATCTGGGGATGGAGGAAGGGTGGACTCTAGGTTGGTGATCTGGGGATGGAAGAAGAGTAGACTCTGGGTGGGTGATCTGATGATGGAGGAAGGGTGGACTCTAGGTGGGTGATCTGATGATGGAGGAAGGGTGGACTCTGGGTGGGTGATCTGATGATAAAGGAAGGGTGGACTCTAGGTGGGTGATCTGATGATGGAGGAAGGGTGGATTCTGGGTGGGTGATCTGATGATGGGGGAAGGGTGGATGCTGAGTGGGTGATCTGATGATGGGGGAAGAGTGGACTCTGGGTGGGTGATCTGATGATGGGGGAAGGGTGGACTCTGGGTGGGTGATCTGATGATGGAGGAAGGGTGGATTCTAGGTGGGTGATCTGATGATGGAGGAAGGGTGGACTCTGGGTGGGTGATCTGATGATGGAGGAAGGGTGGATTCTGGGTGGGTGATCTGATGATGGAGGAAGGGTGGATTCTGGGTGGGTGATCTGATGATGGAGGAAGGGTGGATGCTGGGTGGGTGATCTGATGATGGAGGAAGGGTGGATTCTGGGTGGGTGATCTGATGATGGAGGAAGGGTGGATTCTGGGTGGGTGATCTGATGATGGAGGAAGGGTGGACTCTGGGTGGGTGATCTGATGATGGAGGAAGGGTGGACTCTGGGTGGGTGATCTGATGATGGAGGAAGGGTGGACTCTGGGTGGGTGATCTGATGATGGGGGAAGGGTGGATTCTGGGTGGGTGATCTGATGATGGAGGAAGGGTGGACTCTGGGTGGGTGATCTGATGATGGGGGAAGGGTGGATTCTGGGTGGGTGATCTGATGATGGGGGAAGGGTGGACTCTGGGTGGGTGATCTGATGACAAAGGAAGGGAGGACTCTGGGAGGATGACCTGATGATGGAGGAAGGGTGGACTCTAGGTGGGTGATTTCTGGATGGAAGAAGAGTTGGCTCTGGGTGGGTGAACTGAGGATGGAAGAATGGAGGACTCTGGAGGAGTGATCTGGAGATGAAAAGAAGGTGGACTCTGAGTAGGCGATCTGAGGAAGGAGGAAGGGTGGGTGATCTTGGGATAGAAAAAAGGTGGACTCTGGTTGGGCAATCGGAGGATAAAGGAAGGGAGGACTCCAGGAGGATGATCTGATGATGGAAGAAGATTGGACTCTAGGTGGGTGATCTGATGATGGAGGAAGGGTGGATTCTGGGTGGGTGATCTGATGATGGAGGAAGGGTGGACTCTGGGTGGGTGATCTGATGATGGAGGAAGGGTGGACTCTGGGTGGGTGATCTGATGATGGAGGAAGGGTGGACTCTGGGTGGGTGATCTGATGATGGAGGAAGGGTAGACTCTGGGTGGGTGATCTGATGATGGAGGAAGGGTAGACTCTAGGTGGGTGATCTGATGATGGAGGGAGGGTGGACTCTGGGTGGGTGATCTGATGATGGAGGAAGGGTGGACTCTGGGTGGGTGATCTGATGATGGAGGAAGGGTAGATTCTGGGTGGGTGATCTGATGATGGAGGAAGGGTGGACTCTGGGTGGGTGATCTGATGATGGAGGAAGGGTAGATTCTGGGTGGGTGATCTGATGATGGAGGAAGGGCGGACTCTGGGTGGGTGATCTGATGATGGAGGAAGGGTGGATTCTGGGTGGATGATCTGATGATGGGGGAAGGGTGGACTCTGGGTGGGAGATCTGATGATGGAGGAAGGGTGGACTCTAGGTGGGTGATCTGATGATGGAGGAAGGGTGGACTCTAGGTTGGTGATCTGGGGATGGAGGAAGGGTGGACTCTAGGTTGGTGATCTGGGGATGGAAGAAGAGTAGACTCTGGGTGGGTGATCTGATGATGGAGGAAGGGTGGACTCTAGGTGGGTGATCTGATGATGGAGGAAGGGTGGACTCTGGGTGGGTGATCTGATGATAAAGGAAGGGTGGACTCTAGGTGGGTGATCTGATGATGGAGGAAGGGTGGATTCTGGGTGGGTGATCTGATGATGGGGGAAGGGTGGATGCTGAGTGGGTGATCTGATGATGGGGGAAGAGTGGACTCTGGGTGGGTGATCTGATGATGGGGGAAGGGTGGACTCTGGGTGGGTGATCTGATGATGGAGGAAGGGTGGATTCTAGGTGGGTGATCTGATGATGGAGGAAGGGTGGACTCTGGGTGGGTGATCTGATGATGGAGGAAGGGTGGACTCTAGGTGGGTGATCTGATGATGGAGGAAGGGTGGATTCTGGGTGGGTGATCTGATGATGGAGGAAGGGTGGATTCTGGGTGGGTGATCTGATGATGGAGGAAGGGTGGATGCTGGGTGGGTGATCTGATGATGGAGGAAGGGTGGATTCTGGGTGGGTGATCTGATGATGGAGGAAGGGTGGATTCTGGGTGGGTGATCTGATGATGGAGGAAGGGTGGACTCTGGGTGGGTGATCTGATGATGGAGGAAGGGTGGACTCTGGGTGGGTGATCTGATGATGGAGGAAGGGTGGACTCTGGGTGGGTGATCTGATGATGGGGGAAGGGTGGATTCTGGGTGGGTGATCTGATGATGGAGGAAGGGTGGACTCTGGGTGGGTGATCTGATGATGGGGGAAGGGTGGATTCTGGGTGGGTGATCTGATGATGGGGGAAGGGTGGACTCTGGGTGGGTGATCTGATGATGGGGGAAGAGTGGACTCTGGGTGGGTGATCTGATGATGGGGGAAGGGTGGACTCTGGGTGGGTGATCTGATGATGGAGGAAGGGTGGATTCTAGGTGGGTGATCTGATGATGGAGGAAGGGTGGACTCTGGGTGGGTGATCTGATGATGGAGGAAGGGTGGACTCTAGGTGGGTGATCTGATGATGGAGGAAGGGTGGATTCTGGGTGGGTGATCTGATGATGGAGGAAGGGTGGATTCTGGGTGGGTGATCTGATGATGGAGGAAGGGTGGATGCTGGGTGGGTGATCTGATGATGGAGGAAGGGTGGATTCTGGGTGGGTGATCTGATGATGGAGGAAGGGTGGATTCTGGGTGGGTGATCTGATGATGGAGGAAGGGTGGACTCTGGGTGGGTGATCTGATGATGGAGGAAGGGTGGACTCTGGGTGGGTGATCTGATGATGGAGGAAGGGTGGACTCTGGGTGGGTGATCTGATGATGGGGGAAGGGTGGATTCTGGGTGGGTGATCTGATGATGGAGGAAGGGTGGACTCTGGGTGGGTGATCTGATGATGGGGGAAGGGTGGATTCTGGGTGGGTGATCTGATGATGGGGGAAGGGTGGACTCTGGGTGGGTGATCTGATGACAAAGGAAGGGAGGACTCTGGGAGGATGACCTGATGATGGAGGAAGGGTGGACTCTAGGTGGGTGATTTCTGGATGGAAGAAGAGTTGGCTCTGGGTGGGTGAACTGAGGATGGAAGAATGGAGGACTCTGGAGGAGTGATCTGGAGATGAAAAGAAGGTGGACTCTGAGTGGGCGATCTGAGGAAGGAGGAAGGGTGGGTGATCTTGGGATAGAAAAAAGGTGGACTCTGGTTGGGCAATCGGAGGATAAAGGAAGGGAGGACTCCAGGAGGATGATCTGATGATGGAAGAAGAGTGGACTCTAGGTGGGTGATCTGATGATGGAGGAAGGGTGGATTCTGGGTGGGTGATCTGATGATGGAGGAAGGGTGGACTCTGGGTGGGTGATCTGATGATGGAGGAAGGGTGGACTCTGGGTGGGTGATCTGATGATGGAGGAAGGGTGGACTCTGGGTGGGTGATCTGATGATGGAGGAAGGGTAGACTCTGGGTGGGTGATCTGATGATGGAGGAAGGGTAGACTCTAGGTGGGTGATCTGATGATGGAGGGAGGGTGGACTCTGGGTGGGTGATCTGATGATGGAGGAAGGGTGGACTCTGGGTGGGTGATCTGATGATGGAGGAAGGGTGGACTCTAGGTGGGTGATCTGATGATGGAGGAAGGGTGGACTCTGGGTGGGTGATCTGATGATGGAGGAAGGGTAGACTCTAGGTGGGTGATCTGATGATGGAGGAAGGGTGGACTCTGGGTGGGTGATCTGATGATGGAGGAAGGGTAGACTCTAGGTGGGTGATCTGATGATGGAGGAAGGGTGGACTCTGGGTGGGTGATCTGATGATGGAGGAAGGGTGGACTCTGGGTGGGTGATCTGATGATGGAGGAAGGGTGGACTCTGGGTGGGTGATCTGATGATAAAGGAAGGGAGGACTCTGGGAGGATGATCTGATGATGGAGGAAGGGTGGACCAATGACGTCCTTGCGGCGTACTTTGGAGCAATGCACACTGGGAAATTCCACGGACGGCGCATTCGCCGTCCGGGAAAAAACGTCAATCACGTCGGGTCACCAAGAATTAACATAAAACACGCCTCCTCATCCACATTTGAATTACGCGCGCTTACGCCGGTGAATACAGCACTTGCCTCTCTAACTTACAGCGGCGTAGCATAAATACGATACGCTGCGCCGCCGTAACAATGCGCGCCCCTACCTGAATCTAGCCCACGGACTATACTGGCAGGAGGATAGAGCAGGGTGATGATCTCATAAGTCTGTTGCTGCTCCTTTACCGTCCAATCACAAGTTGGGAGGTGTGGAGGTGACCTAGCTGTGCTGCTTAACTCCAGTAGAGAAAAGTTAGGTCACATACCCAGCTCAATATCAGGGCTGGGTGGGCAGAAACACAAATCCTTCAGCAGACAGAATATGTCCCACGTATGCATTTAATTTGCGTTTGTTAAATGTACAGTCGGCTCATGTGGAGATATTCCAGCCACAGTCTTCAAAGACGACCTTAGCCGCAAACCTGTCATCCTCCCCGTGCCCCCTGCACCCCGCAGAGAGGATGAAAAACTGAAGATCCTCCATTTAACTTTTCCCCAGCACAGCCCTCGGCTCTTCCTATGGCCGCTTCATTAGCCGCGCATTACAATAGCGTCAGCGCCAGCATTGTCCTCTCCATTACCAGACCGACACGCGCTAACGAGGCCTCCACTCCCCATAGGGATACCTCCTCTCTGAGAGACAACAGGCCTGTACAGGATGCTCAGACACCTCCATCTATCTCTTCTGCAGATTGCAAGCCTCTCCTGATGAAAATGGACATCAGATTTATCCTACTCCCTCTTTCAGCGGCTGATAAAACGGCTGCGAAGAAAAGGCGGCGCTCCCAACGACCACCGGTGTGCCGTCCTTACCACTAAATGCTCGTTACGTCAACCTCGTCAGGTGTAAAAATACATTTGTTATCTTTTTGAAATATAGACATCAATGTAAATTTATTCAGATATTCTTATTTTTTTCTGGTGCAACAAAAAAATAATGATTCACAATGCGACTTGTACGTCAGAAATGTGGAACGTTGCAATGTGTGTGCCATATGTAGCGCCCTCCTAGGTAGGTGCTAGAAGAGAGTGTCGATTTTGGGTCTTTCTGCTTACCAGGAGGGCTGCCAAGTCAATTTAGAGGTAAGACGCCAACCCCCCCCCCCTCCCCCCCCTGCTTCTCAACTTGAAATGTCATTTTTTTTTTTTTTTGCTTGGGGCCCCCAAATGTCTTCGAACGGCCCTGGGTGCCTGTTCACCACAATCACTTGTAAACACAGAAGTCTGGTTTCTGTGTTTATAAGTGACAGCTCTGCACTCTGTGTGTAACCCCCCCTGAACTCTGCACTCTGTATGTAATGCAACCCTGGTATTTAATGGCCCTTTAAGACCCTTCTACTGTTTGTGAAATCTGAACGAGGTCGTGGTTGAGTTCCTGCACCTATTTTCTGAGAAAAAAAGCTCTGGGCAGAGGAAAGCACCTCGGTGCATGCTGGGTGACTATATATATATATATATATGCAATGGGCACATGTGCTGGGGGTCTTCAGCTGGAGAGTGGTGTCCCAGAGGGAGGGGGCGACTGCCCCTCCTCTGTACATCCCAACATGTGGTGCTCGACCCGATGGCCTGAAGTTAGAGAGGAGCTGAGCCCAGATGTCCTGCAGAGCTGACTGGAAGGGAAACACCAGTAAGGATCTGATTCTGCCCACAGTGACTACAGATCTCATAGCTCCCAACTGTCCTTGATTTGGAGGGACTGTCCCTGATTTGGAGCAATGTCCCTCTGTCCCTCATTCCTCCTCATTTGTCCCTCATTTTGATCTGATCTATATAGATATATATAAAATGCACTTTTTATCAATCAGAAAGTGTTTTCCAGTGCTAAACCTTTCATCTGATTTCTAAATTGCTGCATTTGTAAATTCCAAAACCAAAAGTATTTTTTTTTTGTACAATTCTCCATTAAGGGGGCGTGGCAAGGGGTGTGTCCTATGCCTGCATACTTTTGCTGATAGGTGTCCCTCATTCCCATCTGAGAAAGTTGGGAGGTATATGAGATCTGTGTCATGGGGCCTGTCCTGTGAGGGCCGTTCCTTCACCTAGTGGAGTCAGTGGACGGGGGTCAGTCAGGGGGATGATAGTGCGTATCCTGAAGATAAAACAGTTGCATCAAGTCTGCTACTAGAGCAAAATGACATATTTCCCCCATACAAGTGGCATATGGTTTAGCAGAGAGCTTACTTCCCACAAGTAACCCGGGGAGGCCAAGTGAGAGTTGTCCTCATCTGTAAATAGTTCCAGGTGGAGTATCCCACTAATCCCTTCTCCCACCCAAGTTCCAACAATAAATACAAAACCAAATACCCTGGACTGTGTATTGAGTAACGAGCAAACAGGAGTAAGGGTGGATGTGTAAAAACCCCCCCGGTGAGCGGTGACTATCTGCCGGGTAATCAGAGGGAGGCCCAGGGACGTCTACACACAGCAAGGCCTACGGTGACAATGAAAGGATTGCATATATTTAGGGTACATGATGGAACAAGCGCATTAGTGCGCCATGTAGTAGGTGACGCAAGTTTTATCAAATATGGTGGCTGAGACACAATAGATCATTTATCACAGATTGCGACTTTTTTGTAACAATTTCCCTCTGATAGTTTATTAGTCCCAATAAAGGTCCATGCGTTCCTGTGAGCAGTTTTATTATCATATTTTATATTTACAGTACATGTGGCAATCTATTCATTGTTCATGTTGTGCTTCCTGACTGGTAGTATAGCACAACAAAGTGTTTACAACCTTTCATTTCACATGACTGCCCTTCCTATCACATGACTGCCCTTCCTATCACATGACTGCCCTTCCTATCACATGACTGCCCTTCCTATCACATGACTGCCCTTCCTATCACATGACTGCCCTTCCTATCACATTTCTGCCCTTCCTATCACATGACTGCCCTTCCTATCACATTAATGCCCTTCATATCACATTACCACCCTTCCTATCACATTACCACCCTTCCTATCACAATACTGCCCTTCATATCACATTACTGCCCTTCCTATCACATTACTGCCCTTCCTTTCACATGACTGCCCTTCATATCACAATACTGCTCTTCCTATTACATAACTGCCCTTCAGATCACTTTTCTGCCCTTCCTATCACTTTTCTGCCCTTCCTATCACTTTTCTGCCCTTCATATCACATCACTGCACTTCATATCACATTACTGCCCTTCCTATTACATTACTGCCCTTCATATCACATTACCGCCCTTCCTATCACATTACCGCCCTTCCTATCACATTACCGCCCTTCATATCACATTACTGCCCTTCCCATTACATTACTGCCCTTCCTATTAAATTACTGCCCTTCATATCACATTACTGCCCTCCCTATCACATTACTGCTCATGATATCACATTACTGCCCTTCATATCATATTATTGCCCTTCATTTCACATTATTGGCCTTCATTTCACGTTACTGCCCTTCATATCACATCACTGCCCTTCATATCACATTACTGCCCTTCCTATTACATTACCGCCCTTCCTATCACATTACCGCCCTTCATATCACATTACTGCCCTTCCCATTACATTACTGCCCTTCCTATAACATTACTGCCCTTCATATCACATTACTGCCCTTCCTATCACATGACTGCCCTTCCTATTACATTACTGCCCTTCATATCACATTACTGCCCTTCCTATTACATTACTGCCCTTCATATCACATTACTGCCCTCCCTATCACATTACTGCTCATGATATCACATTACTGCCCTTCATATCATATTATTGCCCTTCATTTCACATTATTGGCCTTCATTTCACGTTACTGTCCTTCCCATCACATTACTGCCCTTCATATCACATTACTGCCCTTCCTATTACATCACCGCCCTTCATATCACATTACCGCCCTTCATATCACATTACTGCCCTTCATATCATATTATTGCCCTTCATATCACATTACCGCCCTTCCTATCACATTACTCCCCTTCATATCACATTACCACCCTTCCTATCACATGACTGCCCTTCATATCACATGACTGCCCTTCCAATCACATGACTGCCCTTCCTATCACATGACTGCCCTTCCTATCACATGACTGCCCTTCCTATCACTTTGCTGCCCTTCATATCACATTACTGCCCTTCATATCACATTACCGCCCTTCATATTACATTACCGCCCTTCATATCACATTACTGCCCTTCATATCACATTACTGCCCTTCCCATCACATTACTGCCCATCATATCACATTACTGCCCTCCCTATCACATTAGTGCCCTCCCTATCACATTAGTGCTCATGATATCACATTACTGCCCTTCATATCATATTATTGCCCTATATTTCACATTATTGGCCTTCATTTCACATTACTGCCCTTCCTATCACATACTGTCCATCATATCACATTACTGTCCACCATATTAGATTACTGCCCTTCATATCATATTATTATTTTTTTTTTTTTTTTACAAATGTAAAACACGTGTCTTTTAGTTCTTTTATTAATGTATAAAACATTTACAGACAGACAACTGTGCGAAATTCGGAAGAATCTGAAATCAACTGTCGCAGATCACGATGCACTTAGCTACAGACTACAACTGAGTATGGGAACGCCTGCCGCACAAATGATGTGTAAAGTGTAAATAAATAGAACAACCAATCAGAATGAGCTTTCCATCCGTTTACACTGAAAATTTACAATTTGCTGTCATTTTAAAAGAACTGCACTTTGTCCTACTAAGTAATCCCAAGAATAATATTTACTAACAACGAGACGCGCTAATAATTATGGAACAAATCTCAAGAATGAGCTTTGAGAAGCTAGGAAACGTCTTCAATGTTATTGAACAAGTCCAATAAAACGTAACTAACAACTGCCAGATATACCATTGGCCCCGGACAGGTGAGAACCTTCACAATAAATTAACCACTTCCCATCCGGGCCAATTCTGCCACTTCGCTCCTACATGTAAAAATCATGATCTTTTTGCTAGAAAATTACATAGAACCCCTAAACATTATATATGTTTTTTTTTAGCAGAGACCCTAGAGAATACAATGTCGGTCATTGCAACTTTTTACCTCACACAGTATTTGTGCAGCAATTTTTCAAGCGCGTTTAAAAAAAAAACAGTTTCATGCTTTAAAAAAAACAAAAAAACATTAAAATTGTAGTGATATAATAAAAGGTATAGGGGCAGATCCACAAAGAGTGTACGCTGGCGTATCTAGTGATACGCCGGCGTACTTTCAAATTTCCCGCGTCGTATCTTTGTTTTGAAGCCTCAAAACAAGATACAACGGCATCTGGGTTAGATCCGACAGGCGTACGTCTTCGTACGCCTTCGGATCTTAGATGCAATTCTTCGGCGTCCGCTGGGTGGCGTTCCCGTCGTATTCCGCGTCGAGTATGCAAATTAGCTATTTCCGACGATCCACGAACGTATGAGCGGCCGTCGCATTCTTTTACGTCGTTTCCGTTCGGCTTTTTTCGGCGTATAGTTAAAGCTGCTATTTGGTGGCGTACGCAATGTTAAGTATGGCCGTCGTTCCCACGTCGAATTTGAAAATATTTTATTTTGTTTGCGTAAGTCGTCCGTGAATGGGGCTGGACGTAATTTACGTCCACGTCAAAACAATGACGTCCTTGCGACGTCATTTAGCGCAATGCACGGCGGGAAATTTAGGAACGGGGCATGCGCAGTTCGTTTAAATGAAACACGCCCCCTACTCGCCGATTTAAATTACGTGCCGTTACGCCGCAAGAGATACACTACGCCGCTGTAACTTACGGCGCGAATTCTTTCTGGATTCAAAGGAAAGAAAAGTAAGTTACAGCGGCGTAGCGTATCTCACATACGCTGCGCCCATGCAATTCTACGAGGATCTGCCCCATAGTGTCCAGTCCGATTAGATAATTGATATCTTAGGTATTATATGATGACTACAAAATATATGTGTTACATACAAAAGTTAGCCCAATTTTTTTGCATAATGTGAATTATGAAGTTACGCTGAGTAAATAGATACCTAACATTTCACCCTTCAAAATAGCACACGCTCGTGGAATGGCGCCAAACTTGGGTCCTAAAAAATCCTCATGGGCGACGTTTTAATTTTTTTTGAGTTACAGAGGAGGTCTAGGGTTAGAATTATTGCTCTCGCTCTGACGTTCGCGTTGATACCTCACATGTGTGGACTGAACACCGTTTTCATATGTGGGCGGGACTTACGTATGCGTGCAATCTACCAGGGACAGGGGCACTTTAAAAAAAAAAAAAATTATTGTTCATTTTATTGTAACATTTTTACTTTGACACTTTAAAAAAAAAAAATTGATCACTTTTATTCCTATTACAAGGAATAAAAACATCCCTTGTAATAGAAATAAGGCATGACAGGTCCTCTTTACAGTGAGATATTGGGGGGTCAAAAAGACCTCACATCTGACAGGCAGGGAGGGAGAGGGGGAGAGGAGACAGAACATTACATGGTAAGCCCCACCCCAAAAATAAGCCCCAGTTTAAAATGCTTGTAAAATCCTATAATCCACTCTATTACAGTATTATATAATGTACAATGTGTGTGTTTCTGTAACATAATTGCAGGGAAGAGAGCTCCGGCGGGTCACAGAAGAGCAGAGCGGCTCTATAACGAAGGTATTTGGCACAATTATATTACAGAAGCACACACATTGTACATTATATAATACTGTGATAGAGTGACAAGCATTGTAACTCAGTTCACACTGGGGGGATTCCTGACAGGCAGGGAGGGAGAGGGGGAGAGAAGACAGCACATTACACGGTAAGACCTACCCCGAAAATAAGCCCTACTGTGTCTTTTGTGGCTAAAATGAATATAAGACCCGGGCTTAGTTTCGGGGAAACACGGTAAGTACACCATGGTCTGCATGCATGAGAACCAGTAGAAGGTAACTACTGTTAAATAAACCATGACCTGGATAAATGGAAGCCTTCACAGGCATACGGGCAATCATTTTGGGGGTGTATATCCCAAAACTGGCACAGAATTGAACTGAACCGAAGAAGTGCCTTGGAGAAGATACAAAACGTCTTCAGCATTACAGAACAAGTCCAGTTGAAGGCAACTACCACAAAGTACACAATGTCCTGCATGCAGGAGGACCTTCACGGACAATGATAATCTTAAACAATACTGTTAAAAAATCAAGAACACCTTCCGCTTGGGAGTGGAGGGGCCCTTACGAAGTGTGGGGCCGGGTTGTAACACGTTAATATAAGTGTGAAAGTGTTTTGTGTTGTTAGGAAATGAGGCTATGTTTTGTCTAGTGGCCAATAAATATGTCAGGCTGAAACCTCAATGGCGCTGGTTGAAAAGCAGAACGCGCAAGGCGATAAAATTTGTTGCCTCGTCAGATCATGAGAGTTTCATTCAACGACTTGACCCATCTGGTCTGTTATAAAGACAATGAAGCTTAGACAAGTGACCCCTTGTACACGGAACCCTTTCTACTTGGATGGTGTTCCTGTATATGAATATGTTTTACTGCATGTGCAATCATTGTTTCTCAATGGCGTTTTCTATACCAGACCCTATACGCTTAATAAAACACCATGGGGCAGATCCTCAAAGAAATTACGCTGGCGTATCTCTTGATACGCCGCGTAATTTCAAATTTTGCGCGTCGTATCTTTGTTTTGGCATCGACAAAACAAGATACGACGGCATCTGGGTTAGATCCGACAGGCGTACGCCTTAGTACGCCGTCGGATCTTAGATGCAATTTTTCTGCGGCCCCCAGGTGGCGTTTTCGTTGTATTCCGCGTTGAGTATGCAAATTAGCTATTTCCGACGATCCACGAACGTACGAGCGGCCGTCGCATTTTTTTACGTCGTTTCCGTTCGGCTTTTTCCGGTGTATAGTTAAAGCTGCTATATGGTGGCGTACTCAATGTTAAGTATGGCCGTCGTTCCCGCGTATCATTTTGAAAATTTTACGTCATTTACGTAATTCGTCCGTGAATGGGGCTGGATGCCATTTACGTTCATGTCGAAAACAATGACGTCCTTGCGACGTCATTTGGAGCAATGCACCCTGGGAGTTTTTACGGACGGCGCATGCACGGGGACGTGCTTCATTTAAATGAAACACGCCCCCTACCCGCCGAATTTGAATTCCGCGCCCTTACGCCACGAGAGATACACTACGCCGCCATAACTTACGGCGCAAATTCGTTGAGGATTCAAACCAAATCAAAGTAAGTTACAGCGGCGTAGCGTATCTTACATACGCTGCGCCCGGCGCAGATGTATGTGGATCTGCCCCCATATATATGAGATACTGACCCAAGCTGTACCATAAATTACTCACTCTTCCTATAGATGAACATTCCTACACATATAGGAGATTAACCCCCCTCACCCCCTTCTATAGGAGATTGGACATATGTCTGGGACTGCTATTTAGGAATTGAGGGGACAAATCAAATCTATAGTTGGGGGGCACTCGTATAAAGGAGTTCTTTTTAGGTGATGGACCAAATCTACAATTACCTGGATCTCCAGATGATGGCGCCTTTTCTATCAGTGACTCTCCTATTCTGCATGCGAGAGACCAGTTCTACTGCTGATGGCTGGCCGCTACCATAGCCAAGCCATCTACAGATCTATAGGTGACTGGACCGGGTATATAAATGGCTGACCATTCATAAGGAATCCTCTATAGATTTCGGAAGTCCTGTAATAACCAAGCCATCTAGAGATCCTTGGGTGAGTGTCCAAACTCTATAAATGACCACTCATATAGGTGATGGAAGCAATGTCAAGACATCTACAGATCTATAGGTGAGTTACCCAACTCTATAAATGACCACTCATATAGGTGATGGAAGCAATGTCAAGACATCTACAGATCTATAGGTGATTTACCCAACTCTATAAATGATTGACCACTCATATAAAATGACCCACAATAGTTTATGGAAGCACTTCCTTAGCCAAGCCATATACTTATCTATAGGTAGGTGGCCCAGTACTGTAAATGAGTAACCATTCATATAAAGGGGCCCTCTATAGGTCAAGGAAGCACTGCCATAGCCAGGTCAACTACAGATGTATAGGTAGGTGGCCCAGTTCTTTAAACAAGTGACTGCTCAGATAAAGGAATCCTCTATGGGCGATGGAAGCACTGTCATAGCAGAGACATTTACAGATATATAGGACAGTGAGTAACCCAACTCTATGAATGCTTGACTACTCAAAAAAGAGACCCTCTATAGGTCATGGAAGCACTTCCATAGACAAGCCAGTTTGATGGAAGCAATGTCATAGCCAAGACATCTACAGATATATAGGTGAGTTACCCAACTCTATACATGATTGACCACTCATAAGTGACCCACGATAGTTAATTGAAGCACTTCCATAGCCAAGCCATATACAGATCTTCTATAGGTGACTGGACCAGGTATATAAATGGCTGACAACCCATAAGGAATCCTCTATAGATGACAGAAGCCCTGTAATAACCAAGCCATCTAGAGATCCATGGGTGAGTGTCCAAACTCTATAAATGACCACTCATATGGGTGATGGAAGCAATGTCATAGCCAAGCCAGCTACAGATATATAGGTGACTGGACCAGGTATATAAATGACTGACCACTCAAAAGGAATCCTCTATAGATGACAGAAGCCCTGTAATAACCAAGCCATCTAGAGATCCATGGGTGAGTGTCCAAACTCTATAAATGACCACTCATATGGGTGATTGAAGCAATGTCATAGCCACGACATCTACAGATATATAGGTGAGTTACCCAACTCTATAAATGATTGATCACTCATAAGTGACCCACGATAGTTCATGGAAGCACTTCCATAGCCAAGCCATATACAGCTCTATAGGTAGGTGGCCCAGTACTGTACATGAGTAACCATTCATATAAAGGGACCCTCCATAGGTCATGAAAGCACTGCTATATCCAAGTCATCTACAGATGTATAGGTGGGTGGCCCAGTTCTTTAAACTAGTGACTGCTCAGATAAAGGAATCCTCTATGGGTGATGGAAGCACTGTCATAGCTGAGACATCTACAGATATATAGGTGAGTAACCCAACTCTATAAATGCCTGACTACTCATAAAAGAGACCCTCTATAGGTCATGGAAGCACTTCCATAGACAAGCCATATACAGATCTTCAAGTAGGTGGCCCAGTAATGTAAATGAGTATCTACTCATATAAAGGGACCCTCTATAGGTCATGGAAGGACTGCTATAGCCAAGTCATCTACAGATCTATGTGTAGGTGGCCCAGTTCTTTAAACTAGTGGCCAGTCAAATAAAGGAATCCTCTATAGGTGATGGAAGCACTGTTATAGCCGAGACATCTACAGATATATAGGTGAGTGGCCCAACTCTATAAATAAGTGACCACTCATATAAAACAATCCTCTATAGGTAAAGGAAGCACTGAAATAAAAGAACCATTTACAGATCTACAGGTTTGTGGCCCAGTTCTATAAATGAGTGACCACAATAATGGAATCCTCTATAGGTCATGGAAGAACAGTAATAACTGAACCATCTACAGATCTTTAGGCGGGTGGCCCAGTTCTATAAATGAGTGGACACTCATATAAAAGAATTTTCTATGGATGATTGAAACACTATGATATAGGAACCATTCACAGATCTATAAGCAAGTGGACCAGATCAATAAATAAGTGATCACTTGTATAAGGAATTTTCTTTTAAATGTTGAATGCAATCTACAACAGCCTGGATCTATAGTTGATGGTGCCTTTTCTATAGGTGACCCTCGTATTCTACAGATCCTGCATCTATCGGTGTCTAAGTACTCAATTAGCTGAGCCATCTACAGATCTATACGTCACTGGCCTAGTTCTATATAAAGACAATCATTTATATAGTCCTCTCTCAACATGCCCCTTGACCTTACTCTGATCATTTCTATAGTTCTCAATCAATGGCTTCTTGCACCAGTAACTGACACTTTCGTAGGTGATCTGACCTCTCTCTGGGTGAACTGAACCCTCTATGCTTGCACTGACTCCTCTAAAGATGAACTAACCCCTCCATAGGTGCACTGACCCCTCAATAGATGAACTGACTGCTGCATAAGAGAAATTAACCCTCTATGGGTGAAAAGATCTCTCCGTAGATGAACTGACCTCTCCAATGGGGAACTCACCCCCTCCATACAAGAACAGAATCCTCCAAAGGAGAACAGACCCTTCTATAGGTGAACAGACCTCTCCATATGTGAACAGACCCCTCTGTAGATGAACAGACCCCTGCATAGGAGAAGTAACCCCTTTATAGGCGAACAGGCTCTTCTATAGATAAACAGACCTCTTCGGGGCCAACAGACCTCTTCATAGGTGAACAGACCCCTGCATAGGAGAAGTAACCCCTCTATAGGTGGACAGACTCTTCTATAGATGAACATATCTCTCCAGGGCCAACAGACTTCTCCATAGGTGAACAGACCTCTCCATGGGTGAACAGACCTCTCCATGGGTGAACAGACCCCTGCATAGGAGAAGTAACCCTCTATAGGTGGACAGACTCTTCTATAGATGAACATATCTCTCCAGGGCCAACAGACTTCTCCATAGGTGAACAGACCTCTCCAATGGGGAACTCACCCCCTCCATACAAGAACAGACTCCTCCAAAGGAGAACAGACCCTTCTATAGGTGAACAGACCTCTGCATGGGTGAACAGACCCCTGCATAGGAGAAGTAACCCTCTATATGTGGACAGACTCTTCTATAGATGAACAGATCTCTCCAGGACCAACAGACTTCTCCATAGGTGAACAGACCTCTCCATGGGTGAACAGACCCCTGCATAGGAGAAGTAACCCCCTCTATAGGTGAACAGACCCTTGCATAGGAAAATTAACCCCCCTATAGGTGAACATACTCTTGTATAGATAAACATACCTCTCCATAGGTGAACAGACCTCTCCATGGGTGACCAGACCCCTGCACAGGAGAAGTAACCCCCTCTATAGGTGAACAGACCCTTGCATAGGAGAAGTAACCCCTCTATAGATGGACAGACTCTTCTATAGATGAACATATCACTCCAGGGCCAACAGACTTCTCCATAGGTGAACAGACCTCTCCATGGGTGAACAGACCCGTGCATAGGAGAACAGACCTCTCCATAGGTGAACAGACCCCTGCACAGGAGAAGTAACCCCTCTATAGGTGAACAGACCCTTGCATAGGAGAAGTAACCCCTCTATAGGTGAACAGACCCTTGCATAGGAGAAGTAACCCCTCTATAGGTGAACAGACCCTTGCATAGGAGAAGTAACCCCTCTATAGGAGGACAGACTCTTCTATAGATGAACATATCTCTCCAGGGCCAACAGACTTCTCCATAGGTGAACAGACCTCTCCATGGGTAAACAGACCCCTGCACAGGAGAAGTAACCCCCTCTATAGGTGAACAGACCCTTGCATAGGAGAAGTAAACCCCTCTATAGGTGAACAGACCCTTGCATAGGAGAAGTAACCCCTCAATAGGTGAACAGACCCCCTCAATAGGTGATCTGTCTCTCCATAATACATGACTGCTCTTCCTCCAACCCTGCAGGAGAACTTCACAGCACAGAAACTTTCCATCAATGCACATCTGTACCAGCACCCCTTTCCCCATATGAAGCCCTCACAGGCCCTACCTTGAGTCCAGTGTGCCCACAAGCCAATGTCCAGCCAGGCAGTGATGAGTAGAAATGAGTACATCCCTGTGGATCTGTGATCAGTCCCCAGCACTTTGTAGATTTGGGGTCCCCTCTGTCCTTGGGATGCCCCCATGAATCCTGTAGGATGGTCTGAGCAGTGAGTTGTGGCCCCAGGCTGCACACCTCCTTCTCTCTCTGATGGAGTTTATGGAGCCAAAGACTTTCCTCCTTTCCGGAGGGCTCTGAGAGGTCGGAGCTGCTTTTACTCTCAGCCTCCCTCTTTCTCTCTCTTTCTCTCTCTCTCTCCCTCTCCAAACTTTCTCACCCCCCTTCACTTGTCACTTTCCAAACTCTGCGCAGCCTGGGAGCGGAGGAGGGGGCGCAGCGACACCTGCCGGCCGACTGCGGGAACTGCACGCCCCATTCATATATATTGGTAGAGCGATGTCCATCAACCTGAGATAATTAGAAACTCCTTCCATTTTCACTATGAGATTTTATTTACAAATCTGTGTAAGTTTACACGATTGTGGTACAAATTGTCACATGGAGCTGAATTGGTTGGACCACTGACTTCTTTTTATTTTCAAGTGAAGGAACTGGAGAGGAAAAAAATCTTTCAAAATTGATGTCAGGGCAAAAAAATAAATAAACATATATATATATATATATATATATATATATATATATATATATATATATATATATATATATATATATATATATATATATATATATATATATATATATATATATATATATATATATTTATTTTTTGTCAATAGAAAGATTTATGAATATAAATATTTTTATCTGATATTTAAATATAGATTATATATATATTTATATTATATCCTTATATAGTTACAAAGTTAGTCAGGTTGAAAAAGTCCATCCAGTTCAACCACAAAAATAATAATAATAATAATATCATACAATCACATATACCCAATTCTATGCCCACAGTTGATCCAGAAGAAGGCGAAAACCCCCAGCAGAGCATGATCCAATTTGCTACAGCAGGGGGAAAAATTCCTTCAAGATCTCCCCAGAGGCAATCGAATTTTCCCTGAAATATATAAATATAAACATTTATTGCGATATAACATATAAGATAAAATTAAATTGAAATTGAAACAAATAGATACAAATATTTACAAATATATATACATTTTTATAAATACAATATATATATATATATATATATATATATATATATATATATATATATATATATATATATATATATATATATGTGTGTGTGTATATATATATATATATATATATATATATATATATATATATATACATACACACATATATATATGTGTGTGTGTAAAAAATGGATACAAATATTTATAAACATACATACATATAAATACAAAATATCTAAAAATATAAACATGTTTTTTTATATAATATTATATAATATTTTATATTTATATATATATAGATAGATAGATAGATAGATAGATAGATAGATAGATAGATAGATAGATAGATAGATAGATAGATAGATATAAATATAAAAATAAACACACAATATTTTTTTTACATATATATAATATATTTATAATTATTTATTTTTACATAACATATAAAGATAAAATTAAATTGAAATGTAAAAATTAGATACAAATATTTACAAATATATATACAGTTTTATGAATACAAAATATATATAAATATAAACATGTATTTATTTTTTATAATTATATAATATATAGATATAAATATAAAGATAAACACACAATATTTTTTTTTTACATATATACATATAATATATATTCAAATATAAATTTCAAATATATATACATATATATGTGTGTGTGTATGTATATATATATATATATATATATATATATATATATATATATATATATATAAATATATATACATATATATATATATATATATATATATATATATATATATATATATATATATATATATATATATATATATATATTTATATTTATAATCATTTATTTTTACATAACATATATAGATAAAATGTAATTGAAATGTGAAAATTAGATACAAATATTTACAAATATATATACAGTTTTATGAATACAAAATATATATAAATATTTATTTATTTTTTATATAATATATAAATGTAAGAAATAAATACGTAAATAAATAAGTATTTATAAAATATATATATATATATATATATATATATATATATATACACACACCACAAACACACACATAAAAATACCAAATATTTATAAATATAAACATTATATATATATATATATATATATATATACACTGTATATATAAAAAGAGTACATGAAAATCTTGCAGTGTATTATCCACTGAAGACTTCGAAAGTACAGAAATCTACCCACTGATCTGCCAGACAAAATGCACTGTGGGCTGACAACACACAATTATAAATGGTGTCAGCCCTGCCCAAGTGTCCCTTGCTAAACTTCTGAATTATTTATTCTGCAGTCCAAGATAAGATCTGGGTGGGCTACATTTTGGATAAGGAGAAGTGGAGAAGGATTAGAACCCCTGTCAGGTTTTTATTGCTGTCTGTGTCCCCATTAGGGAGATTCACCCTCTATATTTGTCCTGTTTATCATTGAAAGTGAAAGTAAAAGAAAATCACAAATTTCCAAACGGCGCATGCGCTGAACGTTTGGCGCGGGAACGCGCCTAATTTAAATGGTACACGCCCCATTTGAATTGGGCGGGCTTGCGCCGGACGGCTTTACGTTACACCGCCGTAAGTTTACACGCAAGTGCTTGGTGAATCAGGCACTTGCGCTGAAAACTTGCGGCGGTGTAACGTAAAGACGATATGTTAAGCCGCCGC
The DNA here is from genome assembly GCF_905171775.1 of Rana temporaria. NCBI lineage: Eukaryota > Metazoa > Chordata > Amphibia > Anura > Ranidae > Rana > Rana temporaria. The sequence goes on from NC_053495.1 coordinate 198,109,386, forward strand.
AGATCTCTGTGAATCTGGCCCAAAGTATTTATCAAGAGTCTTTCGGCGGTGTATTTAACAAACCAAAAGTGAGTAGATGATTTTTGGGGGGGGGCGGGGGGGGGCATACCCTTTAGGTTTAGGGAACCTTTTGAAGAGCCTAACCACACAAGGTCCTGATTGGATGATAGTGGGGGGGACTCCATGACATGAATCACATAACAAAGTGACACCCTGCGGACTCGCAATGGAGGGTTTTTGAAGTGTGGCCATGCAGTTTTGGACCACAAGCAGCTTCTGAATAAACAGCGAGCTATTTACTAATCCGGCGTGACCTCTGGAAGCCCCGCAGTGGCCGATTGTCTTTGTAATGCTGAGTACACACGGGGACTGTTGATAGAAGGGACCATGAGAAGAACTGCAAGCTGATCCATCTGAACGGAGACAAACGCTGACCATACACTAGAAGATCTATCCAATGCAGGGGTGGACTGACAACCCATGGGGCCCCCAGGCAATAGAAGACTATGGGGCCCCCGGGCTTACAGATGGCCACCACGCCAGGAGGCATTGCAGAGGCGGGGCAGCTAAAATATCTGGATTTTCACATCAGAAGCATGTCGGTTTCAGACATATCAGGGACAGATGTAAAAAAAATACTGGCCCGGATTCAAAGAGAATTGCGCTTTTTTCGCGGAGGCGCAGGGCAACGATTTTGCCCTGCGCCCCCGCAAATTTGCTCCGCTGCCCTCGATTCACGGAGCAGTAGCTCCGTAAATTGCGAGGGCGCGCCGGCAAAATTGCCCGGCGCTAGAGCACGCAATTTAAATGATCCCGTAGGGGGCGGGAATCATTTAAATTAGGCGCGCTCCCGCGCCGAGCGTAGAGCACATGCTCCGTCGGGAAACTTTCCCGACGTGCATTGCGGCAAATGACGTCGCAAGGACGTCATTTGCTTCCAAGTGAACGTGAATGGCGTCCAGCGGCATTCACGAATCACTTACGCAAACGACGTGAAATTCAAATTTGGCGACGCGGGAACGACGGGTATACTTTAGCATTGGCTGCCCCTACTATTAGAAGGGGCAGCCTTACGCTAAACACGCCGTACGGAAACGACGTAACTTGCGTACGCAGGGCTCGCGCAACATTGTGAATCTGTGTTAGTATGCAATTTTCATACTATACACTGATCACAATGGGAGCGCCCCCTAGCGGCCATCGCTAGAATGCAGCCTAAAATATGCGTGGCATAAGAGCCTTATGCCACGCAGATTTTAGGCTGCAGTCGGCGTTACGATGTTCCTGAATCAGGAGCATTCGTAACGCCGGCGCAAGTCAGCAATTGCGCTGCGTAACTATGGTTACGCAGGCGCAATTGCTCTCTGAATCCGGGCCACAGATTTTTACATACTGTGCCTCGTTTTACTGAGCCTGGCAACCCTGATGGGATGGGGCCCCCTAGTCACATGGGGCCCTCGGGCAGTGCCCGAGTGACTCAATGGTCAGTCCGCCCCTGATCCAATGGACCTTCGTAGGAGAATTCTCAGCACATCTGATGACTTGACCGATATGTCGTTTGAAAGTGTGTCAAAATTTCACCTTTTTTTTTGTGTACGTTCGCTTTTCAGGAGGATTTTTTTTAGAAGCTCCCCCAATGCATTGCTACATCTATAGAATAATACATACTGGGCCAGATTCAGGTACACTTGCGGCAGCGTAACGTATCGTCTTTACGTTACACCGCCGCAAGTTTTCAGCGCAGGTGCCTGATTCACCAAGCACTTGCGTGTAAACTTACGGCGGTGTAACGTAAAGCCGTCCGGCGCAAGCCCGCCTAATTCAAATGGGGCGTGTACCATTTAAATTAGGCGCGCTCCCGCGCCGGACGTACTGCGCATGCTCCGTTTTGAAATTCCCGCCATGTTTTCCCTGAAGCGACGTCATTTTTTTGAACGGCGACGTGCCTAACGTACTTTCGTATTCCCGGCCGTCTTACGCAAAAAAAAAAAAATTTGAAATTCAACGCGGGAACGACGGCCATACTTTAACATGGCTCGTCTAAAGTTAAGCCATGTAAAAGCTGGCTTAACTTTGCGACGGGAAAAAACGACTAGCGACGACGTAACGAACGCGCGTACCTTCGTGGATCGCCGTAAAAGCTAATTTCCATACCCGACGCTGGAAAACGACGCGAACTCCACCCAGCGGCGGCCAAAGTATTGCATCCTAAGATCCGAAGGCGTACGCCTGACGGATCTTAGCCAAATGCCGCCGTATCTTTGTTTGTGAATCACAAATTAAGATACGACGCGGCAAATTTGAAAATACGCCGGAGTATCAGTAGATACTCCGGCGTATTTCTTCTGTGAATCTGGCCCATAATACGTCCTTTTCCTGGAAATGGAGACGGTTCTCCCATTCCAGGTGCAGCTGTTTTGGATTCTCTGTGTAAAAAGCGCCGACCGCCTTCCATACCTCTGAAGTTTGCAGACTGGGCTGAATTTCACTATAGTTCGCCCCCTAGTGGCTGCTGAAGGTCACTCAAACGGCGCACATGCACAGCGCGTCCACTCCTGGATTCAGCTACCCTTAAAGTGGTTGTAAACATAGGTGTGCGCAGCCTATAGCATTAGGGTGTGCACCCCAAAGCTCAAAAACACACTACTGATCACTCAGGGCCAGATCCATGTAGCGTGGCGCATTGTTGCGTCCGGCGTAGCATATCTCTGATACACTACGCCGCCGTAACTTACAGCGTATTTTCCTTATCCTGAAAGAATTTGCGCCATAAGTTACGGCGGCGTAGTGTAACATTGGCGGCGTAAGGGCGCGCAATTCAAATGAATGTGATGGGGGCGTGTTTTATGTTAATACCTCTTGACCCGACGTAAATGACGTTTTTTTTTTGCGCCATCCGTGGGGGTATCCCAGTGCGCATGCTCGAAATTAACCCGCAACAAGCCAATGCTTACGACGTGAACGTCATTCTACGCAAAGCCCTATTCGCGAACGACTTACGCAAACGACGTAAAATTTTCAAAATTCGACGCAGGAACGACGTCCATACTTAACATTTGAGTACGCCTCATATAGCAGGGGTAACTTTAAGCCTAAAAAAGCCTAACGTAAACGACGTAAAAAAAATGCGCCGGCCTGACGTACGTTTGTGGATTGGCGTATCTAGCTAATTTGCATACTCGACGCGGAATTCGACGGAAGCGCCACCTAGAGGCCAGCGTAAATATGCACCTATGATCCGACGGCGTACTAAGACGAACGCCAGTCGGATCTAGCCCAGCTTCAGGCGTATCTTGATTTGTGGATACAAAACAAAGATACGCCGGAGCAAAATAGAAGTTACGAGGCGTATCAATAGATACGCCGTCGTAACTTCTTCGTGGATCTGCCCCTCACTGTGTTCATTTAGAAAAGGAAGGGGTCGTTAAATTACATATTTACCAACCCCTTTCCCCCCTCATCCAATACCATCCCCCTGTGTGTGCCCACAGCAGCCAGTGGGAGAGGAGGAAAGCTGTCAGCCCCGTGGGGGAAATGGGGGGGGGGGCAGGGCAGTAAGAGAAATCTGTGCTGCACAGAGTAATTAGGGTGTGCCTGAGCACACCTGGCACACCCTGTGCGCACGCCTATGGTTGTAAACCTTAGACATGAAATATGAATAAAGCATATCCTTCTATAGTAGGGGGTCTCCAAACTGCGGCCCCGGGGGCCAGATGTGGCCCTTAGCTTGCTTGTGGTTGGGGTGAACGTGGAATCACAAGTACTCCTGCAGAGGCACCATCCCCAAAAGAACTGGGTGGGACTTTAATTGTGCCTCAGAGGAGTATAAACAAAATAGAATACAATACTGTGATTATAGAAAAATAGAAAGATTTTATTTATCTGCCATAAGGCAGTACCTTCTAAAAATGAAAGTCAAGTTAAGATAAATTGCAGTCTCTTAGTTTAAATGCAGGGTATGCAGGTCCCAGAAATTTTAAGGAGTGCGGCCTACGCGTTTCTCGGACAGCTCCGCTTCGTCAGGGCCTTGAAGATAGCACAGTAGGACATCATATGAATTCTATAGATAATAAAACATTAATGAAGAATACATAAATTACACACTATATACTCGAGTATAAGCCGAGTTTTTCAGCCCTTTTTTTAAGGCTAAAAATCCCCCCCTCGGCTTATACTCGAGTCAGTGTACCTGAAGGGCTGCGAGCGTCCATTGTTTAAAAGTCGCGGCTTGCCCCTGGTCCCTTCCGTGATAGGCGTTTCCCAGCAGACACTGGGGGAGATTCAGAGAGAGATACGGCGGCGGATCTCCTGATACGCCGTCGTATCTCTGAGATCCGACGGTCGGATCTATGCGACTGATTCATAAGAATCAGTTCCGCATAGATCTCCCTAAGATCCCATTCACACCTTGGCGTATTTACGCCCGACGCTCGTGCCGCTGGAGGGGTGATTTGACATTGTTGTCTATGGAGATGGTTCACATCTCACGCCGAACGCCGAAACGCTGTACGCCTGCCGCCTGAAAACAAGTCCCGGAGCCTTTTTTTCAGGCGGCTTTCGGCGTTCGGCATAGACAACAATGTGTTATAAAAAAAAATAGGTTAAAACGACCCGTTTTGTCGCGGCAAATCGTGGTACAATACACCTCAATTTGTCGCGGCAAAATACGCCGCGTTGTAGTGTGAATGCAGCCTTAGATCCGACAGGTGTAAGTGACTTACACTGTCGGATCTTAGGCTGCATTCTCCCGCCGGCCGCTAGGTGGCGCTTCCATTTGTATACGCGACGAATATGCAAATGAGGAGATTTAGATTCAGAAACGAACGCCCGCCCGTCGTTTTTTTTTACGTCGTTTGCGTTCGGCTTTTTCCGGCGAAATGTTACCCCTGCTATAGCAGGGGTAAGTGCGGTGTATCCCATGATAAGTATGGCCGTCGTTCCTGCGCCGAGTTTTGAATTTTTTACGTTGATTGCGTAAGTCGTTCGCGAATACGGCCGGACGTAATTTACGTTAAAGTCGAAACCTAGCGATGTCATTTGGAGCATGCACACTGGGAAAAATCGCGGCCGGCGCATGCGCAGTACGATCGGCGCGGGGACGCGCCTGATTTAAATAATACACTCCCCCTAGCCGCGGAATTTGAATTCCGCCGGGGGAGTTACGATCCGCCAGGCGCAAGTTTCGAGGTAAGTGCTTTCTGAATGCTGCACTAGCCTCTCAAATTTGCGCCGGCGGATCGTAAATCAGATAGATTACGCGGATCTAAAGATCCGCTAATCTATCTGAATCTAGCCCACTGTGTTCAGTGTTCCGCCAATCATGGACATCCTCTTGTCCGAGGATGAAAAGACGTCTGTGATTGGCGCAACACTGAACACAGTGTCTGCTGGGAAACTGAGTCCGGGGATGAGAAGACGTCCGTGATAGGCTGCTGGGAAACGCCTATCACGGGACGGGACCAGGAGGAGACCGCGACTTTTAAACAATGAATGGACGCCCACAGGCTGTCAAGAATTTCAGGTACACTGACTCGGGCACAGGAAGGCTGCAATGGGCACAGTGCGGTTGGGCAAAGTGAGGTTGGGCACAGTTAGGTTGCAATGGGCACAGTGAGGTGGCAATGGGCACAGTGAGGTTGGGCACAGTTAGGTTGCGATGGGCACAGTGAGGTTGCAATGGGCACAGTGAGGTGGCAATGGGCACAGTGAGGTGGCAATGGGCACAGTGAGGTTGGGCACAGTTAGGTTGCAATGGGCACAGTGAGGTTGCAATGGGCACAGTGAGGCGTGCAAATGGGCATTGTTGACCCTCTTTTCCGCTTACAGTAGCTGCTGCATTTCTCACCTTAGGCTTATACTCGAGTCAATACGTTTTCCCATTTTTTTGTGGTAAGATTTGGTGCCTCGGCTTATATTCGAGTATATACGATAATTACATAAACGGGAATGATAAATATATATATATATACTGTATCGTATTGTAGAACATTTAACAGAAAGATACAGTTACATTTTATGCTTTTTAGTGTGCAGCGGTGTCTCACATATATAAAAAAAGGGGGTAGCCCTGGGACCTCTGAGCCCTTTAATAAAGAGAAAAAAATATATATAAAAAAATATATATATACAGTATATTTTTTTAAAAGGGGGGGTTGCCATCTGGGGCCCTGGGATATATATATATATATATATATATATATAAATTATAAAAATAAATTACAAAAAAAAGGGGGGCATTCGGGACCTCTGGGCCCTTTAATAAAAAGAAAAAAAAAGAAACCTCTGGGCCCTTTAATAAAGAATAAATAAAAAAAATATAAACAAAAATAAAAAAATAAACTTTTATAAAAAAAAAAAAAAAAAAGGGGGGGTTTGCCACATGGGGCCCTGAGGACCTCTGAGCCCTTTAATAATAACAAATATATATATATATATATATATATATATAGAAATAAAAAGAAAAAAAGAAATAAGATAATATAAAAAATAATTTAATAATAATAATAAGAATTATATATATATAAAAATAAAAATTATAAAAAAAGGGGGTTGTCATCCGGGGCCCTAGGGATCTCCAGGCCCCTGGGGACCTCCGAACCCCTAAAAAAAATTGGCCCTTTAATAAAAAATAAAATAAAAATATAGTAAAAAAAATATATTTTTTTTATAAAAAGTAAATAAAAAAAGGGGGGGGTTGCCATCCGGCACCCTGGGGACCTCTAAAAAAATTGTCCCTTTAATAAAAAATTAAATAAAAATATATTAAAAAAATATATAATAAAAAACATATATATTTTTTTTATAAAAAATAAATAAAAAAAAGGAGGATTTTTTTATAAAAAATAAATTAAAAAAAGGGGGACTGTCATCTGGGGCCCTGGGGACCTCCGGACCCCTAAACAAATTTTTTTTTCCCTTTAATAAAAAAAATATATATATATTAAAAAAATATATATTTTTTTAATAAATAAATAAAAAGGGGGATTGCCATCTGGGCCCCTAAAAAAAAAAAAAAAAAGGGGGTTGCCCTCCGGGCCCCTTACAGGTGTACTGCCTGTACCCCCCTGATATATGGGACTCAAGGAAAGGTGGTCAGTTAAATAATGGTAACTGTCTCGGTATAAAGGTCACGTTTTTTATCAATACAAAGAATTCTGTTCCATTCGCACACATTGTAACTCACCCAAAGACTGTAATCAGAGGACGCCGGCTCGGTGGGACGCTGGGACCCCGTGGGGATGCTCCACCCCGACGGAGGAAAGTGGGGGAGGCTCCTAGGTGCCTATGGTGAAATGTGAGGAGCCATGGAAACAAAATGAATAGGATGTGGGGAAAAGAGTAAAGAAGGGAGAGGAATAAGACAGGAATGAAGGGTGACTTGTATCCAACCCTTGGCAGGATTTTATCCACTAAGACCAACAATGGGGCATTATCCCCCCCACTGACGCCAATGAAGGGGGCACATTTTGTCCCAATGACACCAACGATGGGGCAATATCTCTTCCACTGACACAATAACATCAGTGACGGGGCCCAATTCCTCTCAATGACACCAATAATGGGGCCCAATAACATCAGCAATGGGGCAAAATTCCCCTCAATGACACCAACAATAGGGCCCAGTGACTTCAGTGATGAGGCCCAATTCCTCTCATTGGTGTCAGTGGGAGGAATAGTGCCCCATCATTGGTATCATTGGGGGAACACTGGCCTATCGTTGGTGTCAGTGAAAGGAATAGTATCCCATCATTGGTATCATTAAGAGGAATAGTGCCCCATTATTGGTGTCATTGGAAGGAATAGTGCCCCATCGTTGGTATCAGTGGGAGGAATAGTGCCCCATCATTGGTGTCAGTGGAAGGAATTGTGCCCCGTTATTGGTGTCAGTGGGAGGAATAGTGCCCCATTATTGGTGTCAGTGGGAGGAATAGTGCCTCATCATTGGTATGATTGGGGGAACACTGGCCCATCGTTGGTATCAGTGGGAGGAATAGTGCCCCATCATTGGTGTCAGTGGAAGGAATAGTGCCCCATCATTGGTGTCAGTGGAAGGAATAGTGCCCCATCGTTGGTATCAGTGGGAAGAATAGTGTCCCATCATTGGTGTCAGTGGGAGGAATAGTGCCTCGTCATTGGTATCATTGGGGGAACACTGGCCTATCGTTGGTGTCAGTGAAAGGAATAGTGTCCCATCATTGGTATCATTAAGAGGAATAGTGTCCCATCATTGGTATCATTAAGAGGAATAGTGCCCCATCATTGGTTTCAGTTAAAGGAATAGTGCCCCATTATTGGTGTCAGTGAAAGGAATAGTGCCCCATCATTGGTATCAGTGGAATAGAATATAAATTATAGGAATAGAATGACAGTGGAACCTCGGTTTACGAGTAACGCAGTTAACGAGCGCTTGGAATAACGAGCAACTTTTTTTTTTTTATTCTGACTCGCCTTGCGAGTGTTGTCTTGCCAAACAAGCAGAATTGAAGCTAATGGGGGTGTGCAGTTCCGCATTTAGCCAGAGGTGCGGGGGCGCTGGTGACACTCGGAGCGGTTCAGAGCCGTTCGGAAATACTCGGAATTACTTGGAAATACTCAGAATTACTCAGTTCCCGAGTGTTTCCGAACCTCTCAGAGGGTTTCCGAGATCATCTGAGCTGTTCCCAAGTATTTCCGAGTCTCTTCGGCACCCCCTTCCCCCCCCACCCCTGGCCACATGCGGTATTGCATGCCATAGGAGTCAATGTGGAACAAATTATTTTTGTTTCCATTGACTTCTATGGGGAAACTCGCTTTGATATGCGAGTGCTTTGGATTACGAGCATTCTCCTGGAACATATTGTGCTCGTAATCCGAGGTTCTGCTGTATATTTTATATTTCTTCATTTTCTAGTCTCTTTGAATTCGAAATTCAAGGTGATTGTCGCCGTATTGTGCAATTGTGACAGAGAAAATTGATTACTGTCCGTGATCCTTTTTTTATTTGTACTTTCATGGACAAGCTTCCGTGTGTGTCCCCTTCTTCAAGGTCCAAGCCGTACCGTTCTGATTGGACCTTGAAGAAGGGGAGGCACCCGAAAGCTCATCCATGAAAAAAAACACAGAACAAACCGCACGTGTCTAGTGAGCATAGGAATCGGCCATGCCGGGGGGTAAATCATGGTTAACCATTTCCCGCCCGGTCAATAGTAAATTGACGTCCAGGAAGTGGCTGTGAAATCCTGACTGGACGTCTATTGACGTCCTGCAGGATTACATGCCGGCGTGCGCCCGTGGGGGCGCGCAATGCGGCGAACGGTGATGCGGGGTGTCAGTCTGACACCATGCATCTCCGATCTCGGTAAAGAGCCTCCGGCGTAACTTGTGGCAAGTGACAATTCGCAACATGTGGCAAGTGACTTGGCAAGTGACAATCTGCATCTGGTGGCAGGGGACAGTGGCAAGTGACACGCTGAATCTGGTGGCAGGGGACAGGTGGCAAGTGACACACTAAATCTGGTAACAGGGGACGGGTGGCAAGTGACACACTAAATCTGGTAACAGGGGACGGGTGGCAAGTGACACACTGAATCTGGTGGCAGGGGATGGGTGGCAAGTGACACGCTGAATCTGGTGGCAGGGGATGGGTGGCAAGTGACACGCTGAATCTGGTGACAGGTGACGATGGCAAGTGACATGCTGAATCTGGTCACAGGGGAAGGGTGGCAAGTGACACACTAAATCTGGTAACAGGGGACGGGTGGCAAGTGACACACTAAATCTGGTAACAGGGGACGGGTGGCAAGTGACACACTGAATCTGGTAACAGGGGACGGGTGGCAAGTGACACGCTGAATCTGGTGGCAGGGGATGGGTGGCAAGTGACACGCTGAATCTGGTGACAGGTGACGATGGCAAGTGACATGCTGAATCTGGTCACAGGGGAAGGGTGGCAAGTGACACACTAAATCTGGTAACAGGGGACGGGTGGCAAGTGACACACTGAATCTGGTGGCAGGGGATGGGTGGCAAGTGACACACTGAATCTGGTGGCAGGGGATGGGTGGCAAGTGACACGCTGAATCTGGTGGCAGGGGACAGGTGGCAAGTGACACGCTGAATCTGGTCACAGGGGAAGGGTGGCAAGTGACACACTAAATCTGGTAACAGGGGACGGGTGGCAAGTGACACACTGAATCTGATGCCAGGGGACGGTGGCAAGTCACGCGCTGAATCTAGTGGCAGGGGACGATGGCAAGTGACATGCTGAAACTGGTGACAGGGGACGGGTGGCAAATTACACGCTGAATCTGGTGGCAGGGGACGATGGCAAGTGACACGCTGAATCTGGTGGCAGGGGATGGATGGTAAGTGACACGCTGAATCTGGTGGCAGGGGACGGGTGGCAAGTGATACGCTGAATCTGGTGGCAGGGGATGGATGGTAAGTGACATGCTGAATGTGGTGGCAGGGGACAGGTGGCAAGTGACACGCTGAATCTGGTGGCAGGGGATGGATGGTAAGTGACACGCTGAATGTGGTGGCAGGGGACAGGTGGCAAGTGACACGCTGAATCTGGTGGCAGGGGATGGGTGGTAAGTGACATGCTGAATCTGGTGGCAGGGGACAGGTGGCAAGTGACATGCTGAAACTGGTGGCAGGGGACGATGGCAAGTGACACCCTGAATCTGGTGGCAGGTGACGGTGGCAAGTGGCACCCTGAATCTGGTGACAGGTGACGATGGCAAGTGACACGCTGAAACTGGTGGCAGGGGACGATGGCAAGTGGCACCCTGAATCTGGTGACAGGTGACGATGGCAAGTGACACGCTGAGACTGGTGCCAGGGGACGGTGGCAAGTGACACGCTGAATCTGGTGGCAGGGGATGGATGGTAAGTGACACGCTATTATATATTGTACTTTGCATTGTTGAGAGTAGGTGTGTAAATTGGGGCAGGCTTGTAGGGGCCCCATAGCATTACTTTGCCCAGGGGCCCATGATGCCCATGATGCCCTTCACTGAGTCGCAAATGGTGAATTTTCCTCCCAATTTGCACCGAAATTATAGTAAAGCAAAAAATCTGCTTATTCTCTCATTGCCGGGTTGTAAAAACTCTTGCGCGGCGAGCCGAGGGGTCTGGAGGAGACGCTCTCCAGGAGATGGATGGCTCGCGGCGGCCCGATGATGTCATACCATATGAGGGATCGTTAGTTCGCAATCCTGACCATAAAAAGCGGAGCTCTGTCATTCCCGCGGCGTGTTCTCCGGCGGCGTTCGCTGTGCAGCTTGTGCGCTGCACTCAGGCCCACGTCTGTCCTACAGACTGAGGGAAAAAAAAACAAAGTTCACATTTCCCGGGCGTGCGTTTAATGCGGCCCTGAAATATTTCAGCCACAGCTCATTAATATTATTAAGCTGAATTTATAACGTGTCAGAATATCACAGAGGGCCGTACAGCCGGGGGAGGGGGGGGGAGAGACATATGGAAATTAAGAAAACACACCCGTGAGATGTTCAGCTTGGGGGAGCTGATATGAATAGGCAGGAAGGCAGGGCTGTCTTAATGAGAGGGCACACCTGGGCACTGCCCAGGGGCCCCAGCTGCATGGGGGGCCCCTGCACTTTCCCCAAAGCAGCAGGTCCTTGAGCCTACACTGCCCTGAAATTGGGGGCCCCATGGTGGCACTGAGAGTGATAGATACACAGGGGAGGCAGTCTGCCTCCTACCTACTTGATGTCTGTTTACCTGCACTGTCATCATTGTAGGGACCCCAGAGCATTTCTTTGCCCAGGGGCCCATGATTCTATTAAGACGGCCCTGCCTAGAGGCTGTGGTCTTGGGTGACCCTGACATCAACCTGTAAAAGCGTCACTTGTACAAGTGCTTACACTTCATACAAGGCAGATTTTGCTGCAATATTCAACTTCAATCTAGAGCTGTCCCTGCAAAACATTTTTTTGCCACTAGATGTCCACTAGGTTTGATGGCCAAGCATTATTCAGCCCACTTTCTCTGAGCCCAGGTTGTCCCAGACATTCCCCCAACACTACATTCTTTTTGCCACTAGTTGTTCTTGGTTTGATGACCAAGCATTATTCAGCCCACTTTCTCTGAGCCCAGGTTTTCCCAGACATGCCCCCAACAGTACATTCTTTTGCCACCAGGCCCGGACTGGCCATAGGGCATACCGGGCATATGCCCAGTGGGCCGCGGCTGCCCACGACGGCCCCGCGGGCCACAAGTCACTTCTCTGTAATGTGTGGGGGGGGGGGGGGTCTGTATGGGCTGTATTGTAGAGGGGGGCTGTAATGTAGGGGGGTCTGTATTGTAGAGGGGGTCTGTAATGTAGGGGGGTCTGTACTATAGGGGGGTCTGTACTGTAGGGAGGGGGTCTGTACTGTAGGGAGGGGGTCTGTACTGTAGAGAGGTCCGTGTAACATGCAGGGGGTCCAGAACTGTTAGAGGGGTGTCTGTGTAACAAACCGTGGGGTGCTGTGTAATGTAAAGGGGTCCAGAGATGCAGGGTGCTGTGTAATGTAAAAGGATCAAGAGGTGCAAGGTAATGTGTAATGTAAAGGGGTCCAGAGGTGCGGGTGCTGTGTAATGTAAAGGGGTCCAGAGGTGCAGGGTGCTGTGTAATGTAAAGGGGTCCAGAGGTGCAAGGTGATGTGTAATGTAAAAGGATCAAGAGGTGCAAGGTGATGTGTAATGTAAAGGGGTCCAGTGATGCAGGGGGCTGTGTAATGTAAAGGGGTCTAGAGGTGCAGGGTGCTGTGTAATGTAAAGGGGTCCAGAGGTATAGGGTGCTGTGTAATGTAAAGGGATCCAGAGGTGCAGGGTGTTGTGTAATGTAAAATGGTCCAGAGGTGCAGGGTGCTGTGTAATGTAAAGTAGGGTGACCAGACATCCCCGGTCTCAGGGGACAGTCCCCGGATTGAGGACACTGTCCCCAGACTAAGTCTGTCCCTGGTTTTGTCCCCAGTTTGGATTTGAACAGGGGCTGGGGCAATTTCAAAGACAGTCAGTGCAGAATAATAAAAAAAAAAAATCTGAATTACACCCCCCCCACTTCGCTGCTCCTACTAGCTTAGGGGGGTGTATTTTTTTCCATTATCTGTGCCCCTTTCTGATGATCATGTGCTGGTCGGAGGGGAGGGAATACCTCTTCAGTTTCGGGTGCATGCCCATTCAGCTCCGCTCGCATGTTCTTCTGCCTTGGCTCAAGTCCCGGCCAGCCCCCTTCCTGCCTATCTCCTTGTTTTCCCTGGCGAAGTGATCTTCCTCCGCTCCCCACTCATTAGTAGCCGGGGCCCGGAGAGTAAGACTTGAGAAGCTGTGAAGCGGGCGGCGGTGGCAGAGAGTCTCTTATTGCCGCCATTACTAGTAAAAAAAAAATATGTCCCCGGATTTCATTTTAAAAATCTGGTCACCTTAATGTAAAGGGGTCCAGAGGTGCAGGGTGCTGTGTAATGTAAAGGGGTCCAGGGGTGCAGGGTGCTGTGTAATGTAAAATGGTCCAGAGGTGCAAGGTGCTGTGTAATGTAAAGGGGTCCAGAGGTGCAGGGTGCTGTGTAATGTAAAGGGGTCCACAGGTACAAGGTGCTGTGTAATGTAAAGGGGTCCAGAGGTGCAGGGTGCTGTGTAATGTAAAGGGGTGCAAGGTGCTGTGTAATGTAAAGGGGTCCAGGGGTGCAGGGTGCTGTGTAATGTAAAGGGGTCCAGGGTGCTGTGTAATGTAAAGGAGTCCAGAGGTGCAGGGTGCTGTGTAATGTAAAGGGGTCCAGAGGTGCAGGGTGCTGTGTAATGTAAAATGGTCCAGAGGTGCAGGGTGCTGTGTAATGTAAAGGGGTCCAGAGGTACAAGGTGCTGTGTAATGTAAAGGGGTCCAGAGGTGCAGGGTGCTGTGTAATGTAAAGTAGTCTAGAGGTGCAGGGTGCTGTGTAATGTAAAATGGTCCAGAGGTGCAAGGTGCTGTGTAATGTAAAGGAGTCCAGGGGTGCAGGGTGCTGTGTAATGTAAAGGAGTCCAGGGGTGCAGGGTGCTGTGTAATGTAAAGGGGTCCAGAGGTGCAGGGTGCTGTGTAATGTAAAGGGGTCCAGAGGTGCAGGGTGCTGTGTAATGTAAAGGGGTCCAGAGGTGCAGGGTGCTGTGTGATGTAAAGGGGTCCAGAGGTGCAGGGTGCTGTGTAATGTAAAGGGGCCCAGAGGTGCAGGGTGCTGTGTAATGTAAAGGGGCCCAGAGGTGCAGGGTGCTGGAACCCCATATCCCATCATTAACCACCCCCGCAAAGCGCAGAGCACCCCTCTGATCACCGAGCACCCTCTGATCACTGAGCACCCTCTGAAATGTTGCAGTTTTGTCCTTGGAAGTTTTATCTTGCCAGCATTCCATATTTAGAAATAGCAGCCTAGGACAGTTCGTTTTATTTTTGGACTCAGTTCAAAGTTCTGGTTGTTATTCTGTGTCTTGTATGAGTTATGAGATTTATTACAAAGAATTACAAAACAGAGAAAAGCTCAACAACATTTGAACTTTTAAAGCGACCTTATCGCTATACTAAATGTTTCATTGCAAGGCCTCCAGTACCGCGGCTCTGTTCCTGAAAGATCGCCCCCCAGGGGTTCAATGGGAAATTGATGCATCTGGAAATGCTGATCTCCTGCAGCTCTCACAGGTTCTCCCTGCTGACCTTCACATCACCACTGCCTCCTCCAGGGACATAGAGGTCAGCAGGGGAAACAGTGAGAGATTCGGGGGGACTCCAGGAGATCGAGACTCCTGGAAATGTTGGTTTCCCAATGTACTTGAGGGGATGATATGTAATGGTGTAGCATTAGGTGGCACAGGTGGCAGGAGCGGGTAGCATTCCCTCTCTGATTTTATAGGTACATCTTGCCTTGAAATATTCAGTACAGCAAAGTTTGATCTTTGCTCATTCATGCACTTGTATTGACACCTGCTGATTTTGGGCATCTTTCTGCGTAGACTGTAATAGAATTGTGGTGGGTCATGTTGGGGGTTGTAGTGTTCTATGTATAGAGTGTAATAGAATTGTATGATGATCATGCCCAGTGGTGGGTCATGTTGGGGGTTGTAATGTTCTATGTATAGAGTGTAATAGAATTGTATGATGATCATGCCCAGTGGTGGGTCATGTTGGGGGTTGTAGTGTTCTATGTATAGAGTATAATAGAATTGTATGATGATCATGCCCAGTGGTGGGTCATGTTGGGGGTTGTAGTGTTCTATGTATAGAGTATAATAGAATTGTATGATGATCATGCCCAGTGGTGGGTCATGTTGGGGGTGTAGTGTTCTATGTATAGAGTATAATAGAATTGTATGATGATCGTGTCCAGTGGTGGTTCATGTTGGGGGTTGTAGTGTTCTATGTATAGAGTGTAATAGAATTGTATTATGGTAATATCCAGTGGGTGGGTCATGTTGGGGGTTGTAGTGTTCTATGTATAGAGTGTAATAGAATTGTATTATGACCATGTCCAGTGGTGGGTCATGTTGGGGGTTGTAGTGTTCTATGTATAGAGTGTAATAGAATTGTATTATGATCATGTCCAGTGGTGGGTCATGTTGGGAGTGTAGTGTTCTATGCAGTGGCGGTGTATCCATAGAGGGCGCAGGAGCGTCACCCCCGCTCTCCTGCACCCATCAATCAACAATAGAGAGATTCATGCATTGTATGAATCTCTCTATTGTCTCCGCTGCCGCCCCCTATTCAGGTGTCCGGCCCCTTGTCGAGCTCCGGCCATCTGAATTACAGCGGTTGGGGTGTTTTGGAAGTGCCTGATTAGAGCCGTTGGCTCTAATAGGCTTCCTGATTCGAGCCTGTGGGCTCTAATAGGCTTCCAAATAGTTAAACAGCGGGCGCACTGCTGATTGGTTGAAGCGACAGGCGCAGTGATTGGATGCCTGATAGGCGTCCAATCATAGCAGAGATGACATGAAGAGGATGGGAGAAGACATTGAGGACTCAGAGGGAGCGTGGAGGACGGCGCTGACCCGAGACAGGTACGGCAGCATTTGATGGGGCAAACTGGCAGATATTGCTGGGGCAAACTGGTGGCATTTGATGGGGAAAACTGGCGGCATTTGATGGAGTAAACTGGGGGCATTTGATGGGGCAAACTGGTGGTAATTGATGGGCACAGTAGCTGTTTTTGATGGGCACAGTGAGGCTGCAATTGATGTTTTTATTTTTTCAGCAAAAGCCGCAAAAATTTGGAGCAGCAGCCGCCACTGGTTCTATGTATAGAGTGTAATAGAATTGTATTATAAGCATCTCCAGTGGGTGGGTCATGTTGGGGGTTGTAGTGTTCTATGTATAGAGTGTAATAGAATTGTATTATAAGCATCTCCAGTGGGTGGGTCATGTTGGGGGTTGTAGTGTTCTATGTATAGAGTGTAATAGAATTGTATGATGATCATGTCCAGTGGTCGGTCATGTTAGGGGGGGGTAGTGTTCAGGGTGGCGGCTGTTACAAGCACCGATCTCCCTGTATAGATTTCAATAAAGCAGCTGACAGCTTCTCCCCCCCCCCCCCCCCCCCACCATGGTTTTCAACTGCTTTATTGAAATCTATACAGGGAGATTGGTGCTTGTAACAGCCACCTCACCCCTGACTGTCTTCTGTGTCCTCCTCCATGCTCCTCCAGTCCCCCCCTCTGTGTCCTCCGTGCTACTCCGGTCCCCCCTGTCCTGGATCTGTCAGGGTGGAGAGCGGAGGAAGGAGCCGGAAAATCTGTCATTTACAGGCTTCTTCCTTTTCTGAATGGACAGAGTCAGTGATCACTGACTGTCTATTCATAACTAAGCATTGTAAACTGTGTTTACGATGTCTCCGTTTATGAATGGAGAGGAGCTTCTGTCTCCTCTCCATTCATCTTCAGTGCAGCTGAGGCTGCAGAGAAAGGGACTGGGGAATCTGTGTACTCAGTCCCTTTCTCTGTCTCAATGTTGGGGGTAATAGTGTTCTATGCATAGAGTGTAATAGAATTGTATTATAATCATCTCCAGTGGTTGGTCATGTTGGGGGTTGTAGTGTTCTATGTATAGAGTGTAATAGAATTATATGATGGTCATGTACAGTAGTCAGTCATGTTGGGGGTGCAGTATACAGTGTTATAGAATTGTATTATGATAATTTACAGTGGTGGGTCATGTTGGGGGTTGTAGTGTTCTCTGTATAGAGTGTAATAGAATTTTATTATGATCATTTTCAGTGGTGGGTCATGTTGGGGGTTGTAGTGTCCTATGTATAGAGTGTAAAATAATTGTGTTATGAGAGTATCTAATGGTTAGCTCACTGGGGGACATTAAAAAAAAGAAAGGAAAGGCTGACTCCAATACTTTCCCTATATAAATGTATAGTAATTGTCACAACATTGCTCAAACTTTTCTTGTGATTTCGTTGTGAAGTCTCTTGTTCCATGGAACAATCAGAGGACGGGATCCAGCTGTGGCTACAGAACATCTGCGCGCCATATACTGTATACATTGAGTTGTGGAAGAAGGGACATTTATTTTCAGAGTTTGCAGTCGGGTTAAAGACAAGTTTTCAAAGCAAAGACTAATCAGACTAAACATTTTCACATCCAAATATTCCAACCCGTAATGTGTTTCTTCCTGTATATTTATGGGATGGTGACCTTGTTTGTGATCCACATGGAAGGGTATCAAGGATGGAGGAGCGTCCATGGTGACAGCTAGGAGTGCGGTTTTCTCTTTGCAGATGGTGGTGTCTGTTATACAGCCGGCTCCGGCTTCCTCTCTGTGCGATGCTGATGATCGATTAGTGCCGGGAATGATGAGCAACACCAAGCATACTCCGGATGCATGTCTTCTCATGTGCGTCAATGCATGCAGATTCTGCACGTTTTACATCACTGAACAAGTGGACCTGTCATCAGATATCATTTTCATGTTAAGGCTGAAGTTTTAGGTATGGATATGTTTATATATTTATGCTGCTCCAGCTTGGACTACCGTATTTATCGGCGTATACCGCACACTTTTGTTGCCCTGAAAATCAGGGCAAAATCGTGGGTGCGCGGTATACGCCGATACCCGCTTTCCCGCGCCGAGTTTGAATACTGCGCCGACATATACCGAGCGCAGTACACTCGTGTATTGTCGGGGCAGTCTCGGGTCCTCTTGCGCTGACGTCCTGGACGTACAGGACGTGAGCGCGAGAGTTGCCGAGCCCGCCCGACGATACACGAGTGTACTGCGCTCTGTATATGTCGGCGCAGTATTCAAACTCGGAGCGGGAAATGAGCGGGGAGGACGCGAGGACGCCGCAGAAGGACGCCGGACCCGACGAAGAGGACACCCGAAGCCGCAGACGGACGCCGGACCCGACTAGGCCGCCGATGGACGCCGCGCAAGACACCAAAACTGTAAGTACAAAAAAACTTTTTTCCACAGGAATTCGGGGCAACTTTAGGGGTGCACGCTATACGCGGGAGCGCGCTATACCCCGATAAATACGGTAATTATACATATGCCATACCTGTGGGATGTCCCTGGAAGCTGGAAATCATAATCACTGAAGTAGACACCGCTAGTCCAGTGATCTCCACTAGCTTCCAGGTCCCATACCGAGCAGCTACTTTATATCCTGCATTTTCAACACAGGATATAAAGATCTATATAGAGGATTTAGGATCTCCTTCCTTCTGGTGACCCCTCCAGTGATGACTAAAAATTTATACTGAGGAATCAGGACCTCCTTCCTCCTGCTGGTGATCCCTCTAGTGATACCGCGGTCCGGTTTTGAACGGCCGCCTGGTTATCTAGACCATAGGCGTGCGCACAGGGTGTGCCAGGGCACACCCTAATCATGTTATAATGTACAGATTTCCTCTGCTGCTTGGATGGAGAGATAGAGGCAGGGGAGATAAAGGCAGGGGAAGCTCTGTCCTCGGTCCCTTTCCCTGTCTCAAAAGTGGGACAAAAGTTATAATAAAAAAAAAACTACTGACACCAATCTCTGCCCTACTGGCATCATCCACTGCCCTGCGGACATTATCCTCTGCCCTACTGGCATTGTCCACTGTCCTACTGGCATTATCCACTGCCCTACTTGCATCGTCCACTACCCTACTGACACCGTCTATTACCCTACTGCCGATAGATACACACAGACACATGTGTTTGAACTTCGGGGTGCACACCCTAATGCAGTAGGCTGCGCACACCTATGATCTACACATATATATCTTTTGTGGCCCCAGACGATCTCCCAGCGCCGGGGCCACAAAAGATATATAGGCTGGCTGCCTTGAAGGGGACAGGGAGGAGGACCTCCCTGAGGAGTATTTCCTGTTTGCACGGCAGCCTCTTTAATAGGATGTCCCATCTCCGGCGCTGCCATTGGATGACTGTTCTGTCCATCAAAGGAGGCGGGACTTTCTATTAAAGAGGCCGCCGTGTAAACAGGAGATTCTCATGTAGGTAATCTTTGGCGCTCGTCCTGCCCCCTCCCTGGCTGCACTGATGGCAATGGTCAGTGCATTCCTGGCAATGGTGGGTGCATTCCTAGCAATGGTGGGTGAATTCCTGGCAATGGTGGGTGCTGCATTCCTGGCAATGGTGGGTGCATTCCTGGCAATGGTGGGGTGCTGCATTCCTGGCAATGGTGGGTAAATTCCTGGCAATGGTGGGTACTGCATTCCTGGCAATGGTGGGTGCTGCATTCCTGGCAATGGTGGGTGCTGCATTCCTGGCAATGGTGGTTGCATTCCTGGCAATGGTGGGTGCTGCATTCCTAGCAATGCTGGGTGCATTCCTGGCAATTGGGGGTCTGCAGATGGGCACTGACCCTTTTTTGCTTCACAGTTCTTTATTTAAAATTGTAAGGTTTTTTTTTCCTGAAGTGTAAAAGGGATCTAAACTGGAACATAAACAAGGATTAAAAGATGAAGAAGCTGCATAACTCTGTAAATGAATAAGTCAGCTGCTGAAAGTACTAAACAGACACATTTATTTTATTTTAAAAAATAAATAAAAATTGTCTTCACTTCAATGCTTTAACTGACACATGCAGAACCAAGGTCACCCCTTTGATCTGAATATGAATTAAACAAAGAAAATACAAAGTAACAATAATGGGCTAGATTCATGTAGATGCGCCCAGTATTACGGCGGCGCAGCGTATCGTATTTACGCTGCGCCGCCGTAAGTTTGAGAGGCAAGTGCTGTATTCACACAGCACTTGCCTCCTAACTTACGGCGGCGTAGTGTAAATGGGGCCGGCCTAAGCGCGCGTCATTCAAATGATGATGAGGGGGGGCGTGTTTTATTTAAATTAAGGTTGACCCCGCGTATTTTACGTTTTTTACGAACGGCGCATGCGCCGTTCGTGAAAGAATCCCAGTGCGCATGCTCGAAATTCCGACGCAAATAGTCATTGCTTTCGACGTGAACGTAAATTACGTCCAGCCCTATTTGCGAACGACTTACGCAAACAACGTAAACAATTCAAATTTCGAAGCGGGAACGACGTCCATACTTAACATTGGCTGCGCCACCCAATAGCAGGAGCAACCTTACGTCGAAAAAGCCTAACGTAAACGACGTAAATAAATTGTGCCGGCCGTACGTACGTTTGTGAATCGGCGTATCTAGATCATTTGCATATTCTACGCCGAAAACAACAGAAGCGCCCCTAGCGGCCAGCGTAAGATTGCACACAATTATACGCCGCCATATTCAAGTTACGTCGGCGGAGGAAGCCTATTTTTGAACGTATCTGCCTTTGAGAATCGGCGTACAGATACGACGGCGCAGATTTGAATTTACGGCGGCGCATCTGGAGATACGCCGCCGTATCTGCTACCTGAATCTAGCCCAATGTGCCATTATATCCCCCTATTGAGCTCCAGCACCGTGTTTAGAAACACTGGGCCAGATTCACAAAAGAGATACGACGGCGTTTCTCCTGATACTCCGTCGTATCCCTGTTTCTATCTATGCGGCTGATTCATAGAATCAGTTACGCATAGATATCCAGAAGATCCGACAGGTGTAATTGTTTTACACTGTCGGATCTTAGGATGCAGTACCGCGGCCGCCGCTGGGGGGAGTTTGCGTTGTAAACCAGCGTCGGGTATGCAAATTAGGAGTTACGGCGATCCCCGACGGTTTTTCGCGTTCGCTACGTCGCCGCTAGTCTAGTTTCCCGTCGCAAAGTTAGTCGGTTTTTTCGGTGCCTTAACTTTACACAGCAATCGTATTGCTGTGTAAAGTATGGCCGTCGTTCCCGCGTCGAAATTTAAAAAATAACGTCGTTTGCGTAAGCCGTCCGGGAATACGGAATTACGCTACGCGCGTCGCCGTTCAAAAAAATGACGTCACGGCGCACAAAGCACGGCGGGAGTTAAGAAACGGAGCATGCGCAGTAGGTCCGGCGCGGGAGCGCGCCTAATTTAAATGGCACACGCCCATTTAAATTGGCCCGCCTTGCGCCGGAGGCCGCGGGCGTAGTTTTCATCGCAAGTGCTTGGTGAATCAGGCACTTGCGATGAAAAATTGCGGCGGTGTAACTTATCTAGGATAAGTTATGCTGCCGCGATTCTACGTGAATCTGGCCCACTGTTCATGATCTCGGTGTTACATAGCAATAGCCGTAGCTGATGCTATGTTAGAGAGCAAGTCCCGGCTGTCATTTTGACAGCCAGGAATTTCCTTTAAAAGCAGCAAGAAAGGGAGGAGCAGTGGGGAAGGGAACAAGGCCTACAGGTACCCCATGTGTACTTTGGTCACGCTTCTTTATGTATGCATAGTGCGCCCAAGGTCCTGAACCAATTAAAAGATGCGTAATATTAATAAACTGCCTGTGATAAAATAAGCAGCGCAAAAAAATTTAATCCCTATCTGTTCTGAAATATACTAGCGCCAGCCCCCGCGGCAAAGACGGAGTTAATGACCAATTGATATCGGACTCCGGCTCACTCTGTGGTTTGAATCTTTCAAGATCGACTTTTCCCTCGAGACTCAATCCAAATACGAAGGATCCATTCCTTCAACTAGAAAGTCTGGAAATAATCCCCCCTTGCTTAGCAATAATAAGAGCCACTAAAATTATTTTTAGGAATAGATCCCCCCCCCTCCCCCGCCGTATAAGCGAAACATTGTGTCTGCAATGTCCATTATAGAGTGATGGGCTGCCCAGGGAGCCAATGACATGTCATTACCGCGCATTCGCAGAGATCGCAGGGGACGTCGCGGCAGACGGTGCGTTCTGCGGTAAAAAGTTTATAAATGGACTGTTCCCTGTCTATTAATTTAATCTGGTGCAGGAGGGGGTAATTCGCGGGGTCACGGACGAGCGCCGCTGATTAGCTCCCCCGGGGAAAACATGCGGAATTTCTGCAATCAAAGCGAGAGCTGAAGACTGTATACAAATGTTATGACAACAGCAAACGCGCATAAAGGATGGCTAACTTCAAACGACGGGCCACGATACTTTGTTTTATCATTAAAATGTATAAGTCCTCAAATCTGATTGGGTTGTCGTTGTATCCCTCTATTTTATTGGTGGAGCAGCACAGTGGTCCTAGATCCCCTTACAGCACAGGGATCCTGGGCTCAAATCTCAGTAGGAACGGCAAACTGCAGTTACATGCCGTGACGGGACGAGGTCATCTAGAGCCCGGGGCTAACATGCCAAATTGCCAAAATGTATGAGCATTGGCCCAGATTCAAGTAGAATTGCGCGATATTTGCGGGGGAGCAGGGCAACGATTTTGCCCTGCGCCCCCGCAAATATTTTGCGCTGCCCTCGATTCACGGAGCAGTAGCTCCGTGAATTGCGAGGGTGCGCCGGCAAATTTGCCCGGCGTAAGCGCGCGCAAGTTAAATGATCCCGCCGGGGGCGGGAATCATTTAAATTAGGCGCGCTCCCGCGCCGAGCATACAGCGCATGCTCCGTCGGGAAACTTTCCCGACGTGCATTGCGGCAAATGACGTCGCAAGGCCGTCATTTGCTTCTAAGTGAACGTGAATGGCGTCCAGCGCCATTCATGTTTCACTTACGCAAACGCCGTGAAATTCAAATTTCACGGCGCGGGAAGGCCGGCTATACTTTAGCATTGGCTGCCCCTACTATTAGAAGGGGCAGCCTTGCGCCAAAAGTAGCCGTACGGAAACTCCGTACCTGGCTTGCACGGGGCCCGCGCAAGCTTGTGAATCAGTGGTAGTATGCAATTTGCATACTACACGCTGACACACAATGGGAGCGCCCCCTAGCGGCCCCCGCAATAATGCAGCCTAAAATCTGCGTGGCATAAGAGCCTTATGCCGCGCAGATTTTAGCCTGCAGTCGGTGTAACGAGGTTCCTGAATCAGGAGCACTCGTTACACCGGAGCAAGTAAGCACTTGCGCTGCGTAACCTATGGCTGCGCGGGCGCAAGTGCTTCTTGAACCTGGGCCATTATTAGCCAGATTCACGTAGATGTGCCTAACTTTAGGCGGGCGTAGCGCATCTCATATACGCTACGCCGCCGTAAGTTAGAGAGGCAAGTACAGTATTCACAAAGAACTTGCGTCCTAAGTTACGGCTGCGTAGTGTAAATGGTCCGGCGTAAGCGCGCGTAATTCAAAGTAGGCAGTAGTGGGCATGTTGTATGGCAATGAATTGTGACCTCACGTAAAAGACGCGCCTAACGAACGGCGCATGCGCCGTCCGTGAACGTATTCCCAGTGCGCATGCTCAAAATCACGTCGCAAATAGTCAATGCTTTCGACGTGAACGTAATCTACGCCCAGCCCCATTCTGAATCGGCCTACGCAAACCACGTGAAATTCGACGCCTGTCCCGACGTCCATACTTAACATTGGCTGCGCCATCTTTTTAGTGGTTTATCTGTACGCCTAAAAAAAGCCTTACGTAAACGGCGTATCTTTACTGCGACGGGCGTGCGTACGTTCGTGAATAGGCATATCTTGCTCATTTGCATATTCTCTGCGTAAATCGCCGTACATGCCCCTAGCGGCCAGCGTAAATATGCAGCTAAGATACGACGGCGTAGGAGATTTACGCCGGTTGTATCTTAGCAACAGAGAAGCGTATCTCAATTTTAACAAACGCTTAAAGATACGACGGTGCGGATTCGGACTTACAACAGCGTAAGTCTACTGATACGCCATCGTAAGTCTTTGTGAATCTGCCTATATGTGTCCCCCCCCCCCCCCCCAAAATAAAAAAATTGAGTGCCAATATACATGCTTGGCTCAAATCCTCTCCACATATGCTCCCAGCACAATTCTGCCCCTCCCTAAAAAAAAAAATTCCTCGTCCTAGCCCAAATCCTTACCCCTCAAATTTCCCCTGTGAGCACAAATCCTCTCCCCCCATTCCAAAACCCCCTCCTAGCGCAAATCCCCCATCCTATCAGAACCCCCCAATTTCTACTCCTAGCTCAAATGGCCCCCCAATCATGCCTATTAGCACAAATCCTCTCCCCCCCACTCCATAACCCCCCTCCCAGCACAAATCTCATGTCCTAGCACAAACCACCCCCCCCCAAAAAAAATTCTCCTCCTAGCACAAATCATCCCTACTAGCACAAATCCCCCTCTCCAAAAAATGTCCCCTCCTAGCACAAAGCTCCTCTCCCCCACCATATTACCTTTTCTACCACAAATCCCCCACCCTAGCACAAATCCTCTTCCCCTATCTCCCCTCTAAAGGCAAATCCCTCCCAAATCACCACTTCCAGCACACCTCCACAAATTTCCCCTCTAAGCAGTGGCGGCCCGACCATTGGGGGCACCGGGTGCCGCCCCCTCTCTCCTCGCCACCCCCCTATATGCTTAAAGAGGAAGTAGACCGTCAGAATTTTTTTTCTTTTAAACACCTGCAAGAGAAAGGCATAATGAGCTAGTATGCACAGCATACTAGCTCATTATGTGGCACTTACCTGAGATCGAAGTCCTCCTCGGTCCCGTCCACCGCCGCCACCATATCCCCTGGAGCTTCTTCCTGTTTTCGCCGCTCCGCTGCTGTGATTGGCCAGAGCAGCGATGTCATCACTCCCGCGCACGCACGCTTGACCGGCAGATTCCCACGCATGCGCGGGAATGCGGCATTAACCCTTTTATGCCATTCACAAAAACCTGGCACGCTCAGTGCGTCTGCTCTGTTGACATTGGTGCAGTGTTTTCTGCATATATCTCCTTAACCGTGTAGGTTAAGGAGATATTTCTTGCACCTACAGGTAAGCCTTAATCTAGGCCTTAATCTAGGCTTACCTGTAGGTGCAAATTGTCACAGTGGCTTTGGGCCAGATTCACAGCGGAGATACGCCGTCGTATCTCTCAGAGTATCTATGCGACTGATTCATAGAATCAGTCACATAGATATCCCTAAGATCCGACAGGTGTAATTGTTTTACACTGTCGGATCTTAGGATGCAGTACCGCGGCCGCCGCTGGGGGGAGTTTGCGTCGTAAACCAGCGTCGGGTATGCAAATTAGGAGTTACGGCGATCCACGACGGATTTTCGCGTTCACTACGTCGCCGCTAGTCTAGTTTCCCGTCGCAAAGTTAGTCGTCGTTTTTGGTGCCTTAACTTTACACAGCAATCGTATTGCTGTATAAAGTATGGCCGTCGTTCCCGGCGTCGAAATTTAAAAATTCACGTCGTTTGCGTAAGCCGTCCGGGAATACGGAATTACGATACGCGCGTCGCCGTTCGGAAAAATGACGTCACTTCGCGCAAAAAACGGCGGGAGTTACGAAAAGGAGCATGCGCAGTAGGTCTGGCGCGGGAGCGCGCCTAATTTAAATGGCACGCGCCCATTTAAATTACGCGAGCTTACGCCGGAGGCCGCCGGCGTAGTTTTCATCGCAAGTGCTTTGTGAATCAGGCACTTGTGATGAAAACTTGCGGCGGTGTAACGTATCGTATGCGATACGTTACGCCGCTGCACTTCTACCTGAATCTGGCCCCCTATATCTATCTATCTATCTATGAATCTGTCCATGGCCGCCGCGGCCGCCCCCTAT
This sequence comes from Rana temporaria, assembly GCF_905171775.1. Classification (NCBI taxonomy): domain Eukaryota; kingdom Metazoa; phylum Chordata; class Amphibia; order Anura; family Ranidae; genus Rana; species Rana temporaria. Next base: position 198,135,393 of record NC_053495.1, read on the forward strand.
TCATGCGTCCGGCCCCTTTTTATGGCACCGGGCGCATGAATTACAGCGGCCAGGTTTTTTTTTTTAAGCACCTGGTTAGAGCCAGAGGCTCTCATAGGCTTCGGAATAGGGTTGGCTTGGGTGGCAGAGGATGCACCCGGAGCTCACCCAGGTGTGTTACAACAGCGAATGAATATTCGCTGTTGAAACGCTGATCCTCAATTCGGCCAACCAGTTGGCATACCGTTTGTCGCCCCCCCTTCAAAAAAATTTCCCACCGGCCGCCACTGCCTCCAAGAACACTTCTTACCTCGCTGTTGAAACACTGCTCCCCAATCCGGCCAATCAGAGGCGGGTGTGAGACACATTTTCCGATTGGCTGAAAAGAGAAGACTCCCGAGGAGGAGGAGGAAACAGAAGCCCAGGGTTTGACAAATTTGCTTGGAATCTAGGAGCCAGCTAAAAAAGTTAGGAGCCAGAAAACGCACCCCGTCCCGACGAGCTTGCGCGCAGAAGCGAACACATACGTGAGCAGCGCCCGCATATGTAAACGGTATTCAAACCACACATGTGAGGTATCGCCGCGATCGTTAGAGCGAGAGCAATAATTCTAGCCCTCAAAACTCAAAACATGCAACCTGTAGATTTTTTTAAACGTCGCATATGAAGATTTTAAAGGGTAAAAGTTTGTCAGCATTCCACGAGCGGACGCAATTTTGAAGCGTTACATGTTGGGTATAAATTTACTCGGCGTAACATTATCTTTTTTTATAATATAAAAAAAATGGGAATAACTTTACTGTTGTCTTATTTTTAAATTAAAAAAAGTGTAATTTTTTCCCCAAAAAAGTGCACTTGTAAGACCACTGCGCAAATACGGCGTGACAGAAAGTATTGCAACGATCGCCATTTTATTTTCTAGGGTGTTGGGATAAAAAATATATATAATGTTTGGGGGTTCTAATTAGAGGGAAGAAGATGGCAGTGAAAATAGTGAAAAATGACATTAGAATTGCTGTTTAACTTGTAATGCTTAACTTGTAATACCAACGGCCACCACCAGATGGCGCCAGCTCACACATCTGGCGGTAATAACTTGTAATACCAACGGCTCACCACCAGATGGCGCCAGCTCAAAAAACCTTCCAAGCCAAGTCGCCAGGACACCATTCCTAGTCGCCATGGCGACCTTGCGCCCGGGATTTGTCGAGCCCTGCAGAAGCCGCCATCGCCTTGATGACCAGGAGAACGATAGGGGGAGCCGCAGGGGAATGGGTACGTTTTACCTACCGGCCAGCCGACTAACCGTTGTTATACTGTTTGCCACCCCCCCAAAAAAAAAATCCACCGGCCGCCACTGCCTCCTAGAACACTTCTAACCTCCTTCTGCCCTCCCCAAATTCCCACTCCCAACACAAATTTCCTCCCCCAATCTCCTTGTGGTGCCCCTGAACTTTACATGATACCACAGTGCCCAGGGCAGCCATACCTCCTGCCCACTCCTTGTCCCAGTCCTGGTTACATGAAGCGTGTACATTCTTCAACGTTTCAACCCAAAATCTGCTAAATGAATTATCTTTCCTCTGGAATCATGTGTGGAGGGATGGGGGGGGGGAGGGTGGCTTTAGAACTGTATTGGCGGGGATAGGGGGATGGGGGTTAATGTGGATTATTTAATGTATATATAAACCCAATCACTAAAATCTCATATAAGCTTTAACATGTTAATGTAATTTAAAAAGTCGTCTTCGATATTTTTCTTGCAAATCGCGTTTTATTACGGGTAATACAAATAATACATTTTCACATATAGAAGAGAGGCTGGGAAGCAAAATACAAGAGGTGAGCCATGGTGTCTCGACAGAGAAAGAAAGCAAAACAAGGGAGGCATGAGGTCATGGCAATATCCCCTGCATGGATTCCTGATAGTCTTTAAGAAGCTTTAATAGTATTATTATAAAAGGGGGAGAAAGAATAGCTAGAGAAAAAGGGGGGAACAAGAATAGAAGGAGAGAAGAAAAAAGAAAAATAGGAGGGGGGGGGGGGGGGTGTGTATATAGGCAAGGCAGAGTAATGGTTCTCAACCACTGGTCCATGGCCTCCCTTCTTCTGGGCCTTAAGCCAACTGCAGATATTTTAACCCTGTGGTCTCCAAACTGCGGCCCGGGGGCCAGATGCGGCCCTTTGCTTGATTTTATCCGGTCCTTGGGGTGCTTTTTTATTCATTGGCACCAATGAAGGGCAGAATTCCTCCCAATCAGGGCTCAAGTCCTGCGGGAACGCGTGGGAACGGAGTTCCTGCACTTTTTTCACAGCAGGAACGCAGTTCCCTTTGCAGTACTAGAGCAGCCGAGCCGCCCGAGCCAATCCTTCACTAAGTGGCGATGCCCAGCTCGAGTCACTGTCAGGGGCAGGCGAACCTTAGTAATCCTTTATGTTACTGGCCGCTTCCTGTATATGGATTCATCGGGTAGTGTGCGGGTATTCCATCACTTCCTCGATGCCGCAATGTCTCCTGGGAGCTTTTGTCATTGTTCCCAGGAGACATTGCGGAGGTCTGCCGCGAGTTATCGCGGGATTTAGAAAGAACTTGCTTTTGTAAGCAACAAAGAAATACTAAGGTACAGTGTATCGAAAAAAAAAAAAACATGCAGTTTAGTAATTATGCATATGAGCGTATCATTTTGTTTTTTGGTGGGGGAGTGGTTCTTGGGGTTGGGAGTTCCCACACTTTTTTCCCCAGGACTTGACCCCTGCTCCCAATGACACCAATGACGGGACAGAAGTCCTCCCAATGACGGGGCAGAAGTCCTCCCAGCGACGGGGCAAAATTCTTCCCAATGACACCAATGATGGGGCAGAATTCCTCCAAATGACACCAATGAAGGGGCAGAATTCCTCCCAATGACGGGCAGAATTCCTCCCAATGATGGGGCAGAATTCCTCCCAGTGACGGGACAGAAGTCCTCCCAATGACGGGGCAGAAGTCCTCCCAGCGACGGGACAAAATTCTTCCCAATTAAACCAATGATGGGGCAGAATTCCTCCAAATGACACCAATGAAGGGGCAGAATTCCTCCCGATGATGGGGCAGAATTCCTCCCAATGACGGGCAGAATTCCTCCCAGTGACGGGGCAGAAGTCCTCCCAATGATGGGGCAGAAGTCCTCCCAATGATGGGGTAGAAGTCCTCCCAGTGACGGAGCAGAATTCCTCCCAATGACGGGGCAGAAGTCCTCCCAATGATGGGGTAGAAGTCCTCCCAATGATGGGGTAGAAGTCCTCCCAGTAACGGGACAGAAGTCCTCCCAATGACGGGACAGAAGTCCTCCCAATGACGGGGCTGAAGTCCTCCCAGCGACGGGGCAAAATTCTTCCCAATGACACCAATGATGGGGCAGAATTCCTCCCAATGACTTCAATGAAGGGGCAGAATTCCTCTCAGCGACGGGGCAGAATTCCTCCCAGTGATGGTGCAGAATTCTTCCTAATGACACCAATGATGGGGCAGAATTCCTCCCAATGACTTCAATGAAGGGACAGAAGTCCTCCCAGTGATGGGGCAGAATTCCTCCAAATGACACCAATAAAGGGGCAGAATTCCTCCCGATGATGGGGCAGAATTCCTCCCAATGACGGGCAGAATTCCTCCCAGTGACGGGGCAGAATTCCTCCCAGTGACGGGGCAGAATTCCTCCCAATGATGGGGCAGAAGTCCTCCCAGTGACGGGGCAGAATTCCTCCCAGTGACGGGGCAGAAGTCCTCCCAGTGATGGGGCAGAATTCTTCCCGATGACACCAATGATGGAGCAGAATTCCTCCCAATGATGGGGCAGAATTCTTCCCAGTGATGGGGCAGACTTCCTCCCAATGACACCAATGATGGGGCAGAATTCCTTCCAGCTGTCTGGCGTCTGCAAGGCAATGCAGCGGCCTGGCGGTTGGCGGACGGTAATTGTATCTAGAATCAATGTATTGGGCCGATATTATGGTAGGTGTCTGGAGCTGCAACTCCACCAATAGCCCCCACATTAACCCGGTCCTGGTTGTATAGAGAGAGAAAAGTTAGTGCTGTGACACATTCACTTTTGTGTGTACATTTTAATTAATATTTTATATTTTATATTTATTATTTTTATTTATTAATTTTTTTAAATATATTTTTTAAGAAATTATAAGAGAGTCATTTGAGCCCCTTAGACCCTCCTTTCCCCCATTTGACCGTTCCTTTGGACAAATCTACCAAAGATCAACTTACGTCTACGAGGACCGTTTATTGGAGAAAACCGATTGGCTGCCAACACATGTGGACAGAACCGTCCAAGGGAGAATTAAAGTATTTTAATGACCATTACAAGATGGAAAGGAAAGCGAGCAAAGTATTTCATTCTGAATTCCGAATGTCTGATTCACTCCTCAGATGTTGTAGGGAACGAGGTGACAATCTTTCCCCATAAAATATGTTTCTGAATTTACTATTAACTTCCTAACAAGCCGAGCGTTTCATAAATCGCTGATCGCGGGTGGAAACCGCGAGACGGGAGACTTAAAAATACATTTTCACTTTATTATAGGTGAGGAATCGTTCGAATGGAAACATTCTGTGTCTGTGTGGTTCAGTTGATGGGATGCGTACAACTGTCATCGGATGGCGGACCCCTGCGGTCTATGTGCCCCCCCCCTCCCTATCTGATGTTCACAGCTCACCAAAACAGAGGTCAGGAGGATTTTTTTTTTAACCTGAGACAAATACAGTGTCAATGGGCCAGATTCAGGTACAAATACGTTACGCTGCGGCGGCGTAACGTATCCCATTTACGTCACACCGCCGCAGGTTTACAGCGTAAGTGCCTGATTCACAAAGCACTTACCTGTAAACTTGCGGCGGTGTAACGTAAATCCGCTCGGCGCAAGCCCGCCTAATTCAAATGGGGCGGGCACCATTTAAATTAGGCGCGTTCCCGCGCCGAACGTACTGCGCATGCTCCGTCTGTCAAATTACCCGACGTGCATTGCGCTAAATGACGTCGCAAGGACGTCATTGGTTTCGACGTTAACGTAAATGGCGTCCAGCGCCATTCACAGACAACTTACGCAAACAACGTGAAATTTAAAATTTTGACGCGGGAACGACGGCCATACTTAACATTGCTTAGACCACCTAGAGGGCAGCCTTAGTTTTACGCGGCGTATCTCGACGGAAACAACGGAAATTTAGAGCGACGGGTAAAGCGTACGTTCGTGAATCGCTGTAACTAGTCATTTGCATGTTCTACGCGACCGCAATGGAATCGCCACATAGCAGCCAGCCTAGAATTGCATCCTAAGATCCGACGGTGTAAGTCAATTACACTTGTCGGATCTTAGGGCTATCTATGCGTAACCTGATTCTATGAATCAGCCGCATAGTTAGGACGGGCGGATCACAGACATACGACGGCGTATCAGGAGATACGCCGTCATATCTCTTTTGTGAATCTGGCCCAATGTATCTAAAGTTACATTCAATTTTTTGATTTGGGTACAATGTGGAAGTTGATGTGAAATACAAATTTTGAATTAGGGGACCACAACGTAAACTGCGAGCCAAGTGTTTGTCTTGCGGTTGCGGTTGCGGTGGGGCCTCATTGAATTACATGGGTGGCGGGCCTGGCGGTGGCTGTCAACCTTGGGATTAGAGATAGGTGAATGGTTCGGGCTAAGCATAAGTTCGGCCAGAAACATTGCCCGTTTGGTTTGCGCTCGGTGGGATATTCGGCCACCTAGTGAACACTCAATAGGTTGTTAAGGAGTGGGGCGGGGAAGCTGGCTGCCGCGTCCTTAACAGACGACTCATCAGCTGTCAGTGACAGTGGTGGCTGGTGCTCAAATTTTTTTTGGGGGGGGTGGCACAAACAAACAGAAAAAAAAAAATTGCAGCCTCACTGTGCCCATCAAACGCAGCTACTGTGCCCATCAATTGCAGCCACTCTGCCATCAAATGCAGCCACTGTGCCCATCAAATGCAACCACTGTGCCATCAATTGTCGCCACTGTGCCATGCCATCAATTGTCGCCACTGTGCCATGCCATCAATTGTTGCCACTGTGCCATGCCATCAATTGTCGCCACTGTGCCATGCCATAAAATGCAGCCACTGTGCCGTCATTTATCGCCACTGTGCCCATTAATTGTCACCACTGTGCCATGCCATAAATTGTCGCCACTGTGCCATGCCATCAAACGCAGCCACTGTGCCATCATTTATCGCCACTGTGCCCATTAATTGACACCACTGTGCCATGCCATCAAACGCAGCCACTGTGCCATCAATTGTCACCACCGTGCCATCAATTGTCGCCACTGTGCCCATCAATTGTCACCACTGTGCCATGCCAAACACAGCCACTGTGCCATGCCAAACACAGCCACTGTGCCATGACATCAAACGCAGCCACTGTGCCATCAATTGTCACCACTGTGCCCATCAATTGTCGCCACTGTGCCCATCAATTGTCGCCACTGTGCCCATCAATTGTTGCCACTGTGCCCTGTAAAATGCTGCCTCCCCCCGCCCGGCATTTACCTTTCTGGGGTCAGCCATCCTCCTTCCACCATCCCTCGATGTCTTCTCCCACCCTCGATGACGCTTCAGCCAATCAGGTTACCGGTAACCAGAACCGGTGAACCTGATTGGCTGAGATGCCTGTCCGTGTTAACCAAGGAACGCACCACCCGTGCGTTCCCTGGATAACTATTTGGAAGCCGATTACAGCCATCAGGCTGTAATCGTAAAGCCTATCAGAGCCGCTGGCTCTGATAGGCACTTCCAATGCCAACCAGCTGCCGTTATTCAGATGGCTGGCGCTCACCAGGGGGGCGGCCATCTGAATAGTGAGCGGCAGCGACAATACATAGATTCACGCAATGCATGAATCTGTGGATTGTTGATCAGTGGCGGTGCAGGAGAGAGAGGGGGCAGCGCTCCTGCGCTCTCTATTGGCGCACCACCACTGGTCAGTGGGATCCCCGCTGACAGCTAAATGAAAAAAAAAAACACATTCCTGATTTAGCCGGCAATAGAAAAATATTTTAAAAAAAAAATAACCGCATGGAGGTCCCCCCTTTGTGTTTTTTTTTTCAGCCGGGAAAATCAATTGAAATTAAATTTTAGTTTTTTTGCAAATGTCAGTCTTGCTGCAGCAGGTCCTATACACAGTACAGATGCGCCACTTTACGGGCAGACCCCAGGCACTATATTTAAAGGAATTTGTTTTATTGTTTCACTTTAGGCAGGGGCATTTTTTTTCTATTGCCGGCAATGTTTTTTTTTTTTTTTTTTTGCAGCCGGGAAAATCAATTCAAATGTAATTATTTTTCTTTACAAATGTCAGTTTTTCTGCAGTAGGTTCTATACATGGTACAGACGCGGCACTTTATAGGCAGACTAATGGGACCCCCCAGGCACTATATTTAAAGGATTTTTTTTTTATGTTTCACTTTAGGCATCATTAAAATCACCGCTCCTTTAAAAACAATTGTTTTTTTTTGCATTAATACATGTCCACCGAGGTCTCCATACCCTTTCACGTTCAATAACTTGCATATAAACCTTCAAAATTGGGACTTTTGATTTTTTTTATGTTCGGGTCCCATAGACTTTAATAGAGTTTGCGGTTTGGGTCTGAACTTTTTTCATGGTCGGAAGTTCTGGTGCAAACCAAACCACGGGGGGGGGGGGGGGGTTGACCCATCACTACTCGGCATGTAGTGTTAAAATTGCACTCTTCTAAACAGCACCATGTCTGCTTGTAGGTGAGTCCTCGGAGGTTGGTCACATGTTAAAAAAAAAAAAAACATCCTTTGGAATACAGAGTAAAAATAAAAAATAATATCAATAAACTGTTTTAAATCATCATACATATATTTGAAATCAAATCTTTATTATTTTCTGGAAATAACATGGTGTAGGTGGATTTCTGCCAATCACAGGGTGTGTCCCACCACTCCAGCCTCTGTGTTAGACTAAAAAGGGAGGTGAAGCCTCTATCAATCTACATGTTATATCCCACCCCATTGTGTTTAGCTGGTTAGTGGGCATGAAGGAGGAGGGAGGGGGGTGGGCTGTCATTTACCACTGTGTATACGCCCACATGTGTGACTCTGTAGCCACATGGGCTGTTTAGATGTGATAGGGAGGAAATGCTCAGCATAGAATCCCACTGAATGGGTGTATCTTTTAGACATGTGCAATTTGTTCCAAATTTGTTTTTTTTTACGAATTTCATCAAATTTGTTCATTCGGAAATATCCGAATGAACAGAAAGCCGTTTAACGAATTTTTCAAAATATTCATAAATTTGAACATTTGTAAATTCGTAAATTCAAAAATATCGTAGATTCGTAAATCCGAAAACCCCCAAATTTTCAAAACTGAACTAATAATAACTGAACTATGACTAACTATTAAATTATAGGTATTCTAATTTCCTTTCAAGTTTGGCTGAACATAATGAATATGGGCCAGATTCTTGTAGTTTCTGCGGCGGCGGCGTCGCGTAAGCCATTTACACTACGCCGCCCCAACTTACAGGAGCAAGTGCTGTATTCCCCAAACACTTGCTCCATAGTTTGGGGCGGCGTAGTGTAATTGGCCCGGCGTATCCCCGCGTAATTCCAAGGGGGCGGCTTGTATTTAAATTAAGCGCGCCCCCGTGCCGTTCGAACTGCGCATGCGCCGGGCTTAAAATAGCCCAGTGCGCATGCTCCAGTTCTCGACGGAAAACGTCAATGACGCCGGCGTGTGCGTCATTGACGTAAAGCCGTATTCAAGAACGACTTAGTAAAACGACGTACCCGACGGGAAAAGACGACGCGGACCCGACGCCATACTTAACATGGCATATGTGGGACTGGCGTAAGGTTACCCCTCATATAGCAGGGGTAACCTTACGCTTACGCAAACGACGTAAGCGACGGTTACGCGACGCAATTTCGTTCGGGAATCGGCGTATCAGGCTCATTTGCATAAACAAATGAGGCCTGAACGTAAACGCCATCTAGCGGCCGGCGGCGAATTACATTTAGGATCCGACAGTGTAAGTGACTTACACTAGTCGGATCCTAGCCTAAATCCGGCGTATCTTGTTTTGTGAATACAAAACAATGATACGCCGGCGGGAAATTCGATTTACGCCGGTGTATCAGTAGATACACCGGCGTAACTTGTTTGAGAATATGGCCCTATAAATTTATCCAAAGTTACGAATTATCGGAAATAACGAATGCCGCATCTAAATGAATGGAACGTAACAAATGAATAATAAATAACAATAATAATAATCAAAACTTTTGATTATTATTATTATTATTTATTTGTTCAGTTATTTGTTTAGATGAGGCATTCGTTAATTCGTAACTGCGGATAAATTAGTATTTGTTACGTTCACTAACAGACACATTTTCAAGGATATTCCAATACCTATAATTTATATCACCTGTGTCTCACTAATGAGATTCACCTTAACTTCCTGTTCTGTACACAAAACAGGAAGTGAGAGGAAATTTCTACAAGGTGAGGGAAACCACCTCTCCTGTTCCAAAATATTGTATTTTTCCTCTCAGCCCATGGACAAAACAAACAGAGGTAGTAATAAAAACTGCCAGGGGTTCCAACCCTTCCACACTATCGAAAACTAAAACTAAAAAAGTTTTGGCTTTGGATACATTTTCATTTTCGTCTCTCAGCCCAATGAAACCAATTGTGGTGTGCAGCCCGGGGTCGAGAGTTGGCTTCCCAGGAGTAAACTGAGAGCCGTCGTCACGCACGGTGACTGTGAAAGGGACAATGCGGTGCTTTGGGCGTCTGCGAAGGTTCTCATCTATCCAGGTCATGGTGTATCTAGTAATAGTTGGTCTTGCTTTGTCACATTCTATGGCTGAGATTTAAAGCGCAGCCAAAACTAACAAGATAAAAAATGAATAGTCTATCCAAAAGGTTAAATGACCACCAGATTTTGAAACAATATTCAGTTTTAATTTCAGAGACTATTTTTGCTGTTAGATGGCCAGCATCATTCAACCCACTTCAGTGCAGCCTCTTTAGTGCTCATCAGTGCAGCCTTATTAGTTCAAATCAGGGCAGCCTCATCAGTGCAGCCTCCTTAGCTCACATCAGCGAAGAAGAAAATTACTTATTTGTTTAGCAAAAAATAAAAACCCAGGGGTGATTACCGTATTTATCGGCGTATACCGCGCACTATTTTGCCCTGAAAATCAGGGCAAAATCGTGGGTGCGCGATATACGCCGATACCCGCTTTCCCGCCATGAGTTTGAATACTGCGCCCGCATATAGTGAGCGCAGTTCACTCGTGAATCTTCGGCCAGTCTCGGCGCCTCTCGTACTGACGTCCTGACGTCCTGAGCGTACAGGACGTCAGTGCGAGAGGCGCCCGAGCCTGCCCGAAGATTCACGAGTGTACTGCGCTCGCTATATGCGGGCGCAGTATTCAAAGTCGTGGCGGGAAACGAGCGGGAGGACGCCGCCGAAGGACGCCGGACCCGCCGAAGATGGACGCTGGACCCGCCGAAGATGGACACCGGACCCGCCGAAGATGGACGCCCGACCCGCCGAAGACGGACGCCCGACCCGCCGAAGACGGACGCCGGACCCGCCGAAGAGGACACCCGAAGCCGCAGAAGGACGCCGGACCCGACGAGGCCGCAGATGGACGCCGCGCAAGACATCAAAACTGTAAGTACAAAAAAACAAAAAATCTTTTTTTCCCACAGGATTGGGGGCCACTTTGGGGGTGCGCGGTATACGCCAGAGCGCGTTATACCGCGATAAATACGGTAAATACCACCAAAAGAAAGTTCTATCTGTCTCAAATAATGATAAAAATGGCATATGGGTACAGTGTTGCATGACTGCGCAATTGTCATTCAAAGTGTGACAGCGCTGAAAGCTGAAAATTAACCTGGGCAGGAAGGGGGTGAAAGTGCCTGGTATTGAAGTGGTTAAGAATATATTAAATGATGTATTATGATTATAAATTTATGCTTATATGTGTTTTTTTTTTTATATCTGTTCAGCTTGAAACATGATGGGAAAAAAATGTGTGTCCAATAACCTCCCGATTGACTCGGCTGCCCATAGGCAGGAGCCTATCTAGCCTAATGGTAGATCTGGCACTGAATAAACATATTTTAGGTTTATCTTTCATTTTTGTCATCTTTTAGCTGGATTCAGGTAGGGGCGCGCATCTTTGCGGCGGCGTATTTACACTACGCGGCCGTAAGTCAGAGAGGCAAGTGCTGTAGTGCTGTACTAAGTTACGGCGGTGTAGCGTGAATAGGCCGGCGTAAGCGCGCCTAATTCAAATGAGGATGAGGGGGCGTGTTTTATGCATATTAACTGTGACCCAACGTGATTGGCGTTTTTTTTACGAACGGCGCATGCGCCGTCCGTGTACATATCCCAGTGTGCATTGGGGCAAAGTACGCCGCAAGGACGTATTGGTTTCGACGTGAACGTAAATTACGTCCAGCCCTATTCACGGGCGACTTACGCAAACGACGTAAAATTTTCTAATTTTGACGCGGGAACGACGGCCATACTTAACATTGGCTACGCCACCTAGGGGGCATCTTTATCTTTAGGCGGCGTATCTCTTACGGAAACGGCGTATCTTTACTGCGACGGGCGCACGTACGTTCGTGAATAGGCGTATCTAGTCATTTACATATTCTACATATTCTACGCCGAACTCAACGGAAGCGCCACCTAGCGGCCAGCCTAAATATTGCACCCTAAGATACGACGGCGCAGGCCGTCGTATCTTAGCTAGGTTTAAGTGTATCTCAGTTTGAGAATACACTTAAACTTAGGACGGTGCAGATTCCGAGTTACGTCGGCGTATCTACTGATACGCCGGCCTAACTCTCTCTGAATCCACCTATTTGTCACCTTTCCAGCCCTCTCAAAGCCTTTGCGAAACCAGCACACGATCGTGGGGTTCCATCAGTGAAGACATGCAACCAGTGGCACAAGATCCGTAACTCAGTTCGTAGGAAATATAACGAAAATAAACTCTAATTACAATCAAAGGCCGGCTGTTCCCAATGAAAAGATATGCCAGCTCCATCGACATCACCGTTCCAAAACTGTAAATTCAAATCATATTCCGGCGCACATAATGCACCACGCGCCCCCCGCCCCGCGCTGACGTCTACGATAAATAACTCAGCGCGCTGTTTACGCTGATCAGAAACAGAGGCGGAAAAGCGACCGCCATCTGATAACGAGGATGAAGTCACAGTCCCGATGTATTATCTTATTTCCATTTGGGTTTTTGAAGGATTTCTTGAGCTCGTGATTCTCGCCGCCCCGGGGAGTTCATGTGTCTGAAAAAAAAAAAAAAAAAAAAAAAAGCTCAGCTCTCTGCGCGGCAAAGCTGCTCGCCGGTCTGGGTTTGATTACTCGAGCTCGGCAGACTGGTAGAGGGGAAAAGTGCAGCCTCGTTGGGTCACCGTGTGTAACTTGAGAGCGCTGGAACTTTGTGAAGTTTTATGGGAACGAGAAGGAAATTTTATCCAGTTCAAAAGATGGATTTAACGTTGCATCATGTGAAAACAATTGAGGGACCTTAATCCCCGGCTCTCGTTTTTTAATAACTGGCCTCGCCATCTATCACAGGCTAAAAAAAAAAAAGTGAATTTAATTTGGCTGATTGGAAACGCAATTATTTTGACAATGCCCCCACTTTAAGGGGATAATATTTTTTTGGCATTCGAAGTGGGTAGGCTTATTTTACGGAATTTACATCATGAAATAGTGCCCAGGTAATGCTATTAAAGGGGCAGAAAACTAAAGGCAACGTGTTCTTCTTGGTGCCAACATGGCAGGATAGATGGATTTGTGCTGGGAAAATTATGGTAAATATTTGATACAATTTTCCATTTTCCTGGTGCCAACATAGCAGCATACTACCACATGAATTCTGCCATGGATTGGCTCCAAGATAGGGAATTACGGTAAGTATTTGATACAACTTTCTGTTACATGTTTCTGCTTCAATGGTTTGGCCCCAGCAAAGGAAAATGATTGTAAAATTACGGGAAAATTATGGTAAGTATTTGATACAATTTTACATTTTCCTTGTGCCAACATAGCAGCATACTACTACATGAATTCTGCCATGGATTGTCTCCAAGATAGGAAATTACAGTAAGAATTTGATACAATTTTACATTTTCCTGGTGCCAACATGGCAGCATAAGGAAGATTATTGTAAAATTACGGGAACATTATGGTAAGTATTCAATACCATTTTCTGTTACAAGTTTCTGCTGCCATGGTTTGGCCCCAGCAAAGAAACATTTTTGTAAAATTACGAGAAAAAATATGGTAAGTATTTGATACAATTTTACGTTTTTCTTGTGCCAACATAGCAGCATACTACCACATGAATTCTGCCATGGATTGTCTCCAAGATAAGCAATTACGGTAAGTATTTGATACAATTTTCTGTTACAAGTTTTTTACTAATACGGCTACAATCACGTCAAGTTTTTGCTCCAATGGTTTGGCCCCAGCAAAGGAAAATTATTGTAACGGGAAAATTATGGTAATTATTTGATACCATTTTCTGTTACAAGTTTCTGTTGCCATGGTTTGGCCCCAGCAAAGAAAAATGATTGTAAAATTACGGGAAAAATATGATAAGTATTTGAACAAATTTCACATTTTCCTTGTGCCAACATAACAGCATACTACCACACAAATTCTGCCATGGATTGTTTACAAGATAGGAAATTATGGTAAGTATTTGATACAATTTTCTGTTACAAGTTTCTGCTTCCATGGTTTGGCCCAGCAAAGAAAAATTATTGTAAAAATACGGGAAAATTATGGTAAGTATTTGATAAAATTTTTAATTTTCCTTGCGTTAACATAGTAGCATACTACCACATGAATTCTGCCATGGATGGGCTCCAAGATAGGGAATTACGGTAAGTATTTGATACAACTTTCTGTTACAAGTTTTTGCTGCAATGGTTTGGCCCCAGCAAAGGAAAATTATTGTAAAATTACGGGAAAATTATGGTAAGTATTTAATACAATTTTACATTTGCCTTGCGCCAACATAGCAGCATACTACGACACGAATTCTGCCATGGATTGTCTCCAAGATAGGGAATTACGGTAAGTATTTGATACAATTTTCTGTTACAAGTTTTTGCATCACGGACAGTACTCGATTTTCTCTATCACAATTGCACTAATACGGCTACAATCACGCCAAGTTTTTGCTCCAATGGTTTGGCCCCAGCAAAGGAAAATTATTGTAAAATTACGGGAAAATTATGGTAAGTATTTGATACCATTTTTCTGTTACATGTTTCTGCTTCCATGGTTTGGCCCAGCAAAGGAAAATTATTGTAAAATTACGGGAAAATTATGGTAAGTATTTGATAAAATTTTAAATTTTCCTTGCGTCAACATAGCAGCATACTACCACATGAATTCTGCCATGGATTGGCTCCAAGATAGGGAATTACGGTAAGTATTTGATACAATTTTCTGTTACATGTTTCTGCTTCCATGGTTTGGCCCCAGCAAAGGAAAATTATTGTAAAATTATGGGAAAATGATGGTAAGTATTCGATACCATTTTCTGTTACAAGTTTCTGCTGCCATGGTTTGGCCCCAGCAAAGAAACATTTTTTGTAAAATTACGGGAAAAAATATGGTAAGTATTTGATACAATTTTACATTGTTCTTGTGCCAACATAGCAGCATACTACTCCATGAATTCTGCCATGGATTGTCTCCAAGATAGGGAATTACGGTAAGTATTTGATACAATTTTCTGTTACAAGTTTTTGCTGCAATGGTTTGGCCCCAGCAAAGGAAAATTATTGTAAAATTACAGGAAAATTATGGTAAGTATTTGATACAATTTTACATTTTCCTTGCGCCAACATAGCAGCATACTACTACATGAATTCTGCCATGGATTGTCTCCAAGATAGGAAATTACAGTAAGTATTTGATACAATTTTCTGTTACAAGTTTTTGCATCACGGACAGTACTCAATTTTCTCTATCACAATTGCACTAATACGGCTACAATCACGCCAAGTTTTTGCTCCAATGGTTTGACCCCAGCAAATGAAAATTATTGTAAAATTACGGGAAAATTATGGTAAGTATTTGATACAATTTTCTGTTACATGTTTCTGCTTCCATTGTTTGGCCCAGCAAAGGAAAATTATTGTAAAATTACGGGAAAATTATGGTAAGTATTTGATAAATTTTTAAATTTTCCTTGCGTCAACATAGCAGCATACTACCACATGAATTCTGCCATGGATTGTCTCCAAGATAGGAAATTATGGTAAGTATTTGATACAATTTTCTGTTACAAGTCTTTGCTCCAATGGTTTGGCCCCAGCAAAGGGAAATTATTGTAAAATTACAGGAAAATTATGGTAAGTATTTGATACAATTTTCTGTTACAAGTTTCTGCTGCCATGGTTTGGCCCCAGCAAAGGAAAATTATTGTAAAATTACAGGGAAATTATGGTAAGTATTTGATACAATTTAACATTTTCCTGGCGCTAACATAGCAGCATACTACACCACATGAATGCTGCCAAGGATTGACCACAGGAATGGAAAATGACGGTAAGCATTTGATAAAACTTTCTGTTACATGTTTCTGCTTCCATGGTTTGGCTCCAGGAAAGAAACCTTTTTGTAAAATTACAGGAAAAATATGATAAGTATTTGATACAATTTTAAATTTTCCTGGTGCCAACATAGCAGCATACTACACCACATGAATTCTGCCATGGATTGGCTCCAAGATAGGGAATTACGGTAAGTATTTGATACAATTTTCTGTTACAATTCTATGCTCCAATGGTTTGGCCCCAGCAAAGGAAAATTATTGTAAAATTACAGTAAAATTATGGTAAGTATTTGATACAATTTAACATTTTCCTGGCGCTAACATAGCAGCATACTACCACATGAATGCTGCCAAGGATTGACCCCAGGAATGGAAAATTACGGTAAGCATTTGATACAACTTTCTGTTACATGTTTCTGCTTCCATGGTTTGGCTCCAGGAAAGGAAAATTATTGTAAAATTAAAGGAAAATCATGGTAAGTATTTGATACAATTTTACATTTTGCTGGTGCCAACATAGCAGTGCGTATTCTAGCATGGATTGGTGCTATGAAAGGAAAATTATGGTACGTTTTTGATCCAATTTTCAATTTTCCTGGTGCCAACATAGCAGCATACTACCCCATGAATTCTGCCATGGATTGATTCCAAGATAGGAAATTGTGGTAAGTATTTGATACCATTTTCTGTTACAAGTTTCTGCTGCCATGGTTTGGCCCCAGCAAAGAAAAATTATGGTAAAATGATGAGAAAAATATGGTAAGTATTTGATACAATTTGAAATTTTCCTTGTAGCAACATACTACCACATGAATTCTGCCATGGATCGGCTCCAAGATAGGGAATTACGGTAAGGATTTGATACAATTTGATACATTTTTCTGTTACAAGTTTTTGCTGCAATGGTTTGGCCCCAGCAAAGGAAAATTGTTGTAAAATTACGGGAAAATTATGGTAAGTATTTGATACTATTTTACATTTTCCTGGTGCCAACATAGCAGTGCGTATTCTAGCATGGATTGGTGCTAGGAAAGGAAAATTATAGAAAGTATTTGATACCATTTTTCTGGTGCCAACATAGCAGCATACTACACCACATGAATGCTGCCAAGGATTGACCCCAGGAACGGAAAATTATGGTAAGTATTTGATACAACTTTCTGTTAAATGTTTCTGCTGCCATGGTTTGGCTCCAGGAAAGGAAAATTATGGTAAAATTTAAGGAAAGTATTTGATACAATTTTCCGTATTCCTGGTGCCAACATAGCAGCAGATTACCACATGAATACTGCCATGGATTGGTGCCAAGAAGGGAAAATTACAGTATTTGATACAATTTTACACTTTCCTGTCGCCAACATAGCATGTATTGTGCCCTGGATTGGTGCCAGTAAAGGAAAATTACGGTAAGTATTTGATACAATTTTCCTGGTACCAACATAGCAGCATACTACCACATGAATGCAGCCATGGATTGACCCCAGGAAAGGAAAATTATTGATTATTTGATACAATTTTCTGTATTCTTGGTGCCAACCTGGCAGCATACTACCACGTAAATTCTGCCATGGATTGGCTACAGAAAAGGAAAATTAAGGTAAGTGTTTGATACAACTTTCTTTTAGTGAGTGAGTGAGTGAGAAACTTGTATAGCGCAACAAATGCAAACTTAATCGCCTCAAGGCATTGTTGTCATTGTTTGGCTCCAGGAAAGAAAAATTATGGTAAAATTACAGGAACATTATGGTAAGTATTTGATACAATTTTCCGTATTCCTGGTGCCAACATAGCAGCATACTACCATATGAAAACTGCCATGGATTGGTGTCGAGAAGGGAAAATTACGATATTTAATAACATTTTACACTTTCCTGGCGCCAACATGGCATGCTAACACATGTATTGTGCCCTGGATTGCTGCCAGTAAAGGAAAATTACAGTAAATATTTGATAACGTTTTCCATTTTCTTGGCACCAACATAGCAGCATACTACCATATGAACGGTACTGTGGGAGGCTGGGTGGCACTGTGGGAGTCTGGGTGGTACTTTGGGAGGTTGGGGGCACTGTGGGTGGTTGTGTGGCACTGTGGGAGGCTGGGTGGTACTGTGGGAGGCGGGGGGCCACTGTGGGAGGCTGGGTGGTACTGTGGGAGGCGGGGGGCCACTGTGGGAGGCTGGGTGGTACTGTGGAAGGCGGGGGGCCACTGTGGGAGGCGGGGGGCCACTGTGGGAGGCTGAAGGTTCTCAGGGGACTTGGGGGCTATGTGAGAGGTTGAGGGGCACTGTGAGCTACTATGGGAAGGTTGAGGTGGCACTGTGGGAGCTGAAAGCTGTGGAAAGGTTAGGGGACCTGCAGCTAGCTTGAGGCTCAGGAGAAGGGATGCCTAGCCTGGCAGCAGGCCATGGCCCATCGTTAAGAACCACTGTTCTACACTATATTACCAAAAGTATTGAGACGCCTGCCTTTACACACACATGAACTTAAACGGCATACCAGTCTTTGTCTATAGGGTTCAATATTGAGTTGGCCCACAGCTTCAACTCATCTGGGAAGACTGTCCACAAGGTTTTGATGGGCACAGTAGCTGCGTTTGATGGCACAGTGGCGGCAATTGATGGGAACGGTGGCGGCAATTGATGGGCACAGTGGCGGCAATTGATGGGCACAGTGGCGGAAATTGAGCACAGTAGCTGCGTTTGACAGGCACAGTGGCTGCAATTGGTGGATTTTTTTTTTCAGTTTGTTTGCGCCCCCCCCAAAAAAAAATGTTGAGCACCAGCCGCCACTGGTGGGAACGGTTGTCACCAGGACAGGAAGATACAGACAAGAATAAAAACCTTGCTGACTCTGCCATAAGTTCCTGTCCTGGCATGGCACACCCAGACCACCTCTTCCTTCAGCCGCCTTGATTCTGCACATCTTCCAGCTGCTGTGGATTAGCAGTTGACAGGAGGGAGGCAAAAGGCATTTTGGAATTTTAAGTCTATTTGCTCTCTTCCACTAATCCGAATCACGGGACACTGGAGATTGTTAGTGTCGTCTGGTAGATGTTTAGCCATCGATTATCGCAGTGATTGTCTGTATTGGAAAAAGTGGAATTCAACCCAAAATATTTATTATATTCAGCACTAACAGGCATGGATATGCTGCACTGACAAGCACTGATATGCTGCACTGATATTCAGCAGTGATATGCTGCACTGACAAGCACTGATATGCTGCACTGATATTCAGCAGTGATATGCTGCACTGATGGGCACTGATATGCTGCACTGACAAGCACTGATATGCTGCACTGATATTCAGCAGTGACAAGCACTGATATGCTGCACTGACAAGCACTGATATGCTGCACTGATGGGCACTGATATGCTGCACTGACAAGCACTGATATGCTGCACTGATGGGCACTGACAAGCACTCATATGCTGCAGTGATGGCCACTGATAGGGACTGATATGCTGCACTGACAAACACTGATATGCTGCACTGATAGGCACTGATATTCAACACTGATGGGGACTGATATGCTGCACTGACGGGCACTGATATGATGCACTGATATGCTGCACCGACGGGCACTGATATGCTGCACTGATAGGAACCGATATGCTGCACTGAAAGGCACTGATATGCTGCACTGACAGGCCACTGATATGCTACAGTAAACAATGATATTCAGCACTGACGGGCATTGATATACTGCACTCATATTCAGCACTGACGGGCACTGATATTCTGCACTGACGGGCACTGACAATCACTCATATGCTGCAGTGATGGCCACTGATATGCTGCACTGACAAGCACTGATATGCTGCACTGATGGCCACTGACAAGCACTCATATGCTGCAGTGATGGCCACTGATATGCTGCACTGATAGGGACTGATATGCTGCACTGACAAACACTGATGTGCTGCACTGATAGGCACTGATATTCAGCACTGGTGGACACTGATATGCTGCACTGACAGGCACTGATATGATGCACTGATATTCAGCACTGATATGCTGCACCGATGGGCACTGATATGCTGCACTGATAGGAAACGATATGCTGCACTGACAGGCACTGATATGTTACAGTAAACAATGATATTCAGCACTGACGGGCATTGATATACTGCACTCATATTCAGCACTGATATTCAGCACTGATGGGCACTGATATGCTGCACGGATATTCAGCACTGATAGGAACTAATATTCAGCACTGATGGGCACTGATATGCTACAGTAAACAATGATATTCTGCACTGATGGGCACTGATATTCAGCACTGACATGCTGCACTAACCACTGATATTCAGCACTGACGGGCACTGATATTCAGCATTGATATGCTACAGTAAACAATGATATTCAGCACTGACGGGCACTGATATTCAGCACTAACCACTGATATTCAGCACTAACCACTGATATTCAGCACTGATGGGCACTGATATTCAGCACTGATATGCTGCACTGACGGACATTTGTCTACATGTGATCAGCTGTGATTGGATGATCACATGGTAAAGAGACTACGTCATCGTCTCCTTCTCGCGATCGGCTGTACCAGAGGGACACAGCGCACCACCAATCACCGATCTGCGCCCCCACAGGTAAACCTGCACGGCAAGAATGGGTGGATGTCATATGACGTCCTCCCAGAACGAGAGCGGTGCTTCCCGGCCGTCACTTCACCAAAATGTAAAGTGACACCAATCCCTTTGTGCGGAACAAGCAGAGAACGCATATGTAAACGGCGTTCAAACCGCACATGTGAGGTATCGCCGCGATTGTTGGAGCGAGAGCAATAATTCTAGCTCTAGACCTCCTCTGTAACTCTAATCAGGTGACCTGCAAAAAAAAATTAAAAGCGTCGCCTATGGAGATTTTTAAGTACCGTAGTTTGTCGCCATTTCGTGAGTGTGCGCAATTTTAAAGTGTGACATGTTGGATATCTATTTACTCGGCATAACTTCATCTTTCACATTATACAAAACAAATGGGTTGATTTTACTGTTTTACTTCCATACCGGGGGTCACTTGCACACCTTCCTGCCCAGACCAATTTTCAGCTGTCAGCGCTGTCGCACTTTGAATGACAATTGCGCGGTCATGCTACACTGCACCCAAACTACATGTGTATCATTTTGTTCCCACAAATACAGCTTTCTTTTGGTGGTATTTGATCACCTCTGGGATTTATTTTTTCTGCTAAAAAAAATAAAAAGACCAATTTTTTTTAAAAACAAATGCTTTTTTTTTTTCCCATTACAAAACTTTGCAAATAAGTAAGTTTTCTCCTTCACTGATGGGCACTAATATGCAGCACTGATGGGGCACTGATAGGCGAAACGGATGGGCACAGATAGGCGGCACGGATGGGCACAGATAGGCGGCACAGATGGGCGGCACGGATGGGCATGGATAGGCGGCACAGATGGGCACGGATAGGCGGCACGGATAGGCAGCATGGATGGCATGGATAGGTGGCACAGATGGGCACTGATAGGTGGCACGGATGGGCACCAATAGTTGGCACGGATGTACTGTATTATATTGTACTTATGGATGCCAATAAGTGCCAAACAATGCCTGCCAATCAGTGATGCCCATTGTGGGCACTGATTGGCATCCCATAATTGGTGTCATTGGGAAGAATTCTGCCCCATCACTGGGAGGAATTCTACCCCATCATTGGTGTCATTGGGAGAAATTCTGCCCCATCACTGGGAGGAATTCTGCCCCATAATTGGTGTCATTGGGAGGAATTCTGCCCCATCACTGGGAGGAATTCTACCCCATCATTGGTGTCATTGGGAGGAATTCTGCCCCATCACTGGTGTCACTGGGAGGAATTCTGCCCCATCACTGGGAGGAATTCTGTCCCATCACTGGTGTCACTGGGAGAAATTCTGCCCCATCACTGGTGTCACTGGGAGAAATTTTGCCCCATCACTGGTGTCACTGGGAGAAATTCTGCCCCATCATTGGTGTCATTGGGAGGAATTCTGCCCCATCATTGGTGTCATTGGGAAGAATTCTGCCCCATCACTGGTGTCATTGGGAAGAATTCTTCCCCATCACTGGTGTCACTGGGAGGAATTCTACCCCATCATTGGTGTCATTGGGAGGAATTCTTCCCCATCATTGGTGTCACTAAGAGAAATTATGTCCCATCACTGGGAGGAATTCTGCCCCATCACTAGGAGGAATTCTTCCCCCATCACTGGTGTCACTGGGAGAAATTCTGCCCCATCACTGGGAGGAATTCTGCCCCATCATTGGTGTCACTGGGAGGAATTCTGCCCCATCACTGGGAGGAATTCTTCCCCCATCACTGGTGTCACTGGGAGAAATTCTGCCCCATCACTGGGAGGAATTCTGCCCCATCATTGGTGTCACTGGGAGGAATTCTGCCCCATCACTGGGAGGAATTCTGCCCCATCATTGGTGTCACTGGGAGAAATTCTGCCCCATCAGTGGGAGGAATACTGCCCCATCATTGGTATCATTTGGAGAAATTATGCCCCATTATTTGTGTCATTGGGAGGAATTCTACCCCATCATTGGTGTCATTGGGAGAAATTCTGCCCCATCATTGGTGTCATTGGGAGGAATTCTGCCCCATCATTGGTGTCACTGGGAGGAATTCTGCCCCATCATTGGTGTCACTGGGAGAAATTCTGCCCCATCAGTGGGAGGAATACTGCCCCATCATTGGTATCATTTGGAGAAATTATGCCCCATTATTTGTGTCATTGGGAGGAATTCTACCCCATCATTGGTGTCATTGGAAGGAATTCTGCCCTTCATTGGTGTCATTGGGAGGAATTCTGCCCCATAATTGGTGTCACTGGGAATAATTCTGCCCCATCACTGGTGTCATTGGAAGGAATATAACATTTCACCCAACATTTCTGTAATGCCGAATTAAATGGAATTAACATGCAAACGTCAAGGTGTGAGGACCCCCGACCTCTGACCTTGTATGAGAATCAGAGCCCTATAATTGGTGTCATTGGGAGGAAATCTGCCCATCATTGGCGTCATTGGGAGGAATTCTGCCCTTCATTGGTGCCAATGAATAAAAAAGCACCCCAAGGGCCGGATAAACTCAAGCAAAGGGCCACATCTGGCCCCCGGGCTGCAGTTTGGAGACCCCTGTTCTAGACCATTAAAAATTTCATTTTTTACATCCCGAAAAACGGTGGTGTGTGTACGCGGCATTAGAAATGGCCGGATGGGAAGGGGTTAATCAGATTGTATGTTGTATGGTGAAAAGCCTCACCGTCCAGCATCTACGGAGGAGCAGAATCTCCCTTCTGGGGGGGGGGGGTGCGCCCCTTTATACGGCCAGTTTAGATGTAAATGGTCCCTAGCAGAGCGCATGCCGAGCACAGAGTACACAGCACGGCCCCGAGTGTTTGCCGGCCATGCTTGGTCAGGTGAGCACACAATCTAATGTTTGTTGGATGTCGGTAAATATCACACAGTGCGAAGAATCTCCATGTTTGTGGAGTTCCCTCCCTTCCAGCACCCAACATTTCTGTAATGCCGAATTAAATGGAATTAACATGCAAACGTCAAGGTGTGAGGACCCCCGACCTCTGACCTTGTATGAGAATCAGAGCGGGGGAGGGATGGCGGACTGGAGACCGAGGATCCGTCCAGAGAAGATACAGAGTGACGCCATCCATACCGGGGACTATTACCCCCCCTTCCAGCCAAGGATACAGAGTGACGCCATCCATACCGGGGACTTTTACCCCCCCCTTCCAGCCCAGGACAATGTTCAGCTTTCAGCGCTATCACACTTTGAATGACAATTGCGCGGTCATGCAACGCTGTACACAAATGGAATTTTTATCATTTCTTTTTACACAAATAGAGCTTTCTTTGGGTGATATTTAATCATTACCGGGCTTTTTATTTTTTGCTAAATAAATGGAGGGGAAAAAAAAGACAGAAAAAAAAAACTGTTTTTCTTTGTTTTCGTTATAATATTTTGCAAATAAATACCGTATTTATCGGCGTATACCGCGCACTTTTTTGCCCTGAAAATCAGGGCAAAATCGTGGGTGCGCGATATACGCCGATACCCGCGCCGAGTTTGAATACTGCGCCGGCATAGACCGAGCGCAGTACCCTCGTGTATAGTCGGGCAGGCTCGGCTCCTCTCGCGCTCAAGTCCTGGACGTACAGGACGTGAGCGCGAGAGTAGCCAAGCCTGCCCGACTATACACGAGGGTACTGCGTCGGCATATACCGAGCGCAGTATTCATACCTGGCACGGGAAAGCAGGGATCGAGCAGGGAGGACGCCGGACCCGACGAAGAGGACACCCGAAGCCGCAGACGGACCCGTCAAGGCCGCCGATGGACTGCGCGCAAGACACCAAAACTGTAAGTACAAAAATCTTTTTTCCATAGGAATTATCGGGTCCACTTTAGGGGTGCGCGCTATACGCCGGAGCGTGCAATACCCCGATAAATACGGTAATCGTTCTTTATAAAAAATTTAGGCCAAACTGTATTCTGTTGCATTTCTTTTGGTGAAAATAACCCAAATTAGTGTATATTATTTAGTCTGTAGGAAAGTTATAGAATCCACAAACTAAGGTACAGTATATACACTATTTTGTTAAAAGTATTGGGACACCTGCCTTTCCATGCAGTAAACTTAAGGCTCGTACACACGGTCGGACATCCAACAAAATTTCCCTTGGATTTTTGACTTAATTGATTTGTCCGATCACACCCATAGCATACACACACTCGGACTTTTTCCTCAACCAACACGAACGTAGTGACGTTTTAACGTACGGCCACGCGATTCAAAGAGGAAGTTCAAGTTTCGTACGTCCCGCGTTGCGTTCCATCAGCTACTATATAGTTAGTTTACGTTTCGTGTGAGTGCTTTCCCGATTTCCATTTTCGTGCCTTTTTGCTCGTTACTTTGCGTGCGTTCGCTCGATAACGAGATGTTGCGGAATCCAGCGAGAGAACGGGCTATTTATGGTCTTGGAGTTCTGGCTATTGCTCAAGCCCGGACCAGGACCAGGAAGAGGAGGACTGTTTGGACCAAAAATTGGTTGCTTCATCGGGACCAATTTTCACATATGGCATTGCTGAGGGAGCTGCAGGAAAATAATCCGAATGATTTTCGGAACTATCTTCGGATGTCCGATGCCTGCTTCCAGCGTCTTCTAAACTTGCTGTCCCCATATATTAGCAAGAAGGACACCTGTATGAGGCCTGCTATTCCTGCAGAGCAACGGCTCATAGCCACTTTGCGATATTTGGCGACAGGGAGAAATCTACAGGACATAAAGTTTACTACTGGGATCTCTCCCCAGGCTCTGGGACACATAATTCCGGACACTTGCTGTGCCATTATTCAAGTCCTGCAGAAGGACTATATTCGGGTAAGTTTTTTTCTTTGTTTTCACATTTGATACACTTCATGATTTCTCCAAAATATTTTATTAGTACTTTGTCTTATTTGTATATATTATGTTATTGTCTACCCTCTGGTGTGACAGTCACAAAACCCCAAGTCGGTTGCAACCTGATCCTTCATTGGTTCACCATATTGGTCCCATGGCAAAGGAGAGAGTTCTTACCACTTGCCAAGCTTTAAGCATTTAACATTATCTACACAAAATGTATTTAATCTGCCACCAGAGGGAGTCATGAAGCATATTATTTGCTCTGCTTCTTAATTGTTATTCCACAAATGTTTTGATATATTTTAGTGTTCTCTTGCCCCTATAATGTATGTTTTCAAAATGCTGATAATATTTTCTGCTCAAGTCTTAACTAATTTTTCTTTGCTTCACTCCACAGTTTCCTTCAAACCGTGAGGAATGGCAGGATGTTGCAGCCCAGTTTGCCAATCAGTGGAATTTTCCCAACTGTGGGGGTGCCATTGATGGCAAACATGTCCGAATTGTTCCTCCACCGGCCTCAGGCTCTTTTTTTTATAATTATAAGGGCTTTAACAGCATAGTTCTGCTTGCTATTGTTTCAGCAAATTATGAGTTTTTATATGTTGATGTCGGTATGAATGGTCGTCATTCTGATGGAGGTGTCATGGCTCATACCGAATTTTATCAGCGTCTTACGTCTGGCACCTTACATTTGCCACCTGCGCAGGACAACGTGGAGGGCCTCAACTTTGTATTTGTGGCAGATGAGGCGTTTGCTCTTGGGGAACATCTTTTGAAGCCCTTTCCAATGAGGAACCTCACTCGTGAGCAACGGATATATAACTACAGACTATCTCGTGCCAGAAGGGTGGTTGAAAACGCCTTTGGCATTTTGTCATGTCGTTTTAGGCTTTTTCTGACTGCCATTCACTTGGCGGAATACAAACTAAATCATGTTGTTTTGTGCTGCTGCATCCTCCATAATTTTCTACGGAGGAATGCTGCTAACTACATAGGTTCCGGGCATACTGATGACCCCTCAGGTGGACGTCCAGCTGAAGATGCAGTGATGCCAGCCCTGCAACAAACTCGACCTGCTGTCTCCTCCCAGAATGCCCGTCTGGTGCGGGAGCAATATATGGAGTATTTTGTGGGTAGAGGGGCAGTGCCTTGGCAGCAAGATGTCCTTTAGTTTTTTGTGAACCTTTAGGATGTTCCTTTTGAAAACATTAAATTTGTTTACAAGATGCTGTTATGTTTGTTTATTACTATTATTTTACTGATTAATGAAATGTTGCTGTGATTACCATTAAATATTTTAGAACAACCAAATGTTTAATTAGCCTTTCTAAAGTTACAAACAGCTATGTGTATTATTATTATGCCTTTTTGTTTCTGATACACACCTTTTCCATATGCAAATATACTGGTAGTAGTGATCAGATAAATAATAATCCACAAAATGTTTCAAAAAATATATTTGTTCAATCCTGCACAATCCAATGTCACTTTTTGGCAGTTTACAAAATCAAAAAACATTGTTAGTTCAGGAATAACACAATTGTGTATTATTTGGGTAAAATGCTAAACATGCATCTTTTCAAACTCAGCCCTAGACATAGCAAACTTTTTTACATCAAAATTTTTCCTTTTTCAGCTTTCTTCACGCAACAAATAAAAAATTAGCAATGTAAATGTCTGTCCAGATGCACTTTTGTTCATTCTGTGTTCCATTTTTGGGTGTGGCAAAAATGCATGCACAGTGGTCTCCATGCGCCCCGTGGGTTGTGGTTGGCTGTAGCTCACAACATGTAGTTAGCCTTATCACCGGAAACGGACTACCATGTTGTGAGCTAGAGCCAACCGGAACCATAATGGAGTGCATGTCAAACCCTGTGCCTGCATCTTTGTCGCATACAAAAATGCACACCAAAATGAATGGAACTGCGTCTGATGTGAACTGACCCTTAGCACAGTCTTTACCAACTCTCATTCTCCTGGTGCAATCCCAGGGTCAGAATGACAAGTTTTTCCACTTTTGGCCTCGATACATTGGGCATTTCTATATGTGCATTTTTGTATGATTTTAAGGTCAAGCCCTTAAAATATAACAAAATGACATTTGTAGGCACCAGGAGAAGAAGAGTGGATAAACACTCAGCTGAGACCCTGAAATCACACATAAAGATAGTCATTTTGTGGTAATGACCTACCATTAACACTTTTTTTTGGAGAAAAAACTCAGATTTTCCAAAATGTGCGTAGTGCAAATAGAATTAGTGCAAATTCTTTCATTTATCACAAACTGAGCATGTGCAAACAAGGCTAATTACAAATATTTCCATGATAAAACCTTGAACACGAGGGAACATTTGTAATTATAAAACAACGATAGAAAAAAACTAAAATTTTGCTAACAGGTCGTAATAATCCCGGATTCGTCTCTGAACACCAGTGGCAGCCTCCTTGAGATTTTCCAGCTCTGTCATTGCCTGCAGCATATCAGCACTGATCCGACCAATAGTGCATCCTGGTAGTTGGTGGCCTTGGAAAAAGACAAAAATTTAGTATGTGTTTGATGGTGAAGTGACTGAGGCAATCCCAAAATAAACCAAAATGTTACAATGGGGTCTATTTTCTTGAAATACTTACCTAAACCTAGACACTCAATTAGTCCTAACAACCTTTTTCATCTTCATAATACACCTACACTACTAGTGAATGTACACACTACAGATAATACTCTGTAAATCTTGGGCCAGGTGCATATCCATGTGTCTTCAAATGCATCTACCTAAACACCACTGCCACCTCTCCCTTCTACATGCTCAAATTTTGAATACACTCAATAATTTGCTATTGTGGTGTAGGCGTGTGTGGTGTGGACCTAGAAAAAAAAAACAGGTGTTGATTTTGCAAGGCACATGTTCCAAAAACTTACTGGGGCAAACAACAACCTCCGAAGGCTCATCTTGCATTTCTTGCACTCCTTCACCCTCAGCATATCTGGTGTCTGGGGATGTGCTGTCGACTGGTGGCTCTTTGCTGGGTCCGGCACTATCCTCCAAATCCTGCAAAGGTTGGTGTTGAGCACACTCACAATCCTCTAAAATGAAAGAATAAATCATCTATGAATCGTTGCCAAAATTACATTATATTAACATAATCACATGTGCTGCTTTTAAAGTCCACCAACCTTGCCCTGGTGAACCAGTTTGCGCCACACTAGTGTACTACACTATGCATTATTACAATAAACGCTATGCTAGGGAACAGGAGTATGATGTCATATAAAATCTATGAAGACATGTCTATATCTAGGCCACATTAAACAACTCAGGCAGATGGCACCCATCACTCTTGTTTGCTATGGCAATATGGTTTATATGATGTGAAATCTAGCAGGCGTGACTCTGTGTGACTCTGATCCCCAGGGACTCTCCTCTACCCATCTCTACCCTGTAAATGCGTCATTAATGGTCAGTGATGAGCCACGCATCTAACATAAAGTGTAATGTACCCCTTAAGTTGAGTCCTGACACCATGGCGTTTGTCCTATCTCTAAACACCCCTGTCACTGGCAAAAGCACATAAGCATTTTTATTAACTTACGTTTTGGGGCAGATTTGGGGCCTGTTGTCTCCCCTGTTCTCTCCCCTGTTGGAGCCCGGCCAAGGGAAGCCTCCCTTTGTCCCCTGTGGTGTCTTTCTCTGTGCCTTTGTCCTGTTGAAAAAATTAGAATACAGTATATTAAGGATTTGCCAAAAGTAGCCAAGACATAATAAAAACTTTACAATTTTAATGAACTGCTTTTAAACTTCCATTAACTTCTTCTGTAGGCCCCACCAGAAAACTAAATCATTAAATTTCATCCATCTATAATGTACAGACAAATAATTCTCAAATTACATTTACTTACTTCTTTTGATAATGGTGCGGTGAATGGCTTCTAAATTTTCTTGCTCTCTGTGCTTCAAATCTGACCATCGTTTGCGGATTTGGTCTTTCGTTCGTTGGATACCATAATCTCCTTCCAATACCGCGAGGACCTTCTCCAGAACCCAGTCTTTATGGCTGTTGGGCCTATCATAATTTTCAAGTTTACAATCGTAATCGTACTTCTCAAAGATGCGAACCATCTCCACCATCTCCCCCTTGCTCATGGGGGTGGCCTTGTGTTTTCTATAAACGCCTCCACTGCGGGGCCTATTCGTTTTCGTGGGTTCCGCCATCACATTCTCCCTCACACATCCCAGAATGTCGCATGAAGAAAAAGGATTGTGGTCCCGCCCCAGCGTCATGACGCACGTAGAGCGAAGCTTCACGCATGCGTAGGCTATATAAATCAAGAACGAGCGCTCGATGTCACGGACGCATGCACGAACCTAACGGAACGACTCTACGTGCAGCCGAAGGTCTACGCGGAACGAAGGTAGGTGAATACATTGGGACACTAGTGGTTACTGCATGATTTAGCTTAGAGCAAACAGAGATTGTATAAGCAGGTTAGGAAGTTACAGCAAGCACTTATTGGTCGTATTGTATCCTTTATTGCAGATATCTCATCCAAATAATGCCGAAAGCAAAGGGTGGAAAGCTTAATTCCAAAGCATTCATCACTGCTTTTATTGATCTCTATAGATCACACACATGTCTGTGGCAGGTCACCAATAAAGACTACTCCAATAAAAATAAAAGGCAGGCAGCAATTGATGAACTGGTGGCAGAAGCAAAGACTGTGTACCCCAGGGCCAACGAGACCCAAATAAAAGCAAAAATTGGGGGCCTGAGGAGCACTTTTAAGAGGGAGCTCAAGAAGATTGAGTGTTCAAAAAGATCGGGAGCGGCAGCAGATGATGTTTATGTGCCCAAGCTATGGTACTTCAGCAGCCTGATGTTTTTAAAGGACCAAACAGAGCCAAGAAAACATCTGTCCACACTTGCATCCGCATCAGCAGAGGCCACAGATACTGAGGCTGAACCAACTCAGGATGAGGAGGAGGAGGAGGAGGAGGAGGAGGAGCTCAGCTTGACACAGGTATAGTATTCCTGAAAATATGTGCATTCAGATATACTATGATCAGTGGCGTTGCTAGGGGGGTGACATGACCAGAGGTGTAGGGTGCTGGGTAATGTAAAGGGGTCCAGACGTGCAGTTGTGGAGAGGGGTACACAGTAGTAACAAAATGATATTGAAGGATGCAGAGGTATGCAGGGGGCACAGTGGGGTGTTTGTACATTTTAACGTGTGGGGGGGGGGGGGGCCAGATATTGGATCTGCCCCGGGTGCAAAATGCTCTAGGTACGCCCCTGACTATGATGTTAATGTGTTGTTATGATGGCAAGAAAATAAAATGATGCTCCTTTTTCAGACACAGGACGTTGCCAGCCAAGAAGAGGCTGGGCCCAGCAGACAGTCCACACAATGTAGAATCCCTACACTGAACCCTCCTAGGAAAAGGGCCAAGAAGAGGCAACATCTGGATGATGCCACGGCTGATTTTCTAAGTAGGGCCACATCGGTCATCACCACAGCACCCGATAGTGCAGAAGGGTTTGGCTGTTTTATAGCAAACAAACTACGGGAGATTGATGCCGATCAAAGGGAGCTATGTGAGGGGATCATGGTCCAGCTCCTTAGCAAGGCCAGGAAACGGGAGCTAACCCCTATTTCACATGTCTGTGATATAGATCACACACCTCCAGCCAATGTACAACAGGCCTACCAACAACAGACAAGCTTCCAAGCACACCCAGCCTACCCACACCAGCCAACCTACCCACACCAGCCTGCCTACCCACACCAGCCAACCTACCCACCCCAGCCAACCTACCCACACCAGCCAACCTACCCACCCCAGCAAGCCGAGCCACACCAGCCAAACTACCCACCCCAGCCAACCTACCCACCCCAGCAAGCCCACCCACCCCAGCAAGCCGAGCCACACCAGCCAACCTACCCACCCCAGCAATCCCACCCACCCCAGCAAGCCGAGCCACACCAGCCAAACTACCCACCCCAGCCAACCTACCCACCCCAGCAAGCCCACCCACCCCAGCAAGCCGAGCCACACCAGCCAAACTACCCACCCCAGCCAACCTACCCACCCCAGCAAGCCCACCCACCCCAGCAAGCCAACCCACCCCAGCAAGCCAACCCACCACAGCAGCATGGGGGTCAGTGGCCAACTCAGAGCCCCGATTTTAGGGGATACTAATTTATCTTTAAATATCTATGATTTTGAACATATTTTTGCTATTATTTGTAGTTGAGTATGTTTTGTTTGGTTTGGCTTAAGAAAAAATGCTCGAATTATGGCATAAAATCTTTATTTTTTAGATATTATTGTTTTTGGTATTGTGGTGTGAGTGTTAAAAATTATAACGCTTCAGCTGATGAGGTGTGAAGTGTGGAGAGTGTTGGCCAGTTTGGTATGCTGAAATATCAGCCTGTTGAAGTACCACAGCCTGGGCACAAATATGTCTGCTGCTGCTGCTCCCCATCTTTTGGAGACCACAATCTTCTTGGGCTCCTTATATTTTAGTTAATGCTTAGGTCCCCAAGTTTGGAGATTATAACCTAATTTATGTATGCCCTGGGGTACAGAGGCTTTGCCAACTCAACCAGTTCTTCAATTGCTGCCTTCCTGTTGTTTTGTATTTGGATCTGTTATTATTTTTCCCATTTTTTGCTAAATAAAATGATGATGCTAAAAACTTGTGGATTATGTGTGGAAAGTCAAATGTAAGTTTGTGAGTAGGCAGGCCCTTTGCTAAAATTGAAGGGACATAAATAGGGTAGTTATTACTTTGCCCAGCATAAAGAATTGGGGATATTTATTGGTTTTGCATTTCAAATAAATAAGAAAAAAAAGGCTGGATTCATATCCAGAAAATACACTAATCCAAAGTAAATACATTTGTTTTTAATCCGTCCGTATCACCAGTTGAGCAGATGTACATATTAGGACATTCTAAAGAAAAATAGAATATGCGCTGCTATTTGAGATTTCGAAACTTGCCGCGTGACGAATGAGCATTTTCAAATACGAACGCTAGTTTTACTAGACAGCTGGCTTCCGGGTGCTCTTTATTTCGGGGCATGCGCATTTAGCTTTTTTTGAAAAATCCGA
Organism: Rana temporaria; assembly: GCF_905171775.1. Classification (NCBI taxonomy): domain Eukaryota; kingdom Metazoa; phylum Chordata; class Amphibia; order Anura; family Ranidae; genus Rana; species Rana temporaria. The sequence continues at coordinate 198,167,610 of NC_053495.1, forward strand.
TGGTTTTCTGTACACACGGTCGCACTTTGCACAATCGGACTTTTCAGAACAGAAAGTTGGTCCGTTCACAGACCCAACTTTTTGTCCGATTGAAGCCTAAAAAGTTGGTCCGATGGAACGTACACACGGTCGGAGAAATTAGAAAAGTGCCGGATTTTGAAGTTGGTTGGCCGAAAATCCGACCGTGTGTACGGGGCTTAAAATCTAAAACGAAATTCAACAGTACATTTTAGTCGACTAAAATCCAAGTGAAAGGGGTTGTAAATGTACAATTTATTTTTTCCCCTAAATATCTTCCTTTCCCTTAGTGCAGTCCTCCTCCACTTACCTCATCCTTCCATTTTGCTTTTAAATGTCTCTATTTCTTCTGAGAAATCCTCACTTCCTGTTCTTCTGTCTGTAACTCCACACAGTAATGCGAGGCTTTCTTCCTGGTGTGGAGTGTCGTGCTTGCCCCCTCCCTTGGACTACAGGAGAGTCAGGACGCTCTCTACGTTGCAGATAGAGAAAGGAGCTGTGTGTTAGTGGGCGTCCTGACTCTCCTGTAGCCCAAGGGAGGGGGCGAGCACGACACTCCACACCAGGGAGAAAGTCTCGCATTACTGTGTGGAGTTACAGACAGAAGAACAGGAAGTGAGGATTTCTCAGAAGAAATAAGGACATTTAAAAGCAAAATGGAAGGATGAGGTAAGTGAAGGAGGACTGCACTAAGGTAAAGGAAGATATTTAGGGAAAGAAAATTATTATTGCCAAACATTATATACTCCTGGTGTAAAAATCTAAGATGTTATTATTTCTGGTTTGAATATGCGCTACAGACACAGATAAGCCTTTGTGATATAAATTCAATTTAGTTCTAGTCTATTAGGCAGATTCAGAGAGACTTAGGCTGGCGTATCAGTAGATACGCCAGCCTAAGTCAGAATTTACATTGTCGCTAATTTAAGCGTATTCTGGTAACCAGATATGCTTAAATTAGGCTCAGATACGAGCGGCGTAAGTGTCTTACACCCTCGTATCCTAAAGTGTAATTTTTAGGCTGGCCGCTAGGTGGCACTTCCATTGCGGTCAGCGTAGAATATGTAAATCAGTAGATACGCCTATTCGCGAACGTACGCCCGGCCGACGCAGTACAGATACGCCGTTTACGTAACGCATTAGCGGCCTAAAGTTATTCCATCAAATAGATGGAATAGTAATGTTAAGTATGGCCGCCGTTCCCGCGTCGAAATTCGAAAATTTTACGTCGTTTGCGTAAGTCGTCCGTGAATAGGGATTTACGTAGTTTACGTCCACGACTAAATCAATAGGCCCGTGCGGCGGACTTAGCCGCAATGCACACTGGGAAATGTAGGCGCATGCGCAGTTAAAAAAAAAACGTCAATCACGTCGGGTCAAGCCTCATTATCATAAAACACGCCCCCTCAGACAAATTTGAATTAGGCGCCTTTAGGCTACGCCGCCGTAACTTAGCAGGTAAGTACATTGTGAATCATGTACTTGCCTCGCTAACTTACGGCAGCGTAGCTTAAATGCCTTAAGCTACGCCGCCGCAAGTATGCGCTCGCCATCCTGAATCTAGCGAATAGTCTTTTGACTAAAATGCCATTTTAGTTTTAGTCATATTTTAGTTGACTAAAATAGCATTAAATTGAGTGGTATGAAAATTCAAGTGATGAGCGCAAAATGAAACACTAAAAGAGAACTCTTTTAGTGTTTCATTTTGCGCTCATCACTTGAATTTTCATATCCCTATTTTGTTGTTCGCACATATTAGATTTGAGCAGCAATTTGTTTTGTACACCAGTCTTTGATTTAATTCACTGTTGGCCAGCGCTTTAGTTTTAATTTTTATTCCATTACATTTAGTAGACTAAAATATTTTAGTAGACGAAATTAACACTGGTTGGGGCAAAATCTTAGAACTTTGGGCCAACGAGATAAAACAAGACGTGTGATGAGAACGAGGAGCGTTCGGGGAGGAGATTGGCAGAAATGCGTTTCATGGCAGCAGAGGGTTCCAAAACTGCCAAATAGATTGTAAGCTCTGAAGCGTTTTATTTTGCATGCTAACATGTATGCAATAAGGTAGCCTTATGGTGGCCAAACATATCTCGTGTGATCTATAGTCTTTAGTCCCCCCCCCCCCCCCTTCTATAAATATTTAATTTATTTAGTTTGCTAACCTTGGCTTCCTGTCCTGGTGACAAATCACTCACTTCTCTAATTTTTTCCCTAACTGAAAAAAAAGTTAATAAAAGATAACTCAACTTGTACATTTTATATCAAATTAATTTTTTCCATAATATTTTTATTTAAAAAAAAGAAAAAAAAAGTTATTTCTTACTTTTTTCACTTCTATAAATAGTTACTAAGAAAGAAAAGTCTATTCAATAAAGTTTATTAAAGTTATAACTAAACTTGAACATTTTATATAGAATTTGTGTTTTTTATTCATCATATTTTTTTTTTTATAAATAAAAATAAGTTTATTTTTTTTCTACTTCTATAGTTAAAACCAAGAAAGAAAAGTCTAATAAAAAAACGTTTTTTTAAACTAAACATGTGCATTTGATATCCATTTTTTAAATTTGTTTTTTATTCCTTGCATTTTTATTGACCCTCCCCCCTTATATAAATACTACATTTTTTAGTTTGCCAACCTTGGCTTCCTTTCCTGGTGACAACCACTCACTTCCCTTATTTTTTCCCTAGCTGAAAAAAAAGTTAATAAAAAAAAAAAAAAGTTATAACTAAACTTGTACATTTTATATATATTTTTTTTTTTATTCACCATATTTTTATATACATTTTCTTTCCCACTTCTATAATAATAAAGAAGTTTATTAAAGTTATAACTAAAAACTATATATATATAACATTTTGAATTACAATTTTTTTTATAAAAAAAAAATGATATATTTCCACTTCTATAAATAGTTAAAACTAAGACAGAAAAGTCTATTAAAAAAAGTTTATTAAAGTTATAACTAAACTTGTATATTTTATATTGAATTTTTTTTATTATTCATATTTTTATTTTAACAAAATGTATTTTTTCTTTCCTTTTTCCACTTCTATAAATAGTTAAAACTAAGAAAGTCTATTAAAAGTTATAACTAAACATATATATATATATATATATATATATATATATATATATATATATATATATATATATATATATATATATATATATATTTACACATACATACACCCACACACATATATCGAATTACATTTTTTTGTCTTCATCACATTTTTTTTTATAAAAAAAAAAAAAAAGTTTTTTTCCACTTCTAGAAATAGTTAAAACTAAGGGAAAAAAGTCTAATTAAAAAAAGTTTATTAAAGTGAAAAAAACAAAAGTTGCACATTTTATATCAAATTTTACTTCATTCAATACATTTTTATTAAGAAATATATATATATTTTTTTTCTTCTATCGTGATGTGTAAGAAGTATAATTGTACTTGAAAGGTTAGAAATGAGAATGAAATGAGAATGTATTATATTTCTTATACTCAAAATCAAATTGTTTACAGAAGTTCTTACCCTCACCCGCTCTACTAAAGTTGTGTTGGTGTCCCCATCTGGGAGATTTTGCCTCACTTCCTGTCTACCTCTAAGTGACGACACCGATTTGCACGTAAATCAAAACGATCGATTGGATGGGGATTTCCATGCATTGTTGGGGGGGGAGGGGCCGGGGGATTGGATTTTTTTTTATTTGTCTTTTGTATAGGGGGAGGGGGCGGGGGATTGGATTTTTTTTATTGGTCTTTTATGTAATTGTAGTGTCCCCCTTTATATTGTAAAGCGCTGCGTAAACTGTTGGCGCTATATAAAGCCTGTATATAATAATAATTTCACCAGCGCATTCATGAAGCGCGATATTCTCATTTTTTAGAGTCGTCCTTTAAATTCTTTTTTTCCACTTCTTAATAAAAAATAAATAAAAATAAAAAAATCCTGCATCTCTATTAATAGAGGTCTTTCACAGCGACTAATTCCTAATCCTTGAGAAAAAGCTGATATTTGAGTCGGCGTCCCGGGAGCAGCGGCGGAGAGGGCAGATTAGGGCACGCGTTCCACAAGGTGGCCTCTCTCTCCATCGCTAAATAGAACCTTCTTTAATAAGTCTTCAGCCGAGGCCAAAAATTGTACCGAGATTTTTTTTTTATTATTTTCTCTCTCTGGAACATGACATTTGAAATGACTGGGGTCTACGCTCCTACAGTACGGCACTGTTAGATGTGCGTATGATGTCATCAGTCGGGGGATTAGGTTCGCTCCCAGACCTTTCATTACGCTCTGGAGCCCCGCCAAAAGCTTTTTCTTCTGGTGTCTACCGGCCAAAGATTTGGGCAAGTTTTGTGCTCCCTGTAAGAGGATCCAGAAACTGCGCAAACCCAGAAGAGAGACAATTGACAAAAAAACGTATCATCTTAATAATTAATTGGTCGGGGGCAATGTGATTAAACTTTTTTTTTTTTCCGGGTGATGCAAAACCTAAAAAGGGATCAATTTGAAGCTTTGAATGTGGCGCCATCTGGTGTGAGATCAGGATATTGTATTTGTAGTTGGCTTTTGTAATGGAACTGGCAGTGCCAGGGCCGCCATCAGGGGGGTACAGGCAGTACACCTGCAAGGGGCCCGGAGGTCCCCAGATGGCCCTTTTTTTATTTATTTTTTATAAAAAATATATATATATATTTTTTAATATATTTTTAATTTATTTTTTATTAAAGGGACATTTTTTTTTTTTTAGAGGCCCGGAGGCCCCCAGGGCCCCAGATGGCAACCCCCCCTTTTTTTATAAAAAAATAATATATATATTTTTAATATATTTTTATTTTATTTTTTTATTAAAGGGCCATTTTTTTTTTGGAAATCCCCAGGGCCCCGGAAGACAACCCCCTTTTTTTTTTATAAAAAAAATCTTTTTTTTATATATTTTTTTATTATTTTTTTTTTTTTTATATATATATATATATATATATATATATATATATATATATATATATATTTATATATTTTTATAAATGTTTATTTTTTTTTTTATTAAAGGGCCCAGAGGTTTATTTTTTTTTTATTTTTATTAAAGGGCCCAGAGGTGAGAGTTTGTCAGGAAGTGGGGGGACAGGGGGGTTGCCAACCGCCAGTAAATTTACTGAGAGTTTGTAAAAATGTGTGATTTTTTTTACAACTGTCAGTAAAAATCAGGGGCTGATAATTTCATGCTGTGTTGCCTTTTAAAGTTTATTCATGCAAATTACTTTATTATAGGCAGGGCTGGGACAAGGGGTGGGCAGGAGGGATGGATGCCCCTGGCGCAATGGTTTATTGCCAGGGTGGGGGCAGTTTGGCATCTTTGCCCTGGGCGCTTGATGACCTTGTCCTAGCACTGGTTATGGGTATTGTCGGTGTTTCCATATCATGGTTATACTGTTAAAATATTCCCTGTGTTTGTTTTTAATATGAGTTCTGTTCTTACATCAGGGTCCCCAGAGAGCCCCTTCCTTACACCAAGGTCCCCAGAGAGCCCCTTCCTTACACCAAGGTCCCCAGAGAGCCCCTTCCTTACACCAAGGTCCCCAGAGAGCCTCCCCTTACATCAAAGTCCCCAGAGAGCCCCTTCTTTACATCAGGGCCCCCAGAGAGTCCCTGCCTTACATCAGGGTCCCCAGAGAGTCCCTTGCTTACATCAGGGTCCCCAGAGAGTCCCTTGCTTACATCAGGGTCCCCAGAGAGCCTCCCCTTACATTAGGGTCCCCAGAGAGCCTCCCCTTACATTAGGGTCCCCAGAGAGCCTCCCCTTACATTAGGGTCCCCAGAGAGCCTCCCCTTACATTAGGCTCCCTAAAGAGTCCCTTCCTTACATCAGGGTCCCCAGAGAGTCCTTTGCTTACATCAGGGTCCCCAGAGAGCCTCCCCTTACATTAGGCTCCCTAAAGAGCCCCTTGCTTACATCAGGGTCCCCAGAGAGTCCCTTGCTTACATCAGGGTCCCCAGAGAGTCCCTTGCTTACATCAGGGTCCCCAGAGAGTCCCTTGCTTACATCAGGGTCCCCAGAGAGTCCCTTGCTTACATCAGGGTCCCCAGAGAGTCCCTTGCTTACATCAGGGTCCCCAGAGAGGCCCTTGCTTACATCAGGGTCCCCAGAGAGCCTCCCCTTACATTAGGGTCCCCAGAGAGCCTCCCCTTACATTAGGGTCCCCAGAGAGCCTCCCCTTACATTAGGGTCCCCAGAGAGCCTCCCCTTACATTAGGCTCCCTAAAGAGTCCCTTCCTTACATCAGGGTCCCCAGAGAGTCCTTTGCTTACATCAGGGTCCCCAGAGAGCCTCCCCTTACATTAGGCTCCCTAAAGAGTCCCTTGCTTACATCAGGGTCCCCAGAGAGTCCCTTGCTTACATCAGGATCCCCAGAGAGTCCCTTGCTTACATCAGGGTCCCAAGAGAGTCCCTTGCTTACATCAGGGTCCCCAGAAAGTCCCTTGCTTACATCAGGGTCCCCAGAGAGCCCCTTGCTTACATCAGGGTCCCCAGAGAGCCCCTTGCTTACATCAGGGTCCCCAGAGAGCCCCTTGCTTACATCATGGTCCCCAGAGAGCCTCCCCTTACATCAGGGTCCCCAGAGAGTCCCTTCCTTACATCAGGGTCCCCAGAGAGTCCCTTCCTTACATCAGGGTCCCCAGAGAGTCCCTTGCTTACATCAGGGTCCCCAGAGTGCCTCCCCTTACAACTTTTGTTATTCAAGTTCCTTTAGATTTACCTTCAACTATGTAGTGCAAGAGCCTGCCTGATTGCATACAAATAGAAACGGTTTAGGTTTAACCTCATTTTATATAGTTGGAGAATCTAAAAGGGAAAAAAAAAAAAATCTAAAGCTGGCAACCTACAAGGCCTTGGGGGCCTTAATTGCAGCCCCTGAAAACACCAAGGGGCCACACATAATATTCAGAGACTGCAGACATGATTGCTGGAGATTGGAGCTCTGCTTCAATAGACCGTCCGAGACTGGGAACGTGCTATGCAGGATTTAGAGATCACCACATTTGGCCCCCACCACTGGGGTCTGTAAAGTCCCACACAGCCAACACCAATGAGCCGCAGGTGGCCCCCGAGCCACACGTTGGCCTCCAGGAATCTCAAGCATCAGTTTCTAACCTTGTAATGAATATTGATGCACAAGACTGCAAGTATAAAAACAGACACCAAACATGAAATAAAATCCAATAGTCAGTCTGGTTTCCAAATAAATTTACTTTCTTCTGCTTCTATCCCCAGTTCACAGATATTGCTGAATGACGCACTACACTGACAGACAGGACGGGAAGGGGGAGGGGCGGACCAGGTGGACAGGTGAACAAAAATGGATCTTCTCCATTGCTATGAAGCCTCGTCTGCTTATGTGATGACCGTTGGGGCTGTGCGGCCGGTCCTCTCTTCCAGCTTGGACAGTTTAAGTGCTATTGTAACCAGAGGGCCTAACATTACCTGTGAAGGAGAAAAGAACAACAACATTAGAGGTTTCAGTTACATGAAACTTTTTTGTATTTTTTTTATTATGTTGAGTGCTTTAGGGTTAAAAATGTACTCTATATAATATCAGGGCTCAAAATTTCAAGTCCTGAGCTACTAGCCAGGCCTCAAAAAGTTAATGCCAATTCCATACCAGCTTGTGGTTTTGAATTGGGATAACCAACAAGGTCATATAGGCTTGAAGGTCAGGTGCCTACGGACCTTTAGCCATACACTGTATCTATGAAATTATTACTATTTTTTTTTACTATTACTATATTTACCACCAGAAGGCTGTGCAAGAAAGTCAATTCCACCAACTTTTATTGAGTCATTTGACAACATTGCTGTGAATAGGTTAGAAAATGATCATAAATGAAGAAGAACCCCCATAGGTGATTGACCAGAGGAGGGACTCCCATTTTCTGATTCTACAATTCTGTCTGTACAGGATACCCTCTATAGTATGAATGGGATTAGACAGGGCTTTTTTTCTCAGAGAATAGGTGCAGGAACTCCCTCCTTTCGAGTCACCTCTTGTGTCCACCCCATACCCACCTCTGAGCACCATTCTTTGGTTCCATCCCCTACCCACCTCCGAGCACCATTCCTTGGTTCCATCCCCTACCCACCTCCGAGCACCATTCCTTATTTCCATCCCCTGTCGACCTCCGAGCACCATTCCTTGGTTCCATCCCCTACCCACCTCCGAGCACCATTCCTTGGTTCCATCCCCTACCCACCTCCGAGCACCATTCCTTGGTTCCATCCCCTACCCACCTCCGAGCACCATTCCTTGGTTCCATCCCCTACCCACCTCCGAGCACCATTCCTTGGTTCCATCCCCTACCCACCTCCGAGCACCATTCCTTGGTTCCATCCCCTGTCGACCTCCGAGCACCATTCCTTGGTTCCACCCTCTACCCACCTCCTCAGTAATGGATACAGAACCAAGTATCAATTTATGGTGCTAAGTAATTTGTATGTAATTTGTTAATGATAGGAAGTAAAATAGATCCCCTGTAGCCAACAATGGAGCACACCCAGCAACAATAGACTCTGAACAGCTAGCAACAATATACCCCTTCTTCAACAGTTTATGTCTCCCAGCAATGATTGTCTCCCAATAGCATAAGAGTCCCCCAACAATAGATCCTCCACCAGCGACAACTGACCTCCCCAGCAACAATAGACCCTCCAGTACACCTCAGCACCCCTTGCCATTGCATACATTCAGAGCTGGAGGTGCCGGAACTGCGTTCCCCCGCGTTCCTGCTGAAAAAAAGCCCTGGGATTAGATCACTCTTGCTCTGTTCCTTCTTTCTTATCAGAGTAGCCAAGTAGTCACTCTTGCCCTACACCGGAGGCCTAGATTTGGATGTACGGAGGGTGATACAAGTGTAACTCCAATAATTCTACTTTTTAAGGAAAGGGTTAGATTATTTGACAGGTTTTTATTACTGCCAAAGGCATTGAGGAGATTTGGCCCTACCTCCTGCACGGTTGACAAGAAAATGGGGTGAAAGCTGTCCAACATGGCACAGGCAATAATGAAAACACAAAAAAAAGGTTCTAATGCTTTCCCACTCCTAATACTCATCCCCACCATTTCCCACCCATGACACTCATCCCCACCCTTGCTGACTCCTAATACTCATCCCCACCATTTCCCACCCATGACACTCATCCCCACCATTTCCCACCCATGACACTCATCCCCACCGTTCCCCACTGCCAATACTCATCCCCACCCATGACACTCATCCCCAACCCTTGCTGACTGCCAATACTCATCCCAATCCTTGCCCACCCATGGACACGCATCCCCACTCCTAATACTCATCCCCACCCATGACACTCATCCCCACCCATGACACTCATCCCCACCCATGACACTCATCCCCACCCATGACACTCATCCCCACCCATGACACTCATCCCCACCCATGACACTCATCCCCACCCATGACACTCATCCCCACCCATGACACTCATCCCCACCCATGACACTCATCCTCACCCATGACACTCATCCTCACCCATGACACTCATCCTCACCCATGACACTCATCCCCACCCATGACACTCATCCCCACCCATGACACTCATCCCCACCCATGACACTCATCCCCACCCATGACACTCACCCCCAACCCTTGCTGACTCCCAAAACTCATCTCAACCGTTCCCCACCCATGGACACTCATCCCCACTCCTAATACTCATCCCCACCCACGACACTCATCCCCACCCTTGATGACTCCTAATAGTCACCCCCCCCCCTTGCCCACCCATGACACTCATCCCCAACCCTTGCTGACTCCTAATACTCATCCCCACCCTTGACACTCATCCCCACCCTTGACACTCATCCCCACCCTTGCTGACTCCTAATACTCATCCCAACCATTGTCCACCCATGACACTCATCCCCACCATTTCCCACTTATAATACTCATCCCCACTCTTTCCCCACTTATAATACTTATCCCCACACTTCCTCACTCATAATGCTAATCCCCACCCTTCCCCATTCGTAACAATTATCTACACCTTTCCCCACTCATAATTATTCATCCCCACCCCTCTCCAGTCCACTCACAATACTCATCCCCACCCTTCCCCACGTATACCACTCATCTCTATCCTTCACCACTCATAATACTTATCTATTACCCTTCTGCATTCACAATACTCATTCCCACTCTTCCTCATTCATAACACCCATCCCCATTCTTCCCCATCTCCCTATATATCATCACTCATAATACTTATTCCCTTCCTTCCTCGCTAATAATCCTCATCCCCACCCTTGCCAACTCATAACACTCATCCCCACCATTTCATAACTCATAATACTTATCGTCACCTTCCCCCACTTATAATACTTATTCCCACACTTCCTCACTCATAATATTCATCCCCACCCTTCCCACGTAGAAAACGTATCCCTACCCTTCCCACCTTTTCCTACTCATAATACTTATCCACACTCTTCCCCATTCATAATGCTCATTCCCACCCTTCCACATTCGTAACAATTATC